>NW_015650373.1:813085-886619 GCF_001515625.1 Sinocyclocheilus rhinocerous
AAACGATAAGATATCGCCCATCCCTATCTGCCATCTTGGCACTGTCCTTTCACCCAGATGTTCTCTGGCCAATGATGTACCAACAATGATGGTACCAACAATGATCTGGCCAATGATGTACCACAGTTAATCATCGTAACTGTGAGAATAATCTACACGGGTGCTGTCAAATAATAACATCAACAACTTTCTTTGTTACTACACTCGCACTAGAAAAAGAGCAACTCAGCTCACATTTCCACCCTTTTTTAAATTCTCAACTTTACAAATCTAACAGCTCCTCATCTTCCCATGACATTATGGGAAATGAAACTGGCTGCACACCTCAGAATCTCAGTGGATGCACAGTGTTTCACTCAATACTGTTTGCCTAATAAATGCATTTGTTTTTCGAACATTTGATTACAAATTGTGTCACTTATACTTGGACAAAGCAGCTTGAATATAAACGTGCATGTAAATGTACTTACTGTTACAAATTTAGACATAGCAATCATATATGACATACCTCTTTTTGCATACCATATAGCAGTGAAGTATGCATATTCGAACGTAAGAGGAGACTGATGTACCTGCTCAAATCAGAACCACTGAAAGTGCACATAATCTGAGTGATCTGAGATCAGATTTAGCGCACAGATAGGACTTCCCCACTCCATTTAGCATTTAATTACAGAATTAAATTTTAAAAACAATCATCGTAAACAAGCCATAATCCAGACACAGGCAGGCATTGCATATTATGCGGCTTGATGAAATATGATTAAGCGATTTGGGCAGGTGTGGCAATCCCTCGATCCATTTCCGCAACTCTTCCTAACTTTTCTCCACGGCCCATATTTTTCTCAATGGATAAATTCACAACTGCTGACTTAAGAAATGTCTGCCAGTGAAATCAGCTTGGTTTCCACTAGGAAAGCGCAGCTGCTCGCTCTGCACTACATGAAAGGAAAGCGGCGCTGCTTTGATGTGCGCGAGCGCACCTCTCCCCATTATGAAAAATCCCTGTTAGCATTCTCAATGGCCAGAACGCATCCATTCATACAAGCAATTCATACAGCACGAATGGGCTAACATCGCCAGCGCGATCACACACACACATTACAATCCGTCTCTATTCAAAAACGGAACTGCATAAATATGAATACAAATCCATTAAGCGTGCATACTAGCTCTTCTTAATTCTGCATGCACCGCGGGTAACAGGGGATGCCACTTGTCACTCTGTCAATCAAGCGCATGGATGGGAGCTCAATCGAGTGCCATGGAAACAGCCTAGATAAGGCTGTTCCTCACGTTACCCATAACAAGGGAAATCTGACACCCTTGTTAGCCGTGCAAACACGCCGTCCACTAAAACAAACGCAAACAGCAATATCGTCTCTTTTACAGGCTTTGTAATAAGCGCATTTAATAAAGAGGCACTCACGCTCAAAATCTGAGTCATCGTCCTCGTCATCCTCGTCGCCGTTAGACTCTGTCTGCATCGGTTCGCCATCAAACATCACTCCCTTCCCCCCGGTTTTGGCGGCGGAGGCGGGCCCGTCCCCGTCCTGGCTTCGGGTGTCCCGCAGGCGGGTGAAATACTGCACGGCAAACTCCACCAGGTCCGGCGGCCTCTGGCGCAACACCTCCACTGTGTAGCCTTGAAGCAGCTCCGTCAGACCGACTGGAATCTCAATACTCATGTCTAAACAGTAGTAGGGGGTTTGTGCAGATATCTGACCCTGTTCTAAATGGCTCCTGAACTATGGTACAAAAATATAAATCAATCTGTCCCGTATCAGTGCATGCAGCGGGGTTGCAGCACAAGAAAGCTCACGATGGACTTAGTTAATTTTGGTAGCAAAGGTCAGCTGAAACCAGCCCAACACATAAGACTCTTCGGTTTTTGTTTCCCAAGGTGGGAATTAATCAGACTGAGTAAGTTAGTATATTATAAAGGCTGGCAACTCTGTTTCCTCCTCCTGCTCAATAGATCTCTTGGCAAGGATACTGTAAGTTACTGTGCGTTGAACCAGTGACTTTAAATTAAAATCCCTCCTCTATTGTATCGTATGGTACAAAGTAAGCGATGAATAGCAGTCAAAAGTGCAGTTAATAAGATTAGATGCTGATTAAACCCAGGCTGAGAGTTAGCGATGCAGCTAACGTTATCTGAGTTAGCAGACGAGGCCTTGCCTTTGCACAAAGAGTGTTTAGTTTCTACAGGCAACGTTTTGTTGTCTAATACCTTAATAACGGATGTGCACGAGAGAATAAGCCAGTCGCGTGAAAGAATAAACTTAATATATGTAAATTCAAAGAACTGTTGATATGCTGTATGACAGCTCCGTCTGTCTGTGTCACCAGCGCACGGGTCCCGTCTCTCTTCTCAGTTTTTTCTCCTAGGATTCCCTATTTTGTTGGTCGGTGTAAACACAGCAGGTGTTTTAGAGGAGTGTGGGTAACGGGCTCTACCGGCGAGGTAGCCGTTTCGTCGCCGGGGGCTCGAGAATGAGCGAGGCCGCACCGGGGTGAGTGTGCAGGCGGCCAGGCGCTGACAGGGACACCGGGTGAACCGGACAGAAGAGAGACAGAGCAGGCCTCCTGGTCTTCGGAAATAGGGACAAGTGTCAGCTGCCACCGGAAAGCACGAAACGGCACCCACGGAGACGACTACACCGGCACTCGCGCGCCTCCAAACACGAAACTGCTACGAAAACCCTGGGTAAACTCCAACCTTTGAGAGTTGCAGATATTCGCGTCGCCTGTCGTTGTCAGAGCCGCGGTCCGGAATGGATATGTGTCTGGACGTCGAGTAAAACAAATTTCGCCATGTATAAGCTGCAATTTTCTCGTTTTTTTCCTGTACGAACAGACCGTTGGTGCCTTCTCACGAGGCGCGCACTCTCTCTCCTTCTCCACCGCGCGAACCGCTGAGCCTCGGGGGGCGCGGTCACAGAGTTCGAGAACGAGCCAGAACGTCAAGTCCTGATGGACGTCGGAATTGACCAATCGCAGAGCAGCATGAGATAGTAGCCCCACCCCTTTGAAGAGAGTGTGCAAGATTTAGAAAGTAGATGAAGATGAGTTGATCGCCGAGGCTGTAGTAGGGGGCACAGGCCAGGGACAAATTATGATCTCAAGCAGAGCTGGGTGTTGAGAAATAAACGGAAACACTCTCTCAAAAATACAAGTAAAGGAATAAGTATAGCAAAAGCCCTACGGTGGAGCTGTCTTACACGAAACCTCCATATGAGACTTATCGAGTCATGACTTATATAAATGCGTTGTATATGCAACCATGAAACGTAAATTATTAACTTTTATGATAAAAAATAAAAGCTGATTAAATGATTTGTGCTGCTTTGAAAGCACAAAAACAAGGCTACAATTTAACTGTCCATTCCTAGAAGGGCTCCAAGGAACAAATGATCTCAGATGTACAACTCACGAAACACATTTACGCCAAAAGAGAAGGAGTTCCCTGTCAGTAAATATAGAGCAGTTGATCTATTCTCGGGTCTTCATTCAGGTCGCAGGTAAAGCCGTTGCCATGGCCACACAGCGCCTACCTTTAAATCCTCCAGTCATTTTCCTCGAGGTACCGCTTGCGCCCCCTGCCGGGTAAAAATAGCTCATCTTGACATGAGGATTTCCTCTAATCTTAAAGGGATAGTTCACCCCAAAATGAAAATTGTCACCATTTAATCACCAACATGTTGTTTCAAACCTGATTTTTGTCTTCTTCTGTGGAACACACATTTATTGTATTGGAAAAAAAGGTGTAAGTGAATGGTGATTTTCCTTTTATCATATTTTTTTAATCATATACAGGTGCATCTCAATAAATTAGAATGTCGTGGAAAAGTTCATTTATTTCAGTAATTCAACTCAAATTGTGAAACTCGTGTATTCAATAAATTCAATGCACACAGACTGAAGTAGTTTAAGTCTTTGGTTCTTTTAAAAAATCATCACAATTAAAAGAACCAAAGACTTAAACTACTTCAGTCTGTGTGCATTGAATTTATTTAATACACGAGTTTCACAATTTGAGTTGAATTACTGAAATAAATGAACTTTTCCACAACATTCTAATTTATTGAGATGCACCTGTACTCTTCATAATATGAATAAAGGAATATTAAGGAAATATTAGAAAATAGTGTTGTTAGGGCAGAACTCTCAGTAAAGAGGTATGTTGGTCATCCACAAAAATCTACACATTCTTTGCATGGATATTCTTTGATGGTTATTGCTTTTTCAATATTTTGGCAAATTTGGTTATGCTTTCAGGTACCAATAAACATTTAGAACTTTCACTGTTTCCATTTTTTTTATTTTTTTTATTTATGTATCTATTTATTTATGCTTATTATTCACACACACACACACACATATAAGGAAAAAATAGTAGTAATAATAAATAATAATATGTTTGTACCAAGAGCTCCCAAAAACACAACAAATTCCTTGTGTGTTTGCACACACTTGGTGAATAAAGCTAATTCTGATTCTGATAATTTGAGAGAAAAAGTCAGTTACCTCTAGGCCTCTAAGACTGACACTAAAAGCACAAGCCTGTTGCCTTGGAGAAACTGGGACAGAGGTGCACCAAGGAAACATGCCCACTGGAATAATAGATGTGTGACTATTTTCTAGAACAAATCAGAGTGTAATTTAGTTTTTCACGATATGGTTACTAAAAAAGATCCTTATAATGTATTTTCACTGGAGACTATATAAACTATTTTCCAGGCATAATTATTTCTGGCACTCATATCAAGACCAAACCACAAATCTCTGTTGCACTGGATAGAAGGGGTTCTAGGGGATTTTTGGTGCTTAATCAGAACTCATGACCATATGGTCCAAGTCATGGCACATCACTGGGGTGGGGTCATCTGTTAATGTTCATGAGAAGTTAAAGGCACACAATCAATAAATAAATCAATCAATTAAAAATAATAATTAAAAAAAATATTCACACAGAAGAAATTTCTCAGACAGGAAAGCAAAGCTAAAATCCATTGTGTTGAGATCAGTCTGAAGAATAAAAAATCCACAAAAACTACTTATTATTTAGCATTTAAATTTTATTATTTCATAGACTTTACAATTCAGAGACTATTAACTGGCCATACTGAGAATTATTTAAATCACATTATAGCTTTAATTTCTGTGTTTAATATATTACAGTATTTATGCAACAATTCAGAACACTTTTTATATTAAATGTGCCATTTACTAGGACAGTGCAACTGTAGGAGAGGATTTTTTGATGCCATAGTAAAGGCAAGCAATTCAAATGGACATTTCTAATCCAAATGAATCATTCATTATTGCCCAATGTAAAGATAATATCCTTGAGAATATTAGCCGCTCCTCCAATCACAGGGCTCCTAGTACTTCCACTTTAGGAAGATTTTATAACAGTTACAGAAACAGTCAAGGTCACAGAGGATTATCACTGATAAAGATTTAGTTATTCTACAATTTCTCATAAGATGTGTTACATACATTTCATTTACAAGTGATCCATTTCAAATGATTGAGAGACAATATACTCAATAAAATGCTTAAGTGTGAAACGAACATCCAAACTATAGTTTCTCTCTACATATTCTCTCAACAAACATGCACACTATTTACAATCTTGTGCTGGACACTTCATTTCTGCTCACATTACAGATGTAGTATTATTACATTACATTAATACATTACATCTCACATTACAGATGCAGTATTATTACTAACTGATCTAAATCCGAGAGCTCAATGACAATCTAAAAAATTAAGCTGGAGAATGTTTTTGCTTGTTGCTTCCATTAAAAATACGCCACATTCAGTAAAACCTTCACTGATCTACATTCATAGATAAAATGCCTTTGAGGATTACAGACGAATCTCTGTAACAAAACTCTCCTTTGTCTGAATGAAAACAGTTGCATTAAATGTTAAGCTGGTGTGAACGACTGACCTTTTACAATTTCATGTTGTTTTAGAGCTACAAACCCCATGCGCACCCTGAGGTCTACAATGAGGTCAAAAGCTACTGTGAACATATTATAATTTCAACAGTAACATATTTATTATTAAGTAGTCAAAGTAACGAAATGCTTTTAAAAATAAAGGAATAAGATATGAAAATTCCAGAGCCCATAAGAAAGAATCAGCTGTAAATAGGTTTCATATTAAGTAAATCCAGCTGCAGAACAGCCACTTCCCCATTTACTCCAAGGAATGGAACAGTCTGAGGTGTTTGAAACAGTCAAACCACAAAAGGAAATTTATAACAGACAAAAAACCTTTCCAATTCTCCTTATTGTGGGTATATGTAGTGTATATATGGGAATCTGTGGGATCTTCTGCATAGATGTGTCTGTAGAGATTGTCTAATTGATCTCTTCGAGTGCAATGTTAAATTTGCCCAGCAGACATTTTGCTCTCTGAATGTCTCAAAGCTTGCATATCATTGCTCTCTTGTTGATTTTGATTGCTTCCATTGTCTGCTAAATTACTAAATGTAAATGTAAATGTATTTTCATTCTGTAGGTTCAGTTTGTTTTTCTGCCAAGCCATAAGCAATAAGGTTGAGTTGCCTTGGCAACTGCGAATGCAGTACTACTATTGTCCAGCGGGGGCAGCACTGCATCTCTTATGAGCAGTGGACATCACAAAGAGCAAATTGCAGCTGCTTTCTATTACTGTGGCAACACAAAAGAGAGCTAAGCACCAAGGGCAACCGGGTGATGATTGATGATTGCTATTCAGGGAATATAAACTCCCACAGAACCCTTACTGGCCATATTAAAGCTTAATTGGACCTCTAGGTCAAAGGTCACTTACTAATGACCTCTTATCACCTAGGTAAATTAGAATGAGGGTAGTTTTGTTGGCATGTAGTGCAATCAGACATCTCTTTGTCATAGAGATGAAAGATTCGGTAGAGGGCGGGGCTTAGGCAACTGTGTATGCGGTGATTGACAGCTAAGACCCATGAGGGCTGGGGAGTCTCTCCAGGATCCAAGTGCTCACCTTCTTTAAGACAGACTCAACTGTTTCAGGTAAGTCATGATGTAGGGCATGGTAGGCTTTTTCATACACCTGTTTGTCACAAAAACACATACAGATCTGTGGGTTAGGAAGGAATACACTGTACAAAATTATTGTAATATTAACTGTTAAAGACTGTAAAAATACTACAGTTAATAACTTGTTAAAACAGGACGTTCCCTTACTATATACAGGGAAAAACTGTTTCATGTAACTTACATTGTTTGTCACTATATGTTAAAGGTACAAAACACATTTTAGTAGCAGAATGGCCTTTATAATTCACAGAAAATGGCTGTTGGATTTACTCGTTTAAAATGGGTTATTTTTTGTTTTGTTTTGTTTTGTTGTTATTATTTTGTAATTTACGATTTTAAACTGCAGTTTTTTCCATATATATGTTTACATTTTTTTACTGTATTTTTACAGAATTATTCCAGCAACCACAGCTGCTGGTTTTTCCTGTAAAAATTACAGGATTTTTTTTTTTTTTACAGTGTATGCATGAATATTGGTGGAGGTCTATTATATGTGTTTTTATTCAGAGTACTGCATGAATGTGCATCTGGATCCGGTTATCCTGTGATCTCCAAAACATCTACTGGCAAAAACAACAGCTCAGATCATATTCACAAGTCAAGACTTGAGTTCTGCAGTTTAAAAGCATAGCTCACCCAAAAATAAAAATTCTGTCATCATTTACTCACCCTCATGTTTTTCCAAACCTGTATGACTTTCTGTCTTCGGCAGAACACAAAAGACATTTTGAAGAATGTTTCAACAGTTTTTGTTCATCAAAGTCTTACTAGGCATACTAGAAACTTGCAGACTGGTGTGTTGAGACAAGTTGGAGCTAAACTCTGCAGGACAGTGGCCCTCCAGGACTGAGTTTGGACACCCCTGATATAATGAAAGTCAACAGGGTCCAAAACAACTTTGGACCCCAATGATTTTCATTGCATGGACCCGAAAAAAAACACTGAAACATTTTTCAAAATATATTCTTTTGTGTTCCATACAGTTTTGGATTGAGCAAATGATGACAGAATGTTAATTTTTGCATTTTTTTGGCCCATGTTTATGCACGTTTGATTCACCTTCAGGTTTTTATCAGTGCTCTTGGCCTCATTATACATTAGATGAGTGCCTCCGATGTCACAAAGCTTGTCGGCGTCTCCATGGAGAATGAAGAAGGGCCATGTAATGTTGGGTAATTCTCTCTTGATGCGAGCCGCCGCATCCATCAGCTGCATTCCGAAAGAGACGCGCAGCCCTCCATGATAATTTAGCTCATCTGTGTCATATGCCTCCACCTAATGGACACGTGGAGATTATGTAGGATTACAAACATGATCCTAATATAACAGTAACTCTTTGCTTAAGACTACACTCAGTAAACAGGGTTTTGAACAATTACAATGAAATCTATTTGAGTGTAAGATGTTTATGTTGTCTACTATGGCTGAAAAAATGGGACCAGCTGTTTCTGTGGACATAGCGTTCCAGGGCCAAGATATGAAGAAAATTACATTCATATGTTATCACTATGTATATGCTTCACTCTGAAAGAGTAGGTTTACTGTGTAACTACTGTTTCAACAGCAAAAACAAACAACACTGCCAGATTGTCTACTTAGGCCTATTCAAACACTAACTGTCTGTGAAATTTACGCATATATACATTGCCTGACTTCTACAGAAGACCTTTGACATACATTCCTGTACCTGTTTGGGATCCCGTGAGATCCATTTTGATTCGATCGAACCAAGAGAGAGTTTGGGAGTCAAGCGGTTTAGAATTTTTGCCAGGAAAACCTGCAAAGAATCCAAAAACCCACAGACATTGACGATTTACGACTTACGACGAGAACTGAACATTTCTGTCGCATCAGTTACTGAATGACGGAATTTACATATTTATTTAATTTAATTTACTTTATAGAAACATTCTCAAATTTACAAATTAAACAGCTAACAAAATTTACAATGTTCACATATTGGATAAACAGACAGTAGCCCTGGACTTAATCCACACCTAAAATGTATGAATGTTATTGCTTTAGATAAAATACTGATCCATAAATGGCATTATGTATTATTTAAAAAAAGCAAAAATAATTCACAAAAATCTGTGTGTCTGAAATGATAAAACAATAGATACTCTAAATACTTTCAAATTAGCACAATGGCTATTTGGATACTTTCTCGTTGTTAAATTGAATTGGAACATGTTCAGAGTTTCATTGAATAGATGAAATCACTGCTGCCTGCTACACTGCTGAGAGCTCTACTGCTGTTATTTGACAGCTGACAATTGAAAGCTATTGTTATTTGATTGCATTTAACAGTCTGACTGCAGGGGGCAGCAGATCTAATTTACAGCCTCATGTTTCAGTTGTGGTGGATATTAAATGCAAACAATTGGGGAGAAAGAAGAACTGCTTGTCACTATAGTTCTGTGACTTTTTACCTTGAAAGGTGTAGCAGATTCAGCATTCATTTGAACCATGGGGCCTATGAGAACCACACCTGCAAAATCCTGCGGCCTCTCACATGCGGTCAGAATGGAAATGCTCCCTCCCTGTAGTAAAACAAGACTGTAGACTCAATAATGTCAGCACAATATAGCAGTGTAATAGTAGAGTACTTCCTCACATATATATTCCACAGTTAAAAAATTCCTTCCATTCATTCATTTCCATTACTGGCTATTACTACTGGGGTTATATTATATTTACATTTAACAGTACTCTAAAAGTGGTACACTGTAAATATAATATAAAAGCCAATTACTTAATTTTCTAAACAGCATGTTGTTTTTATAATATCATGCTTAATTTTGGGGTTTTGTATACATTAAAATATATAGCTGTCTTTATATTTTAGGAAGGGCATCCATTGCAAGCTGAACATCATTGGGGTCCTTTGTATCAAAAAGTTTACAAACCCTGCATTAATATTATGTTGGTTATACACTTAATGAAAAATCATCTTTGACAATAAACATGTTTTCCATCCTCACATGAGTAAATATGAGTGAGAAACCTCTAATTTGTAATTTTCTGATGCTCTGCTCCTCTGGTTTCTTCATCTTGTTTCTATTATGATCCTATCTATGAATATTCATGAATAGAGGCCAGGATTCAAAAGAGGTGGAGAGATTAAAGAACAGTTCCCACCACATTTCTAAGAGACTCCAATAATGGGCCGATTTAAGATACTCACTCACACACAAACACTCAGAGCAGACATACAAACCCAAACACACACTCAGTTTAGACACACTACAAATGCACACTAACTCTAGAAGCTTCATCAAAAAAAATAGGTGGTCTGCTTTGATTTGATTATAAGGTAATTGCTTTTTAATTTGGAATTTTTGCATCCCTGGGAGTAACTGGGAGTAAAGTTTCAAATGCACAAACTACACACAGATAATTACACTCAAAACAGCTTGCATCGGTACATGTCTTTCCTTCATACACACACACACTCACACATAGAGAGAGAGAGAGATTATTATCGTTTTCATCTGTAAACATGTGACAGGAAAGCAAATGTTTATTCAGCCAGTAACTTCAGTTCCTCAGGTCACAGGAAGTGAAAAGTACAAGGACATATAGTCCAACGACTGGAGGTAACAAGACACACCTAATTGGAAATTTCTTTACAGGAAGTATTGCGTAAAATCATTTCATTTTCCATATTTCTTATTAAAGACTGGACCAAACCAAATTACATAAGGACCAAACAGACTGGTATTACATAAGATACTAGATTAGAGAGTAAGCAAGTGGAAGACCTAAATTAAAGTCAAGAAAAAGGAAGAGAGATGGAGAGCAGCAGAAACACATTTCATTATTTAGAGTTGGAAAACTCTGAAGGAACAGGAGAGAAGTGCATTGTGGGTATTAACTGTACATAAAGGATTCCTTTACCAGGACACCCGTGCAGTGGGATATTTATACCATACAACTATCCCAGTTCGACTTTGTGATAGTGATGTTCCACAGAAATACAGTGCAGACACATCCAGACACATTTCTAGTCTTTAGGGCTCATGAAGCTTCTTGAGTATGCAGCTGGTCTGTTTTATTAATAGGAACTCTTGAGCAAAAAACAAAGGTAAAGAGCTTCCAGCTGGATTTTTTTGTTCACACTCAGTCATGCACAATTTGGGTTTAACACATACTGAACATTGGAAATGCTACAAAGCAAAAGCAAACATTCTTCCTGTGTCCTCCACCCCATGAGTCACAGACAGTTCAAAATAGTTTACTTTATCTTTTCCAACAGTCGTAAATAGCTTGGAATAGTTATTAAACAGAGTGTTAAATGTTAGCATAGAAATTTCCCCTCTAAAAATATTTACACCTTTTGTGACATGTCTGATTCTCAGAAAGAATTTTAATATAAATGTAGGAAACATGTAAATATGAATGAGGCATTTGCACACTTGTTGGTGGCTGCCAAAAACAGAGCTGCATGAAAGCATGAATACTAAGCCAAATAATGAGAAAGAACCAAATTGCCTATCACAGCTATGCTGATGATACCCAGATTTACCTAGCCTTATCACCAAATGACTACAGCCCCATTGACTCCCTCTGCCAATGCATTGATGAAATTAACAGTTGGATGTGCCAAAATGTTCTTCAGTTAATCAAGGTGAAAACTGAAGTCATTGCATTTGGAAACAGAGATGAAGTTCTCAAGTAAATAAATTTGCCTTGCCTTGAATACAATACAACACAAATCAATATGTAAAATAAAATATTAAAATGCCCCAAAATTTTGATCACATGCCTAACTACGCAAAAAGTTCCTTTGGTTAGGGAAATACAAGTGTGGTCTACTCTCTTTCGCTTACATTAACGTATATTCACTCTCACTCACAGTCATAGCTTTTACACTGAAAATGTAGGATTATTTGTCATCTAATCTTGAGAACCATCGTTCTTGGTGTGAACAGGCCTATAAAAGGCATTTGACCCCTGTCTGCTTATAGAAAAACACGGTGAACTGGTTTCAAAATCTGTTGACGGTGTCCTACCATTGAGTGTCCAATGATGAAGACTGGCAGATTGGGGTACCGGCCCTTCATGATGTCAATGTGCTGGAGGGCATCTCTGATGTAAATCTGAAAGTTTTTGATATCCATTCTCTCACCTTCACTCTGGCCATGACCAACTGAGACAGAAAGAGAAAGAGAATTATACTCAAAACATATGTTTCCCCTCACTCGTGTCTTTGTATATCAGCTCTCCTTTTAAACAGGAGATAAAAGAAGACTGTCACTCGTAACGCCATGCCAACAGCTCACAAAGAGCGCAGGAAATTTGGGCAAACAGCTGACATGATATTTAGTCAAGCAAATTAACATAAAATGAATAATGGAACAAACAAATGAATAGAATAAAATAGAATAGAATAGAAATTTCAAAAAGCATGTTACAGACATACTGAAAGGTGAGACTGCATGTTAGAGGAGGAGAGAAACCGAAAGAATGAAACCGATAGAGAGAGACTGACTGTAGTGGTTTCTGTTTGTTGTATTTCAATAGAACCAATTACTCACACCGAGACACCAGACAGTCAAATCACACACTCACACAACCCCAACTGCTCATCACAAGGCGGCTTGCTGTCTCCCTGTGTGAATCATTAGTTACCATGGCACTGCCACAAAACCGCTTTAACATTCTGTACACATAGCACCTGCTATTTTCTATATTCTCTACATGTTACATTTCATTTTTGTCATTTCTAAACCACTCTAAACCCAGGATGTCCATGCCCACAACATCTGTTATCAATGACAGGAAAAATGGGTGGAGGAATTACAAGGAATCAAATGTGGGCGTAAATACATTTTTCACCCCACACTCTCACAGCCTCATAATGAGCACGCCCTGCTACACCACCCAAAACACTGCTGCACTGTTGCTAACCAACAAATCTGTGTGTTGGGGATTTTAGCCATTTGATTAGGAGTCTGCCACTCACCGTGATCGTGGGCGAACACCAGAATACCATGCTGGGTCAGGCTGTGAGCAATGTCAGCATATCCCCCACAGTGCTCTCCTGCTCCATGGGCAACAAACACCAGCGCCCTGGTGGAGGAAAACACAGATTATTGATTTGGGAAGGGAATTGAAAGAATTTAACAAATCTGGTTCTGATTCCTTTTAACAATTCCAGTTCCTTAACGGTTTCCAAACAATTTATTTATTAGTTATAAGAAAGAAATGAATGAACAACAACAATTACAACAATTGTGTTTAACAAAAAACTGTGTATTTACACAGACTTTTCCCAGTCTTTTTGACATAAATGCAATCCTATTAAACAACAATACTAAACAAACCAAAATGTGGTAACATATTTTATTCATTTATGTGATAAAATACTACTGACAAAACTGCTAAAAATGTACATCTGTTATATGCTATACTATATGTTGTCGTATGAACAACCGGTCAGTAACAACATAAGTATCACAATTAGTTCTATGAGTTTCAATTCTCACTTGACTATTTTTGAGTCATTAGTGTGGGATTTGGTCATTTCGAATTGGGACTACATTGGTTTCTCTGAATGGTTTTTATTCTCTAAAAATAACCGAATTACTAGATTTATTCCTTCGGTAACTGATCTACACTGGTGGTCACATTGTCTCAACTATCTGATAATAATTATAGTTTACTAAGTACACACAAACAACACTGATTTATAATTTGTATTTAATTGTTTACGATATAGAGCATAAATAAAACAAATTGCAAATGCGTAGTGTACAAGCTAAAGGTATCAGGCTAATCGGGTATCTGTATGCTATGCTTGTACATAAGTTGACTAAATACAGACACATCCTACTAACAGTCTCCCACCAGAATAACAAGATATGCTCATTAGTAACATACACACTAAAACCCATAAAAAAATAAGGCAGAAGGAGAGAGAGAGAGAGATGGGGAATAGTTTTATTAGATCCAAACTTGTGCAGATTTGTTGACCTCAATGCAGCCTCTAATCAGTAACAAAACGAGTCTTTGTAAATGTATAATGGGCTCACATGGTCTCAGAGGACTGAGAGTGTGCATCTTTACTTCTATTTGGAGAAACTGCTAATCGTTCTATCCATCTCTCTGTCATACTCAGAAATGTATTTACTAAAAATAAAGCCTCTCAGTCTCAAACTACGAGCTGGTACTGGTGTAAGATAAAATGCTATGCTTGTACATAAGTTGACTAAATACAGACACATCCTACTAACAGTCTCCCACCAGAATAACAAGATATGCTCATTAGTAACATACACACTAAAACCCATAAAAAAAATAAGGCAGAAGGAGAGAGAGGGAGAGATGGGGAATAGCTTTATTAGATCCAAACTTGTGCAGATTTGTTGACCTCAATGCAGCCTCTAATCAGTAACAAAACGAGTCTTTGTAAATGTATAATGGGCTCACATGGTCTCAGAGGACTGAGAGTGTGCATCTTTACTTCTATTTGGAGAAACTGCTAATCGTTCTATCCATCTCTCTGTCATACTCAGAAATGTATTTACTAAAAATAAAGCCTCTCAGTCTCAAACTACGAGCTGGTACTGGTGTAAGATAAAATGGAAGTGTCTGTGTGTGTGTTTGTGGTTATGTTCATCCTTAGATCAAAAAGCTTTTGTCCTTGAACCCTGAGAATGGAGTTTGCAAGGCAGACAGAGAGACTACTGTGTGTGTTTGCTAGTGTGTGCGTGTGTGCACGTCTTTGGAATTCCAAAACAGATCTAAAGTAGGTAAACTACAAAGTTACAAGCATCAAGGGCAGAGTGGAGATAAACAGAAAATGAAAAAACTGTGTGCCTGTACAATTTGGGCTATACTTGTGAGGGACGTATTTGTGTGTGTAATTTGGCATTGCACTGACAGCTGTATAAATATCCATGTTTGGTAGTAGAATTCTTCTCCAAATGCCATTAGACACAAGAGAATGAACCACGCTGACCAGCATGACCCAATTTATCGGCCTGTGTTTCAATACTTTGCATGGGTTCAATGCCCAGAATATCTATTGAGCGATCTGTCAATCATTACTGGGGTCATACAATGGGCTACTGTGGTCTTTTCAACTTTCACCCACTTCCTGTTTCGCTGGCTGCATCTGGTGGCATCAGCACTGGACATGTGCATGTAAGCGACTGTAAAAGGACATTGTGCGATGATGTCTGGGCTGTAAGCACAGTAGTTCTGTTAAATGTTAAACCAAGTAGTGAAGTGGTGAACTCTGTGTAAACAGTTTGACTCTTCAGCTGCTCACGTCTGTCATGCCAATTCTTTTAAGTGGAAGTTCAACTTCCAACAGACAACCTTACTACGTTCATGTTTACTTTCAAAGGTTGGTTTGGTGTAGACGTCGAGCGAGTGAGTGCTAGGAGGTCCACAACCAATTTAAGAGAAAAAATGATTTTACAAAATGTACTTTCAGGGCTGTCAATGGTAACATGTTCACTTAAAATATTAATGAAATATGTTTAACGTATAGCTTTTTTTGTACAATCACATTTACCAAAATTGCTAGCATTACGATTTAATTCTGCTCTTACAAAGGCTGAAATTATGAAGATTAATTTTATTGTATTGACAGTAAGACATTTTTTTTTTTGCTGAATCTAGTTTGAAGAAGTCAGAAAACAAATATTGATTTTTACTTTTTTTGTAACAATTGTTATATTTTGTTTTATTATAATATCACATTTATATTAGTAATAATACTTTTGGATTATCCTTTTTCGGATTTTCCTCACACAGTATAAACAGTTTTTTTATACATAAAATATACACATGCCTTTATATTTTAGGAAGAAATGGCTCATATTTGGGTTTGAAAACCCCTGATTTAGACTATATAAAATGTCTACACTAAACGTGTAAAAATCTTGTCAGGTGGGATTCAAATTTGGGTTATCTGGCTTCATTCAGAGGATGTTACATAATACAAAAAAAAGCATACATATGGGATCAGTTTATTGTAGCAGGATGCATAGCATTCAGTAATTACCATGTCCTACCGCCCTAAGCTGAGATGCTTCTAAACATCTAGTAAACATACCCACAGAACCTTCAAACGATCAAACACAGGCTAAATATTTCACCATAAACAGAATGACAGAGTGCAGCAGAGGAGATCCTGGTAGCGTTCCTTCAGATGTTTGATATAAACATGTCTGATGCCTGCATTACCTTCATGTTAGCTGCTCTGAATCTTTCACATTCAGTCACATGGGAAGCTACATCTTACATTTCCCAAAACAAAATATTTGTGGTTTTATGACATTTCACTGAAGATCACATGGTTTTGTGGAATATCAGTTTACTCTTATTATATACACACATGAACATGTACAGATACACACACATACACACACACACTTGTCATACTGTTGCTGACAAGCATTAGAGATCAAATTAGTCTGAGAGAGGGGACGAGGTGGTAACTATGGTAACGGCATGCTCTCCTGGGCCGCACTACGGCCACTTCAGGGTGTATAGTTGATGGCAAAACAACAGCTCTGTAACAGTAGGCATAAAGAGTTTGACCTGCTTGACATAATCATGGCACCCACACAAACACTGCCTATCGTACAGTTTTTTTAAAATGCTTACACACAGTTTTTTAAACTATGGCTCCATTTCTCAAAACTCTACACACAAAACCACAAAACCACAAAACACACACACAGCATGCAAACCATCACACATATCTTGCAAAAGCAACACTTCATTCAAAACTATTATAACTCTTCTAAAAATGTTATTTTTGCGTAGTAACTGTACACACAAACATAAAATAATTAGCCACATACACGCTAAACTACACACAGATGTGAAAAATGTAAAACACTACTCTCGTGTGTCTTTTGCTTGTTCAGTGTGCAGTGGAGAGTACAGGATTTTGTCATAGCACTCGCACATACATACAGTATGTATGTACAACTGATGAATTTTACACAGTTATGCAACTGAACTGAATCAATACTGAACTGACTTAAGCTGTATAATGACACTATTGACTTGTTAGAGCTGCTTTACAGCAGAATTTGAATTTGATACTATTGTGAAGCTGCTGTGAAGCAATCTATATTGTATAAAGCAATTTAGAAATAAAGTTGACTTTCTGACTTGGCTTGTATGCATATTCAGTGTGTATAAATATATATATATATTGTGGAGGAACATACACGCTAAACTACACACAGATGTGAAAAATGTAAAACACTACTCTCGTGTGTCTTTTGCTTGTTCAGTGTGCAGTGGAGAGTACAGGATTTTGTCATAGCACTCGCACATACATACAGTATGTATGTACAACTGATGAATTTTACACAGTTATGCAACTGAACTGAATCAATACTGAACTGACTTAAGCTGTATAATGACACTATTGACTTGTTAGAGCTGCTTTACAGCAGAATTTGAATTTGATACTATTGTGAAGCTGCTGTGAAGCAATCTATATTGTATAAAGCAATTTAGAAATAAAGTTGACTTTCTGACTTGGCTTGTATGCATATTCAGTGTGTATAAATATATATATATATTGTGGAGGACATTTTATTTTTATCTGAAATATTATTATTAGTAGGAGTAGTATTTGCTTTACTGTATTAAAGAGTGCTCTGTCTCTGAGTGCTTCAGTTTGGTCAACTATGCTTGAGTTTTTGATGAGCTGAGAGATAACAGGAAATCTGTTTAGGCGAGACACTGCAGGTGAATAGGGTAAAAAAAATAACTACTACTTATCACCTTACTTACCCAGTTGATTGATTACATTGATAATTGCAAACATTTTTTGTATTACAAGTTTTCTAAAATGTTATGTTTAAATATGCAAATGAGGCATTATTTAATGAAATATGCGCTAATTTGCATACATTTCTAGTACAAAAATCTGAATCGGCCAGAAAACAACATATTTTCACAATTTTGGGGGAAATAAAATGTTGTATATAATCAAACAAATTATATATGAACAAATCCCTCTGTAAAAACCTTCAGGATATAGACAGGAATAAAAATGTAAAGTTTGGTGTGTGTAAGTGCTACTGAAGTGGAGATTTATGGCTCAGTGTAGGAGAAAAAACTCATTTTGAGAAAACGGCCTTTAAAAATATGTATTGTAATTGAAATCTATTGACACAAATAGATAAAAGTGCTATAAAAGAAACACTTAACAGTGTCTTTTGAATGTTTTCTTTCCACTAGTCTGAAAAGCCAAAAAGCCCAAAATCTCAAAATTGACAGGTGCATGAAAAAACAGTGCTTTTGCCTGCAGTGTCTCCCCTTAATGTGTGTGTGTGTGCAAGACAAGTGTGAGATGAGAAATGCTATTTTATACCTAGCTTCTTAGAAGATGTGTGAGAAACACTGAGTTTTTATTTCAAAGTGAACAAATTATGTGTAAGTGTTTTCATGATCACTGGGTGTAGGTCATCAGTAAATGAGTGTGGCATTTAAATGGCAGTGTTTCCCAAATTAAACAAAAGAGCTGTTAGTTTTGAATGATGTGTGTAATGTAGAGAACTGCGTTTAGAGTTTTGTAAAAAGTTTGTTTTACAATAGCAAACTGAGTTTGAAGCACATAATGTGCTTGTAGTTTTGCAGGCTTGGCCTAAAGATTAGGTATATGAGTGAATGGTTTCACCGAGTGGGCCTCAAGTACCACTTTTAGTGTATACGCAATTTTTAAAAACTGTATTGCAGATGGAAGCATCTGACAAACCAACATACTAAAAAATGTGACCTATTTTTAAAATGACTAAGGAGAACCACAGCTGATGACACTATAGTAAAAAAGTGTAGCAGATCTGTACTTTGAGAGTGTGTGTGTCTATAAGTGGACATAAAGAGGCCATGAGCAGGGGCTTTCGACTCATGGAAACCAAGACATTCCCTTCAGCGTTCACCGCATATACTGAGTGGGCCCCTTTCTCATTCACTTTAACGGAGTATCAGGACGGTATACTGTAGTCATTTAACAAGATAATGTTTATGAGAAACTGGCTTTATATCACTTAAAAACCATTGTGAGTGAAAGCAGGCACTGCCTGTAAGATATAAATTCTCTATAAAATAAACTATTAATATGTCGGTTAATTTGCACGGCATGTGATGTCAACTGGGCAGCACCCATGAGAAGCCGGCCAGCTGAGTGTAAAATAAAACAGCTTTTTGTAGAAGATTGGTATGTCTGGAGTCTTCATTTCATTCAGTTTGCATCACTTTAATGTTGTTTCTCCAAAATGTTGTTCATATTTTTTGAATGTTTCCAGCATAACTTATCAGCGGTATACAGCACATCCAGTGTGTTTCACAAACAAACAAATCTTTTAAAGAATCATTTAAAAAGACTCATCATACATCCAAATATGTCTACTTTCTCGCTAAACAGACAAGTATTATGTCACAAATATTCTTGAAAAAGTAGGTAAAATGTACCCAGAGGACCTACTACTTCCGAAAATATCCAGACATGGACACTTTACTATCCCATGAGGCAGTGTTCGAACTATACCGTGGATTTTGGGGGAGCTCACTTGTTTTTTTTTTATAACGGGGGGGGGGGGGTTGCGCGTGCCTCAAAAGAGGGCTTACAATGAATTATGAAGCTTCAGGAGAGATGTTGTGAATGGCAGTGAAGCGATTTCGGATGCAGCTTCATCAACTGGAGTTATCAGTTTGAATCCTTCATTGAATTCACTTAAGTTATCATTTTCAGTGTTCGTAAAGTGGGTTTTTCATGAAATATAAATTAGAAACATTACTCACTTGTTCATATGACATGATGCATTTGCAACAGCGTTTTTACTATATTATTGTTATTATTATAAATTATTTTTGTTTGTAATAAAACATTAAAACATACTGCATTCTTTATTGAATTTATATGTGGAATATTTTATTTAGCAGTACATTTATATATTCCTAACTGCACCTTTAAAAACAGGATTTTACAAGAAACTTCCCTCGTCTATTTCCTCACTCATCAGCTAGACATCATGTGATGGGGCCAACAGTTTGCAAAAGAGATAAAAGAGAACCACGCAGAAAATCTCAGATCATCAACCCAACTGTTAACGTTTACTGCAAATATGAACCTGCTCTGTTATAGCCTGCTTGTAGTTATGAATGTGTGTCGCGTTTTAAAGTAATCGTTAAGGTGCTGGAATGGAAAGGCAGACTCTTCAAAGTGGGCTAAAAATAGCCTAAGCTCGGTAAGGAAACATCCGTAGACACTTATCAGCCTCTCGTCCTGCTCTACTGGAGGCTGCAACGGGAGAATATTTCGCTTTATCCCAAGAGGCCTGACCTGTGTCTGTTTTGCATATGAATGTCTCGCACTTACTTTGGCTGACTGTCGGGCTCCCAGTAACGGCAGAACAGGTGCAGTCCGTCGGCGTTGACGATGTGCGGCAGGTCGGTGTAAGGGACACCTTGCGGTGACAGACGATTCCCCTCGGGTTCCGGCATGTCCCCTCCGAGGGCTGAGTCTGAAATAAACAGACGGAGCGCTGTCAGAAGCTCGCTGCTGTACCAGTATGAAACAGCAGCGACTAATAGGCAGGTGGCTAGCATATGCATTCCGGGAATTTCATTCATCTGATGCAGCGCAACGTGCAGCGACCGGCAGAATGTTTTAAATGACAGTCGCTTAGTCAGAGCGGACCGGAGAGATAACACTGACTGTCCTGATCCCTTAGCAACATGTACACAAGCACTGCATGACTGTTTGTGACTGACAGCATGCCAAGAGGGAGACAGTGAGAGAAGCTGCCAGTGCCAATGCATCGACCTGCCAATTAATTTGAGCCCAATCTATTAAGGCTATTTGGGTCGATAGAGAATCGAGGCCAGCACTGACTGCTTTAGTATAGGCACAGTTAAGCGGCCCATTCTCTCAACCCGGAGAAACACTGAATGACAGGACACACGTTTAGGTGTTTTCATGCGTTAGCCTTACACAGCCTATAGTTCTCGACCAATACTGTTTTTATTTACGACAGATACAGAATATCATGTTTGCATAACCAATTTGCAGAATTGATTATTAATTTTACACAATAATAACTAAAAATTATTACAATATAACAACAATAAAAGCATGTTAATTGTGAATTCTTAATAATTAGTTCCGTTAAATTACACAGTACCGCCGCTCCCTATACGCAGAGTACGCAGTTTGCGTAGGGCACCAACTCCAGGGGGGCATCCCAGTAGCTCAAAGAAAAAAAAATCGTTCTATATTAATATTAACATATACATATACGTAAATAAAAATATAAACATGAACATATATACATAATTATAAAAATGCGTTTTACGGTGAATGCAGTAGACAGGCGAAGCACACGTGACGCGCCATTCCCGCATCCGCGCCCGCGCTCGCTCTCACCTCATGTTTGCGGCTGACTGCAAATGATCACAACTTTTTTTGTAAATTTTTTTTATTGCTTAATGTACATAACGCAAATGATCACAACTGATGGACAACTATGCCCGGGAAAAGACATCAGTAGTCCGGCGCCGAGATAAGAAAAAGAAGGAAAAAAAAGCCCAAGATGAAGCTCGTGCATCACTTTTAGGTACGTTCATAATCATGTGAAACTTTTTTGGATGTTGACGTTAATAACGTGTATAATAATATCACCGCCGCATCTGCCTTAATATTCTCTCAGTTTCCAAGTTCCCTTACGAAAATTAGGCCTAACCATAATTTTACTATGAATAAAAAAAAATAAAAAAAAACTTGGTTCTTGTAGCAATGGTAACCACAAATTAACCATGGTTTTGATACTTCAAATCGCTTCAAATAATAATTTACGAAGTATTCAGATAATATTTTTGTGGTAATAAAAACAGACCTAAGCGAACAACAACCTTTAAAATGACATAAAATGCATTATATAAAAACAATGAGGCAATAATGATTGGTTAATCCTTAATATTGACCAAACATTTAATTAAAATATCCACTTAATATTTAATGTTTGGCCACCTTTTTGCGATAGAAATGCTAGCCTCTATAATTTCTTCAACAAAAGCATGTGGACATCACAACATGTACAAAAACTAATCCTTGGTTTTATCGTAGTAAAACTGCTTAATTTTCTTTTGTATGATTTCTGAATGCTTGAGACTATAAAATCAATCAGACAAATGTATTAGTAAAATCATAGCCATAGGCGACTGTCTAGCTACAATTTGTAAATAATACAATTTAATTACAATTTAGTTATTTACTTTTATATTTTATTAAAGTTCTATTTTGGCCCCTATAGTAGGCCTAGGTGTTTTTTTTTTTCTTCCATAATATTTTGGGGAGGGGGCACAACAATACAATTCTGCTTAGGGCACCCATTTGGCCAGCAGCGGCCCTGAAAATTACGTCGTTTTGCCATCTAAATGTCAATTTTTTATTTTCACAGTCTATTTGTTTGTCTAAGTTTAAAATGCAATGCCTTTCTCAGCTAAGTGTTGAAAAATAATCCATAACAATCCACCAAACCGATTATCGGTCTACAGTCTATTAATGATAATTAACAATAGCCTAATTATTAATGCCGTTTTATTTATGCAATGTTAATTGTCCTTTTTTTTTCAAATTTATTTTCACATGTCTATACGTCTTCAAAATGCTATGCATTTCTCAGCTGACTAAGTGTCAGTATCCGTAAAAATGTCACCAAACGGGTCTGCTTTTTAAGAGCCTAATTCTTTCTAGTTTTGATTATATTTGTGCCCATAACAAAGATAAATGGTCATAGGTGTGGAGAACTATTTAACAAATCTGTTTTCTGCCCTAAAACAAATCTGTTTTCTGCCCCTAACATGTAAACACGCCGTTTCTTTAAGGAACGTGAATTCCCGTGACTCGGTGCACGTGCCTGTCTTAGATTATGTCTGTATTAAACAGTGCTTGGCAAAGGTGATTCCCCATTATTTAATACAGAATCATATTTACTAGATATTAAAAAAACACAAAAACAAATTCAACCAACCACCTACCTGAACCTGCTACAGACTGAATGCTGGAGACAGAAATCAAGTCAACTTTTCGAGTCAGTGGTCCGGTATCGGAGCCGGTCGTTGACAGCGGCGCTCAGCCTGCTGCTGTTTCCCGCACTGGGCTCAACTCTGATCCGCTCACACACAGATGCTGAGCGGCCGCCTTATGGGTGGAGAAATAATGAAAGGGGAGCTGTGTGAGAAACCGCCAACACATACATACGAAACTCACTCACTCTCTCTCTCTCTCTCCACCCCCCCCCCTCTTTATTTCTCTGCCTCAGCCTCCCTCTTCCGTTCACTCTTTTATAGATAGACATAGCAGGCATCACATTCGTTACAGCTTAATGAGATTTATTAAACTCATTCATCTTCATATGTCGACTGTCTTTCAATAAGTCTTGAGAGAGCTAAGCTTCAGGTATGAGACTAATGCTGTTCAGTACTGGAGTTGTTTTCTAGTCTTTGTGTGATATACAGATGAAATGTCTGTAACATATTAGCTATTTATTCACCTTTTATGTGCACAGTAAGTCAGATGCACACCACTTGTGCTTTTGTCACAGGAAAGATATAATCTGTTCTTGAAACAATATGCTGGTACTTGGGCGGGTTCTAGATGGTTTTTTCCTGTTGGGATTATGCTGGAATTACCAGTTTTTCGGAAACTTGTTATGGGAAGACCATTTACATAAAGTCACTATTTATGAACTTTCTGAATGTGTCTTCATACAGGAAAATCGCACCCATCAAATGACAATGAACTACGTATTAAATTTTAAATATCACTAAGATGCTTATCAGCACTTCAGACCGAACATAAAAAAGAGGAATATGTTTTTTTGTATTAAATATTTTCACAGATAACCGGTAATCTAACATGGCAGATAGGCCTACTAACAATTCACCACAAGAATAAGAAAATGACTTTATTTAAGTTAGAATGATCGTAAATACACTTGCATACAAAGTTAACAAACACCATACATAGCTTATACACACTTAAATACATAAACTGATTTTTTTTATAATGGTAATACTACACTACCATTCAAAGGTTTGGGGTCATAAAGATTTTTTAAATGTTTTTAAAAGAAGTCTCTTATGTTCACCAAGGCTGCATTTTTTTTAACACAAATACAGTAAAAACAGTAATATTGTGAAATATTATTACATTTTAAAATAACTGTTTCCTATTTTAAGAACATTTCTAAAATTTACTCATGTGATGGCAAAGCAGAATTTTCAGCAGCCATTACTCCAGTCTTTAGTGTCACATGATCCTTCAGAAATCATTCTAATATGCTGATTTGATGCTAAAACCATGCTAAACCATATTATTATCAATGTTGAAAAGAGTTGTGCGGCTTAATATTTTGTGCAAACCATGATACATATTTTTCAAGATTTGTTGATGAATAGAAATTTCAAAACAACAGCTTTTATTTGGCAGAAATCTTTTGTAACATTTTAAATGTCTTTACTGACACTTTTGATCAATAAAAAAATATATACTGTCCCCAAACTTTTGTACTGTAGTGTATATTGCTAAAATTGGAACTTTCCAGGAGTCTTATTATATTGTGAAAACTGGGTTTACAGTCTTGTGTAATATTTCAGTGTCATCATGTACCTGGAACTCTACAGTATCACAACCTGGAATAACCTGTCACTTAGATGTTTCACAGCTAAGTGAAATTTTAAAAAAAAATTTGATTTACATTTTAATTGCCTTCCACAATAAAATTCTACAGCTGATCCATTTTAAGATATTTCACATTCAAAAGAGTCTCTGTTTATTATTTCAAAAAAAGCGAAAAAACCTCCTTAACTTATTCTTCCCCATTATGAAATAAACAATAAATAACAATCCAGCTTTATGTTCCGGAACGTTCCATATCACGTTTGGTGTTTGGATTTACAAATGTGTTCCCTGCATAACCTGTAAAAGTAGAAAGCCAAGAAATGATGTTTATTCATGCATGTTTGTTTCGAAATACTGTCTGGGCCACCAACACTCAACACATGTCTAATTAAGATTAGGAAACCTCTGATATGCGTGTATGTGTATGTGAGATAAGGATGTACTGTACCTCCTTGCTGTTTCCTTGTTGACTGTAAAGAACAGCATCATGTACTGATGAGAAGAGAATCGATTTAGTTACTGTCTCACTGAAGAAATCGCCCTTCTCCATACTCTCTACAACACCTCCTGAAAGAGAGAGAGATATTACAAATAGTGCTGACCAACAGATCCATCTTGACTGCACACTTAGATGGAATTCCACATCAACAAACACAACAAAAGGAACATGTGACATGGAAGAGAACACTTTTAAAAATAAAGGTTCATTTTTGGCTTTGATGGTTCCATAGGAAGAACCTTTAACATCCATGCAAACTTTCCATTACACAAAAGGTTCTTTATAGTGGAAAAAAAAATTTTTTTTAGATCATTAAAATGTTCTTCACACTAAGAAAAAAAAAATGGTTCTTCTAAGAACAGTTCAAAGAAAGATTATTTGGGGAACCCAGAATGGTTCTTCTATATAATCACTGCAAAAACACCCTCTTGAACCCTGTATTTTTAAAATGTAGTCAAAACTTATTGGTATGTACTGGTCACTCACTCTGGCAGCCACATAAGTACACCTGTACACCAGCCTCTCCGTAATCTTTATAGATCTGTCATTAAACAAAGGGTTTAAAAAGGTTAAAACCTGTTACATGTTCAATAAGTTGCTAATGAGTACAGATTGTGTCTCACATTGCGTAGAGTCTTCACGCCAACTGTATCCAGGAAGTTGACTGGGCTCAGGTCAAGAATGATTGCTCGTGGGAGCGTGGTGTCAGGGTCAGGCCCCACCTCCACAGTAGCCACATCCTTTGGTTCTTTGACTGACAACTTATTCACATCCCCATTTGCTTCTGCATGTGACAACTCTGGCTCTTCTTCACTTTCATCTGTGTCCGAAAACTGTGGTTCCTCCCCCTGGTTAAAAGCAGAGACCACTGACTCAGTCAGAATACGCAAACACTTATTTTCTCACTTATTTCCATGCACACAAAGTCTCTTCAAATGCAGACCTTAGCAGCTTTAACAGCAGCTTCTTTAGCTCTTTTCTTGGCCTCTTTCTTTGCTTTCTTTGCAGCTTTCTTTTCTTTTCGGAGTCTCTTTGCTTCCAGTTTCTTCTTGTGTGAAAGAAGTTTAGCCACATCTACCCCAGTCTGCACACAAACATGTATTTTTACTGCATGAATGTCCTGACCTGTGCGCGTGTTGTATGTAGCTTGTTTGGGCTAATCACACAGTGAATGTTTATGTTTGGGCTAATTGCCTGTTTAGTTTAGTAGAGTAATGTCTTGTAATTGCTCTTTATGCAAATGTGTGTGAATGAATATGTATGAGAGTATATGTGTGCATGGTGTTTGTGTGTGTCTACCTTCTCATAGAGTGCATCAATGTACATTTCAGCGTTGGCAAAATACAATGTTGCAGATGAACGGAAAATCATTATACCAGGAATCTCCTTCACCTGTAAGTGTGCAAAAAGTACAGAGAAATTATACTCAAAATAACATAAAATAATAATTAAAAAAAAACTTTTTCATCCAATTTAATGTCAAGAATTTCTAAATACTTTTCAAAATAATTGCACAAACCTTGTAAATCAATATTTGTGACTACAGTTTTCTCAATGCTCAAATTAAATGTAATGTGTTCTGACTGAGGCTCTAGAAGACACTAGAAAAAAAAATTCCTGAAAACAGTTACCAAACTTCAAATTTATCAGAAGAAAATTGGGAATAGTTGTTTATTGACTAAATGTTTATCACTTGAGTCATTTTTATCCATCTTGAACAATGGTCATTACTAAAACGTTTTGCTAAAAGTCAAATACTGTGTTGTGGCCAATTACATTTTACATCAAAATCTAAAAAAGGCATAGTTAAATATATAGTTTCAATAGCACTACAACAAAATGCACACATAACAGATATTAGATACTTCATAAATACTATGAAACTACAACACCCACTCATTCAAACGCACCCCAGAACTGTTAAGCAAATAGTAACCAACACAATAACACCAAAACAAGTAAAAAACACGTCATGCCCTGGCAAAGCTAGATTATCTAAGATAAGGTTGCATGAAAGGAGTTTCTGGAAGTATGCTGTAATTCAGGTTTTTAACCATTCAGGTTACAGGCTGTTTCAAAAGGACATAGAAAACAACAAGAATTTAAAGATGAATTATGCCTTTCAGTCCAACTGAATCATTTGATTTGATAAATTGTGTAACACCTCTGATGTGTGAAATATAACTATCAAAACTAAAGAATCAGTTGAATACAGTGAACATGCATAAATTGTTATAATGGTGTGGGTGGTGGTGTTGTCATGGTCATGGTCACCTGATGGTAGTCCTCTACTGGTCTGTAGATGTCAGTCCCAGGAACCTGGCCAAGAATAGAGTATTTTGGTCTGTTGTAGGGAGAAGAAACAGGTATAGAAGAAGACATGAGTCAAAACACAGAGGGACAGATGGTGAATTCTTATGCCAACTGTTGAAATGCTGTCAAGAACAGGAATTTCAGCCACTAAGCCAGTGGTATATGGCCAATCTAATGGATCTCAAAAGGAAATGCAATCTGACGTTCATCACTGAAGATCTCTTGGGATCTTCAGCAGTGTAAAGTAAAACAGGAGACTGCATGCAGAACCAGTTTTACATTCTCACTTAAGTATGTAAACGGTGCACATGTATGTGGTTGAGTCATTTAAGGCTCAGGACTATAGGAAAATGGTGCATGTGCCACAGTGCGGTTGTTAATTATTTAGCTTTGTGTATGTGGTTTCTGTCACTCACAGCTGAGTTCTGAAGACGACAGTGAGGATGGAGAAGGCGATAGATGCAGCCAGTCCCAGATCAGGATTAAACAACACTGTCAAGATCATAGTCATCACCCACACCACCTAAACACACAAACAACAGAGAGAATAACAGCTGTCACTTCAGAGCTTTACTTTTGACCTTATTTCTGTGTCACACTATTCACTCTCTTTATTCTCAGTCATTTTTTGTCTATGTATAGGTCTATTTGGAATGTGTTGCATAAGATTTGCTTTTTTAATGAAACCCCCTCCTTCTCGTTCTCTCTCACCATATCCACTTTGTTGGTCCTCCAGAGAGAGCAGATGTCTCCAAACTGCTTCATCATGCCTTGAAGGTTTACATAGATTATAGCAGCCAGCACACATATGTATAATATGTCTATCTCTTTGTAAATGGACACATTATCACATTCATTAATTCAGCACAGATACTCTACACTCCTTTGGCAGCTCCTCAAAGAGTTCTCCAATCTTTAACAAGATCACCAGAATTACCACAGCAGAAATCGCTCCAGCCACCTGAGAGAACGATAGAGAGAGGTTTCAGTTTGAACTTTCACCAAACAATAATCTAAGGAACTCACCATCCATCTATCCAGAACTAGCTAAAGAATGGTGGAAAAGCAGTTTGCTGAAGTTCTCACCTGTGACTTCCCCCCTGTGCTGACCTGCACCATGCTGCGAGACATAGAGCAGCTGATAGCAAAGCAATTGAATAAGCCTCCAATGGAGTTAGATAGACCCAATGCGATGAGCTCCTGGTCCAGAGAACAGACAGTAGAAGAAAAACACAAGATGTTGAAACAAAAATGTTTTTGATTTAGATCAATGACTTTCAGCAACTTAGCAAAAGACCAAAAAAAGCTTTTCAGATGTGCCTCGGTGGGGAAATTGAGTTTAACTGGCAACTGGATTTAAATGTAAGAACTAAAATTCCAAGAAAATATTCTGAACTTAAAACCATATTTTCCATTCTTGCAGTTTTACTATGCTGTTAGTCTTATGTTGACACTAAATTTGACTTTAAAAGTTAAAAATATATTATATATTAGCCATTACTCCAGTCTTCTGTGTTGCATGATCCTTCAGAAATCATTCTAACATGGAACCAGTAGTGTGTTTAGACACCACACAAACCAAGCAAATCATGTGATTTCTACCGAGGAGGCCCCCCAGGGACCGCTTGCTTAGGGCCACATTTGTGCTGCTTAATATTTTTTTCAAGATTCTTTGATGAATACTGTATAAAGAATGCCATTAATTTGAAATATATTATTGTAACAATGTAATGTAACAATGTAATAATGTAAAAGTCCTTACTGTCACTGTTGATCAATTTAATGTGTGCATATATATTTGTGTGTATATAAATATATATACACATTAAATAAAAATAATCTTTTACAGTCACTTACCTGGTTACTGTCGACTTTGTAGGCATATTTGAGGGCGAAAATTCTACCCAGTGAGATAGCAATACCATAACCAACAACAGCCAGTGCAAAAGCATCACCGACCATTGAACCCAACAGTGAGACAGCGGGCGCCACAGGAGCCTGCAGACTAAGATGTGAAGAAGAGACACGCAGATGAGTATTTGAGCCTGAAGATGTACTATGATGCTGCGGTTGTGTTTTGTAGCTGTAACCATTACCATGTTATACACATACTATGATGCATAGTTGTGTGTTGGACTCACCCTGATGGAATTTCTCCAACCACTTCAACACCATATTCAGTCTTCAAATCCATCTGCCATGACACCACAGTAGCGACGATAATCTATACACACAAACAAGATGAAAGCTTTAAGAAGCAATATGTTACATTACCTCTAAACAGAAAGAGCATGCAAAACTGATGACATTTTTGATAGAGTAAAAAACTATAATTACATTTTATTGTAAAAAAAGAATATAAATAAGTCTATGTATGCCCACAGTTAGTTAAGTAAACATGTATGTGTATGTGTGTGTTTAACTGTAACTGTAAAAGTAACTTACAGTGATCAGCTCAACAGGAATCGGAACAGGGATTTTGCGTGCTGCCAAGGCACTAAGTTCCTTTGCAGCGACCAGACCTAAGATGGTTACAATGCTAACTACCAGAGTACCAATATTAGTCTTTCCGAGCAATGCACAAATCTCTATGACTGTCTGGAGAGAGAAAGAAAAAAAATTTGAGAAAACATTAAATGTAACTTTGCTGAGTGCAAGTAATAACCCCAACCACTAGGGGGCATTAAACACAAATTACACATAGGTATGATTATCCGTCCTTATCTGTGGCCTTTTACATACCGCTTCAGGATAGTCCTTAATTAAGTGTTTGGGACTATGTGTGTGTTTGTGTTCATACTCACATATATAAGAGACAAAGGTCCACTGTACCGCTGTGGATTGATGCCAAAGGAATATTTGAGCTGGGAGACAATAACGTGAATGGCGGCCGCTGTTGTATAAGCTCTCACCAATGGCTCTGAGAGATACGTCACCACAAAACCGAACCGAACCACACCGAGGAGTAACTACACACACAGACACCACACAAACACTTAGTCACATACACAACGTCAAAGCCACATACACTTACAAATTAACCTACCTGGAAAATGCCAGATAAGAAAGTCACAGTGGCCGCGATCTTGACCCTCTCCGCATCACGGCCGACAATGTCCAAGGTGGTGCTGTTGGTGTCATTGCCTGGTATCATGAAGTCTGAGTCTGGAGCCAAACGCTCTGTCACGCTGCCAATCATAACGCTCATAACTGCGTATGTACCTGTTGACAGAGAGATTAGAAAGTAACCCGTTAAGATGTGAAGATCATCAGTGAATTACACAAAGCTATTGAATGACTTCAGAAGACTTGGAATACAGCACAAGAGTCATGAGACTATTTTTATGATGCTTTTTGGAGCATGAACTGTTGTTGTATAGAAAAGATTGATGTGATTTGTGTGCAGTGTTGGGAAGGTTACTTTGGAAATGTAATAGGTTACAGATTACAAGTTACCCTACTTAAAATGTAATAAGTAGTGTAACTTTTCAATTACTTTATTAAAGTAATGTAACTGATTACAATTACTTTTATTTTGTAATTAAATTACGTAATTCCGTTACATGTAACTAGTTACTCCCCAACACTGTTTGTGTGTGTGTGTTCCATGGAAACAGATTTGGAATGAAATGAGGGAGAATAAATGATGACAGAATTTTCATTTTTGTGTGAACGATACCTTTAGGAACAACAGAAATCAAAGGGAGGTGTGTGTACTTACCCACAGAGATATGTTTGGATGTTCCAAATATGAAGTAGATGAGAATGGGGTAGAAGGAGGAATACAGACCAAAAACAGGAGGGACCGCAGCCAGCAAAGCATACGCCATACCTGCACCCACAAAACACATGTGTTTTTGTTTAGGTCTGTCTTAAGTAATGTGTGTGCTTTGGAAATGCAGGTGTGCATGTGTTTGTGTTGGACCTTGTGGCAGGTGCATGATTCCCACACTGATTCCTGATATTAGATCTCCAATAGCATTTTCTCGAAACGGGTATCGTGGCAGCCATGCCAGGAGAGGAACAAATGATAGGAAACAGCTCTTAAATCTTGGGCCTGTACACCTGATGAACAAAGCAAAAGAGAAAATTATGAAACACAGAGAGGAACAAAATAGCTGCCTTCCACATTATAATGAACAATATGTTTTTTTTTTTAAAGCGTGAGAGATATTGTTGCATCCATTAAAGCACAAGATGCTATTTGGATCATTCTCAATTAAATGCTGGACAACATGATCATGAGGTTTGACACAAAATTGTGGAGAACATGTTAAGTTCAAGATTATTGGGGTATGTTTTACAAGAAAATTCTATTTCAGTCTTTGTACTTAAAATGTCATTTAATTCAGTTATTTGCCATTTCTTTGTAATAACTTGTAAAAAATGTACTAGCCAAAAACAAGTGAAATTTGTTTCACAGTACACAATTTTTATTTTTTAGCTATAACTAGTACTGCTTCCAAAATGAGTACAAACCAAATACTGAGATTTTTTTTTTCAATTAAACTTTTCTCTTAAATTATGATGCTGATACAAATTGTAAATTAATTAATTAATTGAATTAGAAAAATGCAAAATAGGAGCATTTTCAATTAAATGTGCAACCTAGTTCAGTTCTCAAGCAGTAAAATATTCAAATCAAAGAAAGGCCATATTGACACACCTGACAGCATCTCTGAGTTTTTCTTTTGTTGAAATTTTGAAATCCGATTTCTCAGCAACTTGGTCGACACTGAGCTCATCCAGTACATCTCTCTGAATTTGATATGGTACCCTTTTCCTGAGATCTTTGACATTCATCTCCTCCTCCATTTTGAATCCTCTCTATCTTAAATGTGATTCTGAAATTTTCTTAAATAATTCCAGTGCATAGATCCCAAAATGTTTATCCTCACAATGAAAATGCAATCCTTAATGTCCACGCAAACAGGCCCAGAACAATTCTGAAGGATGTTCTCCAGTTATTCGAAGTGACAGCTCCACAGGTCTGCTGCTTGTGCAGTGAAGCTCTGGACAGCAATGGATTAATTAATGTCCCTGGCCCTTTTCTTCAATCACAGTTTGTGTTAATGTGTATCCTGCCCTTTCTGATACCCGTATGATCCATTCACACACTCACTGATAGAATTCTAATGTTCATATGGGGAGCAAAGTCCCAAAAAGAGAGGAGGGGGGGTTCTTCAGAGTCAATGTTGGAAACTTTCACACTAGAGACCTACGCCACCTTATCTCGGCCTGATTAGATAGAAAACATGTTCATTCTGCAAAACCATGTGCTTTTGTATGAGTGAATTGTGATCTTTGAAATCACATCTCTGCTACAAGATCTCTGAGGTGTTTGCTTTGATCCAGTGAAGTAGAGCCATCTTTATCTGAGAATATACAGACCATATATAAAATTTTAATTATGTCATGTAATTATGACTTTGTATTTTTAACTAGATATACATACATTAACTATAGTTTGGGGACAAACACTGTCTAAAAATGAGGTAATACTGACAAAACATTCCTTTAGCGGAATTTGGGAACATCCTCTATTGGAGTTCCATTTCATTTGACCCGAAAATACCAAAAAAAGTGTTCTGTTTCTGTAGAGTTAGGGTTAGTCTGTCATTATGATCAGTTTTATACAATAGAAGCTTATTGTATATGCATGTGAGAGAGATGAGCTTATTAAATATTAATGTGGCCCCTCCCCAACACCTGCCTAGAGAACAAAGTCTCTTCTAATGACATTTATGGTCCAATTCACTGGGGGTACAAGAACATTTCAGCAATGCATGTGTGAACTTCACACATACTAACTGAACTGAACTGTACTGAGCTGGAGCAGTTTGGCTGTTGTCAGTCGGCCTTTTGTGATTCTGTTGGATTTTATATTGTTTGTGTTGACTGGAGTGTTAATAATTATTTTCCATGCTATTCATGTATCTATATGTTGTAATTGTGTACATAGATTATTTATTTTACTACATATTTTATTTATTTTACAACATCACCAAACCAAATGTATCTGTAACATGAAATATATGTTAATCTAGAAGATTACATATGCACAGACCTGCATGACATGTTTTGAAGACTCTTTTTTGAGCAATTTTAACTATTTTAAACAGTCATCTAATCTAAAAGTAGAATAATGACGAAAATTTTGATTTAAAAACAGAACAAATCAACAAGCACGTAAATAAAAAACAAAAAATACAAAGGTACAAACCGACATAAGTCATTGTCAAGTTTTATTTTAATATTCAATAGCTGATAAACAAACAACTGTTGCCACACATCACCTTAAATCCAGATGAATGCACAAAGTTGATCCAAATCATTAAATCAAAATTGGAAGTTCTTGTATTCCTTTTCCGTTCTATCTTGAAGTGTCACTTCTAAAGCTCAGTAGTGAGGTTTAGTTTTTTCATGTTTGCAAGTTCATGTATTTGCCGAGTTCATCGTTCAGGAAGTGAGGTCATTAAAGGTCACAGCTCTGTAACATGTGTGCCTGTGTTCTGTAAATAGATGCGTAATTGAATTAGAACAGAAAACGCTACTGAATTACAGTGAACTACTACAGCATACAAACACAAAGAGCAAAAATAACAAGGAGACAGAGATATAACATCATTTAAGCACACACACACACACCTGTAGCCCCTGGTAGTGCAGGATTGCATGATGCACTGAAGGGAAAAATGAAGAAAGAGACAGAAAATCTGGAACAAAACCATGATTCTTCATCTGAGATAGGAAACCATCTAGAGACAAACACACAAAAGATACAGTAAATAAATGAATTCATTAAATATATAAAATACCAGTTCTTGAGGATGAACTATCCCTTTAAACGTCATGTTACATATTAATATAAAACACCTCAGATCATGACACTACATTTGAGACTGTAGCTGTACGTGTGAGACGTGTAACCTGGACATGCAGCACAGAAAAACAAGGTCTGCGTGTTCTCAAATTCCTGAAGTACCTGTGACCCAGAGAGAGTGGTAAGACATGCATGTTTGCATTTAAACACGATAATGGTGACAAGCAGAATTTAAAAAGCCATTTATTGGTTAGCAGTTAATGAGAGCCAGTAACAAGTAACCTATTTCTGTTCATCTCTGGTAAAATATCAACACTTCTACGTGTGGGTACATGTGTGTGTTCTGTGACACTAACTGATTTTAATGTGCCCATGGCCACCGAGTCCATGAAGGTGACTCCACTGAGCTCCAGAATAACGCACTCTGAACCCCCTGCTGGTCTGGAGAACTTACTTCAGGATTCTCATTAATGTCATTACTAACAGCCTGCATATACAAAAAGAACAATAAAATTGAACTCAGTGAATGGAAAGCAGGGAGCTGTGATAGATGTTGTACCTGTCTGAGTGATGTGAAGGTCTGGTCTGCATTAGCGTAGTAAAGTGGATTACAACAGGAAAACACAGTCAACTCCAGGGACTTGATGTGCCAGAACCAACACAAAATTCAGGGATTTATATTTATATTATACATATGTACTAGAAGGAACACTTCTAATATATATGTAATATTAATAAGTAATACAATTAATACAATTATTTATAAAATATATAATTGTTATATATAATTCATATTAATAAATTCAGCTGTGCCATCACAGGAATTACATTTCAAAATATATTCAAATAGAAAACAATTATTTTAAATTGTAATCATATTTCACAATAACTATATTTTTGATCAAATAAATGCAACCTTGGTGAGCATAAGAGACTTGAAAACATTAAAAAAAAAACAAAAAATGCTGAAAAAAGATTAATTATTTCAAACTTATAAAATATCGGTAGTATGTTGTTGGTAATTTATGGTCATTAGCTGGTTTAGGTAGTTGCTCAACTGAAAAATAAAAACAACTGGTAGGGCTGGCAGATCACTTTGATTAAGTTGAGGAACTGCTTAAGATGATTAACCACATTTCAAAACAGCTTAGGCTGATTTCTAGCTGGATTGTGTGCAAATAATACCCTTGAGTATTTGTCCAGATCCCTGTAACAGTCTGTGCCAGCAATATGCCCAAGAACGGAAGATCTGGGCCTGAGAAATTTAGAAACAGGAAGAATAAGAGTTAGTATGAGAAAGATGAAAAACTGATAAGAGAAATAGAGGGAGATACTGTAGATAAATATCAGACAATACAGATGACTCACTGCTGTGTCCTGAACACGATGGTAAAAAGAGAGAAAACAATTGCACTGCCAAGCCCCAGGTCCAGTTTAAACACCAGGGCACTGAGCAGTGTCACTACCCACACTACCTGCAGTCTCAGTAGGAAACACACACAGGAAACACCCTGGATGAGAGGCCTACATGGAACTGGATTTTGGAACATGTTGTACTTGGGTCAGATATGTAAGGATAAATGGACTGGTTTCCCTTACCAGGTCCAAGCGGTCTGTATTCCAAAGTTTAGGCACATCTTTGACTTGTGCAAAAACCCCTTGCAGATTCACTAAAATAATGACAGCCAAAACTGTCTGAAACACAAATACACTTTATAAAACCACCTTATTATACTATATCCATATAATTTATACTTTGTTATTGAAGGTGGTATTGGGACCTTTGGTAACTGCTGAAAAAGGGGGCCAAACTTCAACAAGATCAAAAGAATTATCAGTGCAGACACCAGAGAAGAAACCTGAGAGAAAGAGAGAGGTCATGTTCATGGAGTAAAGCCCTTACTGCATTGCTCCACACCTAAACATACATTATTTTGACAAATCAGTTTCTTTCGTGTATGTGGTTTACATTTTATCAGTTTGCTTTATATCACTTTTCTGATAAGAGTGACAAAGATGTTAATGATCTGTGACTTAATAATAGTCACATGCTGCATGTTCTTACAGCACAATTCAGTTTCAATTCAACCATATTTTAGCTTTTTTATTTTAAATAATTAATACAAAAAGGTTTTTTTTTTTTTTATCTCATAGGCTTTTTGAATTTCAGTATATATATGCACTTTAAATGTATTGTAGGGTATATAACAGTATAACTATTTTCTGTGAAAACATTCAATGCAATCCTCCCAGGTTATGTGCATGTACATGTAACTGTAACTTGAGGTTGTTTTATTAACTAGAAATAGCAGGTGTTCACACCCGAGTTTGTCCGCCTGTACTCTCCTGCACTGTGCTGCGAGACATGGATCCGCTTACTGGAAAGCACTGGAACATCCCGCCAATGGAGTTGCACAGACCCATAGCCAACAGCTCCTATAGGAGGAAGAGACCATTTATGTTCAGACGAAGGGAATGCTGCAAAGTGGGCATTTATACTAGTCTTTTTGGGAGGTTGCAGGGAAAAAACTAAAGTTCTTGAAGTTACATAAATTGCTTGTTACCTGGTTACTGTGAAAGGGGTACCCATGTTTATGAGCAAACATCATGCCCAATGAAGCTTGAAAACCATAGCCCACCACTGCCAACGCAAGAGCTGTCAATAATAGCTCCTGAGAGACAGAAAATGATGGAAGGGAGGGAGGTGAGAGACTTAGAGGTAAACAAAGAGAGAGAAAAGGGGACAAAAGGAGAGAGAGAATTAGTTTTAGCACCTAAATACTTCCTGCTAATTGGTTTTGTAAAGAAAATCCAACACTCTGGTTGGTATGGGTCCAACAATCTGTATTCCATACTGACCGGACAGATCAAACTGCACTGATGACAGAGTGGCAAAGATAATCTAGGAAAATGAAGAAAGAATAACTGTTGCACAGAAATCTCTTATAAAACTGAAACCAAAGTCAGCGTTATTAACGTTAAGGTAAAATAAATAAATAAACATTCTCATTAATTTAATCAAAATATAAACTAACACAAACTAAATTACATTTTCAACTAACTGAAATTAAATATAAAAGCCCACAAATTCTAGTTTTTGATAATATTAAAAAACTTGAAACCTGCCTGTATTAAATGTAATGTATTAAACACTAGACGGAGAAATTTGAAAACTTAAATAAAATCTAAAAACAAAATTGTGCATGTGCGCACCAGTACCAACTCCCATTGAATTAGAAATCGAGTGCTCCAGAGTGAATTCACCATCTCTCCAAGTACCACCAGGGAGACAAAGAACACTACCAGTGTCGCCAGTAACACTCTCCTGATTCCAGTCATAATGTTTGAAAACATCTGGTAGACACACATACTGTGTGTACATTTAACATCTGAAATGAACACAGATATAAATCACACAGTGCTCATTCTCACCCAGAACACAGCAAAGATGCCTCTGTGTCTGACTATGGAGATGCCCATCAGTAAAGGCAGCTGGTAAACAGTCACATGGACAGCAGCTGCTGTAGTGTATCCACTGACCAATGGCTGAGACAACCACCGACACACCCCTCCACAACGCAGCACATAAAGCAGAATCTATAGGGAGAGAGATTTATACACAAACACACACACCAATACAGAATTAATACAGCTTGTGCGTGAATTACCTGTATCAGTCCACACAGAATGGTCAAAGGCACAGGCAACTCTTAACACTTTCAGCCACAATCTCAGCACTCTCTGCTCCACTGCCTGGCCTGCCAACACAACATCACCAGTCACCGTACCGACCATGATGGAAAGGACAGAAAAAGTACCTGTGGATCAGACAGATCATCAGCCAATCAGACCTGAATGTCCAATCAAATAAGAACAAAGCCATTATTACATATTAAATCATGTTTAATATATGCTTTAACTTTTCTTATTGTTTATTTTTGTATTATATATTTTTATTGTTTATTTTATTATGTATTTTATACTTCATTTTATTTTAATTATTTAATTAATTTATTGTTATTTATATATATATATATACATTTAATTTTAATGTTTTATTTTAATTTATGATGTAATTTAATATATTTTTGTTTTATATATTTTAGACTTGATTTTATTTTATCATTTGATTATTCTATATTTATTTATTTATTTTGTTATTATATATTTTATTTTATATTTTAATGTTCACTCAAACAACAGTTCATCTGAATTTTTTTTTCATTATTTACAAAAATCTGTAAATTGATATTGAATAAATATCAGCAAATGGGCTTGTTACAAATTTTTTTGTTTGTTTTTTGGGTGAACTATTCCTTTAATATCTTTTTCTTGCAAAGTGGCATCGTGTATGTGTGTAAGCAATATATATGTACCTGCAGAGAGAGTTTGTGTGTGTACTTACCCACAGAGATGTGTCTAGATGTTCCAAATATGAAGTAAATGAGAATAGGGTAGAAGGACGAATATAGACCAAACACTGGAGGAATTGCAGCCAGCAAAGCATTAGCCACCCCTATAGAAAACAAAAAGTCAGAAAATTAGTCATTTGTGTGTAGAAGAGTGTGTGCAGTTCTGTACAATAGAATTAGTCATTACATCCACTTTATCTGTCTGGTTTGAATCACAGCGCATTGTGAAGAAAATTATCGCCTGCCAGCTGATAATACAGTTCGGTAGGTGTCTAAGATGAGAAACAGGATGATGAAAATCATAACCGACCCCTCACATCACACTTCAAGTGTCTTCACTCTCAGAGAACACTCAGAGAAAATCTATTTTGATCGATGTTGACACCTGCATCAACATAAATTCTTTATACTTTATAATAGTTGTCATATAGCAGTTTGTAACTCAGATAACACAGGAGAATGTGTGCAAGTCTTAAACCTTGTGGCAGGTGCATGATTCCCACACTTATTCCTGATATCAGATCTCCAATAGCGTTTTTCCTGAGCGAGTATTGTGGCAGCCATGACAAGAGAGGTGCAATAGACAGGAAGTAGCTCTTCAGCCTTGGACCTGAACACCTGAAGCACAAAAAAAATAAAGAAATATGGGGGGGTCAATGTGTATATTTAGCATGGACACTGTTTATTTTATGATCACATTATGCTTCTTAACCTCCCCTATACTCACCAGCACTCCTCCTTCAGCTTTCCCCAAATTGTCCGATGCACCTTCCACCTGCGCTGTCCCAGGATATCTAGCTGTGCTTCATTCAGACCATAAATGAGACTGGGATTGAAATTCTCACTCTCTAAACATCTTTGATTGTCCATCTGTAAAAAAGGAGAAAAAGTGGCTAAAACAAGCACAATCCTAAAACAGAGTGTATGATTATGCTTCCCATGTGTGAGGCTGTTGTGACTTCAGTGTGAACCCGGAGAAAACCTTCTACTATCGTTCTCACAAGCAAGCACAGTAGCTAAACCAATTAAACCAGACATCTATAATTGGGTAGAGACAGATTCATTATACACTTTTCCTCCTACAGGCTACTAAAGGGTTATTTACTGTCTCAGATGTTCACCAACATTTATCGTCGGATCAGTGAAGGAAATCTGTCATTGGCTTTGCTTTGACCAAAGGTGAAAAGACTTTAACCTACCACTCCTGAGAACAGAGATCATATTACGCAACATCACATGAGTGACGGCTTGTACTAAACTTTCTATTTTTACTGTAGCACTTTAATAATGTTCTCCAGATAATGATTATGCATGTGACTTTTTATGTTGGAGGCAGGGCTGTTTTATCCAACGAGAAGATGCTTATACATGATGTAGAAACTGACCTTTGACCTTATATAGTACAAACTGAAGCTATAGAAGACATACATCAGTCTAATTGCAATGTTTTATTTATATAGTTATCTGTACATCAACACATCATCAACACAATCAGATGGTAAAACACCAGAATGTTTTTCACTATTTTTGAAGCCATACTGAAATGTAAAGGTAAGGACACAATTTTCTAACACATAGTAGTACACAGGTTAAAAAGTATACCAATTACAACATTTGGTAGGAATCTGATCAAGACTCAAGAAGGATTCAGGACATCAGCAGCCAAAACTGATAACACATCAAAGCTCATCTGCGTGTCAGCACTCTTTGATAGGAGCACACGTGAGGACAGGTGACTGCACAGGTGATTATGCAATAAAACTGTAAATAAGCTTATCATCAATTAGTTTTCTTACCTTGTGTAGAGAATTCACCAAATTCTGTTATGTGCGTCCAGAAGAAACCACTTTATTATTCCTGTGCACATGACCTGACTATCTCAACAAAACCTCAGGCCAGCTGTGGGACGGATCTCAGCTGAATCTCTCTCCTTAAATATTTTCATTGCTTTCTGTTGTTTAAAGGTCAAATTTATAATGTTACCTCATATATAATTCATCACAAATGCTGTCTCCAACCTAAATAATAAACACCATGGTTATTCTCTCAAACTCTGTGTTCCATTGGTTTATATACTGTAAGTGTCGACAGAGCTTAAGATCAGGAGGCAAAAACAATATCACACCCACACACACTCTAAATATACATTTAACAGCCTTAAAAAAAAGTAACAAAAACAACAAATACAACTTGAGGAATTTCCACTACTTCACTGGCCACTATATATAGAATGTTTTTGTAACAATGTAAAATGTATGTTATACTGTATATACTGTATGTTTTTACATAGTTACAAAAATTTGTACAATTTGTAAAAAAAAAAAATTTATCACAGTTTGCACAAAAATATTAAGCAGAACAACTGTTTTCTACACTGATAATAAATGCTTGAGCACCAAATCAGCATAATTGAATGATCTATCCATCCATCCATCCATCCATAAAACAAAAATAAAATTAAGCATATAGATAAAACACTATAGATGAAGCCATAGAGCATCTGATGTTCATGTGCTTACATTGTTTTTCCACAGGATGCATTTCTGCCCTAGATGTGAACTTACAGTACCATGTTTTGCCTCAGTATTGAAACTGATTCAGCAACACAGTGAGATCTCTGAGGCGCTCCGCTCTGCTCCGTGCAGACTGGTGAACCGGCAGCTCAAAAAATGAAAATGTGAAACTACGAGAAAAGTTAAGATTTGTGACTTGTCTCAGAGGGGGTAAACTGGGAGGTCTAGGGGGGTGTCTTGGTGGGAGCGGCTTGCGTTTTACCCTGGCCATTCTCAGGTTCAGTGTTTTTGATTTGAGGAGGGGGTGGTGGGTGCGGAGGATCTGGTGCTATGATTGGCTTCGTGTGGGCAAGAGGAAGGGGTGAAAGTGGAGGGGGGAAACCGGTAAAGGAGGACTCAGAGTGTGAGGAGCCTTCCCAGGGTGACATGCTGTCAGGGGCCACAGATGAGATGGGAGGATGGCTGGGTTTTCTGGTTTCGGCCTGAGGAGGATGCTGGGGAGTGGATAGAGTGGGTCTTGCTAAAAATAGAATAGATTAAAAAATATAAAAATCAGAATTGTGTTGGGACTTTTTTGGGACTTTAATTCTCGTAACTGCAACAATATTTTTTGGGAATTGTCACTACATATCTAAATTGGGTCTACTTCTCATAATTGTGACTTTCTTGCAAATACGACTTTATATTTTATTACTGTGATTTTAGTTCTTTATATCTAATAATTGCAAATATTTCTATACTATAACTATATCTTTACTATACTTTGTATTTATGATTTTATATCTCATAATTGCAGCTTTTATAAACATAATCAGTTACCGGTTTTGTTGTAGGAAACAGGATCTCATAAATCTTTAACTTTATCTCACACACATGTTCAGTTCCCATTATCCTCTCGCCTAACAAGTCACATTAGAAAGAAGAATGTTTGGACAATAGCAGTTAATTAATTTAGCACCTCCTAAATTTCTATTGTCTATTGATGAGCTCAGGTAACATTGTGTAGACAGAAGGAACAAAGATCAATGTAAACACACAGTTTATATGGCACACATCAGGATTGATTAGCATTACTTCACAGGCAATGACTACTTAAATCCAACTTATGAAAACATCTGATTTCCAGTTAAATCAGATGATATCTGACAACACCTTATCATATAACAATGCACCATTGATTCCATATAGACTATAAAAGTACCTGCAGTTTTACTGCTTGATGAACCAATCAGAGGGAGCCTATCCTTTGACATCACTGCATTGTCCTGTATAGTGATACCACACACATAATTATGAGTCTTTAAACAGTATATTTTATATTGTACTGTATATTAACTTGTAAATTCAATCAATTTACTGTAGGTCATTTTTGTGGAACAGCCATACCTTGTGATTTTCAGTCTCCTTTTTCTTTCGTTTTTGAGGCATTTTAGGGTTCTTCTTTCCAGATTCATTCTCCCTGAATCATGACATCCTTTTTCTAAAGATCAGAACACTCATTTCAAACAAAAAGACACAGCCTCACAACACACAAATTCACACTTTTGATATTGCAGAAAAGTTTTTTATACTCACATTAATTTTGTATCCTCTTCTTTTCACATTTTGGCTCCTTTTCACATCACATAATCAGATGTAAAAAAGAATATATTATTTTATATATTAATTTCTTTCACATTCTGCAATCCTTAATGGGACTTTTATGTCTCCCTCACATGCTTTCTCTTCCTTTCCTCTCTTGCTTTCATTCGTTCAGCTGTGGATTAAAGGGATTGGCCATCGAGCCACTATGATGATGAACAAAAGGGAACTGGAGAAGGGGGTGAAATATTTATACTTAGTTGAACAGCCAAAGCCCCCCAACACACTCACTCTCTCACTCACCCACACACACACCTGCTGGCCTGTAGCCCATGAAAACCCTGATACTTTATACATGCATGACTCTATTTTCAAGCCATGAGCCACTCACACACATGCACGCATATACTTTAAACAGCCACAAATTCATATCTGGTACCATTTAAAAGTTTGGACAAACCTACTAATTCTATACTATTAGTATTCTTCACATGATAGAATAATAGTACAGACATTAAAACTATGAACTAACACAAATTGAATGGTGCATCTCGTAAAAAAATAATAATGATAATATATATCCACCTTATTTTTCAATGGGGAAGTAAGCTGTTTTCTGTGAATGTGTGAGAATTCCGCTTCATTAGCCGCGGTAGGAAAATAACAAGAAGAATAACAAAGTGCAATAAATGGTCAAATTGTTTGTGCTACAAGTGTTTATAACTAAGACAACACATCAAAATAATATGGAAAGAAACACCAGTTTTCAATATCAAGCAACAAAACGAGTTGTTTTGTACAGCTAAGAATAGCTGAAAGTGGATGACACCCCTCTTATGGGAAAAATAAGGTGGATATATATATATATATATATATAAGTTTGAATCGACTTTTATTTTATTTCAACATTATTTCAACAACAAAAAAAGATTTTTAATAGTTTTAGTAAACAATAACACTAGTCTTTATATCAAACGGTCTGTAGGATCATGGGAAACATAAATTCAGTCAAGCATGTCCAAACTTTTGATTGGTTCTTGTACAGCTGTATTGCCTTTCATTGTTAGGCCATATTGAAAATAAAAATGTCCTCACAAGGTACTTTACCTGACACAGTAAAAATGTTACATATTTGAAAAGATCTTTATTTGAAAATCTTTACAATTTTACAATTAAAAATCTTTGGCATCTTAATTTATAAATCACAAGTTAAAGTCAGTGTTTTGTCCTCGAAACATGATGTGGAAATATCACTTTCTTTCACTCCTCTACTTTTATTGCCCTGTTAACAGTTTCATTCAGTTTATCCATCTCTCTTTCCGTTAACTGAAACAACTGTAAGCCCTGCCCACAAACAAGCACCCAGGCTCCTCCCTCTTGTCCAAACCATGCCCACAACCCAGCTGCATCTGCAGTGTGTGAGAATAGCACCTTCAGTGGGCGGAGTCCGTCACTGTTCACACTCCACAAACACAAGCGCTGGTCCGGTGAGGTGGACACCAGTAGGGTGGGGCTTAGTAAACATAACCCTGTGAGAGGGGAAGAGTGCGCCAGGGGCACTGAACAATGAGAAAGCAGCTGTAGAGACACGCCTCCATTCTCCTGCCCTTTCTGATCTATCTTAATATGCAGTAGAGACAGCTGTCCATCATCTCCACCACTGGCCAATGAGATAATATTTTCCTCCATTTGCCTCATCTCTCTCCTAGGTGATAAGGCAAGCGTATTGACTCCACTTTGATGGACAGGTATGGAAAAGAACGGGGCTGATGGACCTGAAGCACAGACAGGGTAAACTGTTATTAGCATACACATATTGTAGAGTTCTATAACCAGTTTCAAGCCTGATGGCACCCAAAACTACGGGTTCTGACATGGATTCAGTCGGTTTTTTATGCTCTTGGGTTTGTAATCAATTTAAAATTATTTTTTAATTTTATGGAAACAGACATACTCCATCTTTTGAGTCTTTAAGATTCTTAAATAAAAATAATAATAATAAGCACATTTTCAGGGACAGGTAGGGAACAACATAAATAAAGACAGATTTTTTATTTCTGAGTGAACAATCCCTTTTAACATATTATATTACAAATGCGAACAAAACATAAATAATTTAAGTTCTTCTTAACTAAAGCATAACAAGCACACACAGTTATACAAACATAAAAAAAAAATCATCACGTTATTTAAAAAAAAAAAAAACACACAAGTGTTTATGTTCTGGTGTATGTATGACTCACCCTGCCAGCTGACACTAGCCTTACTGTTCAAAACTGCTGTTAAATCCCACACAGATATACAACCATCTGTAGTGCCACTGAACAGCAACAAAAGCCTGAGACAGAAAGAGGACAAAGGAAAGTAAGTCTAAGAAAATTTTAAATATGGAATAAGTGTTTTATAAATGTACAGCATGTCCTTACTTTCTGTCCTGGGAGTCCTCCAGCTTGTAGGTGGCGACGCTGAGCACACACCTCTGATGGTAAAAAGACTCCCAAAGCATGTCAACACTCCTACTGCTCTCAGTCACGCAGAAAAGCCTACAATTCAAAACACACACAGTCTCAATACATTAATCATAGAAAGTAAAAACATTAAACATTTTTTATGAAACTCATTTAAATTCATATGTTCATAATCTCAAACCAAGTTACCTTACTGCACCATCACTACAGCCCAGAGCCAGTAAGACACAATCAGTCCCATTTTGCACCACAGCCATAGACATGTACCTGCAAACACGAGAAAGCATTTGCACAATAAAATCATAATGTAATCTCTCTGTAAGAAAATTACAATTACAATGGGGAGGGGGTACATTGTATTGTCCGCCCTCTGGTGGTTAGAAATGTTCAAAACAGCTGCAACCAACCATCAAACAACATTGGACCCAATTGACTTTCATTGTATAGTCAAGAAAAAAAACAACACTGAAACATTTTTCAAAATATCTTCTGTGTTATACGGAAGAAAGATTTCTTTTTGGGTCAACGATCCCTTTAAGATAATAAAAATGACTTTTCAAACTTATCTCTAGATCCAAACTTGTAAAGTAGAGAGTATTTTAACATATACATTCACAAACACACATGCACCTTGTCTCTGGGTCCATTTTGACAGTCTTGTGTCGGTTCCGCTTCCGTTCCCACTGTTCATCCAATCGATGGCCAGCTATCTGAGTGACCTGACAGATTGGCTGACTCTGCTGCTCATCCAAATGCATCAGGAGCCGGTAACACTGCAGCTGGGCCCGGCCACCCACAGAGAACACCAAAGAAGAGAGAGAGGAGGTATCTGTCACGTCATCTCTCCCTTTTTCATTAGTTTCTCCTCTTCTGATTGCAGCCAGAGCACGAACATTTGAGATATGGTCCGTTAGAACTGAAAGCACCTTAACAGTTCCACTCTGTGGTCTGATGGCAAGTACACCTACTGTGGTATCCTCCCCTCCGGTAACAAAAACTTCCCAAAGTTCTGACAACTGTCCAGTCTTCGTCAGACTACCAAGGTGGCAAACACAGCTGATGCCTCGTCCATGTAGCCCCTCTTTCAGGGTGTGTGCATTCACATCGGTTTCTGTTGATGCTAATGAACGTGATGCCATGACAGCACCATGCTTGATAAACAGAAGGGTACCTTGTCCAAGTGTATGTGCTTGAGGATCTGTGTCCATGTTTATTGGGTGTTTGTAGGCCCAGGATCGATGGCCGCCTCCACAGGCAACTGATAAAAGCTTCTCTTGTCTGTGAGGGTCCCATATAACCAAGTGGACCGAGTGGAAGCCAACCATTACAAACCGAGTTTCGGCTATGATTGCACTCTCTTGATCGATCTTCCTCTTCTCAGTTCTCTCATTCAGCAACTTTCCCTGTACCTCTAGTCCATCCAAGCCCAGAAACAGAACTTTCTCTATCCACTCCATGCCTTTGCAGGCCCGTTGAACTCTACGCACCTTCAGAATATTTTCTTCAACAGTTAGTATTCTTACAGATCCATCTCGACCTGTACTGTAACATAAGTCTTGATATTCACACACAGAAGTCACACCTTGCTTTCCATGGACTCCATAAAGGGTACTGATGGAAGACAGAGGACCACCATGGTCTGTTTGCTTGTTTTCAGTTTCTTGATCTTGTAAGTCCGTTCTTCTTTCTCCACCATCATTTCTTCTGTCATTCTCTCCTCTTTCAGTGTAGAGCAGTAGTGACCCTCTCCGGTCACCACACAGGTACAACCCCTTTCTCTGGGACAAGGTAACTGCAGCAGTCAGCCAGCGTTTGGCACAGGGTGGCAGCAGGAATGGAAGAAGAGTTTCCTCTTTCATATGCAGGCCCGATTCATCCTCTATCACTTTTATTGTCCATCGATAAACCAGTCCCTCAGAGTCCGATGCAAGAAGACACCAACTCCAGGACCCTTCAAACAGTCCCTTGACCCAAAGTACAGAGTGAACTTTACCCTCACCAGCTCTTAGCAAGACTCCCACACCTGGCTGCCCTACAAGAAACACCTGGACACCTCCTTTCAGATTACCCACTGCACACACCCACACAATGCAATCTGAATTCTGGACTTGGATGCTTGTGATCTCCATTACACAATAGGACTGGAATTCTGCTCCCCCTTGCCAAATGACATCCCAGGTGTCACCCTGACTAAGGCACACCTCTCCTTGATCAGTACAGACCAGAACTGTATACGGTTCACCCTCACCCACTAATCGGACCACTTTGGGACAACCCTGCCCTTTAAACCCCAGATCCAGAGTCTCTGCCTTAGTTTCCTTACCGTCTTTCTTCTCCTCTGCCACTCTCCATACTCTTACCCCACCATCTGCACCTCCAGTAGCCATCCATCCCTCCTTACAGCCTATACTTCCCTTGCTGACAGCCAGAGCCCTCACTCCACCTGACCTATGCCCTCTAAACGTATGCCCAACCTTTCCTTCACCTCCCCATTCCCAGAGCAGGCATGCTCCATCTTCTCCTACACTGAATACACGGTTTGGCGCAAGCCTGACACAGAAGACCCGTGCCTGGTGCCCATAAAGCACTCGAAGACATGTTGGGGATTCCTCTCCACAGCCTGAATCTCCACCCAATGTGCCGACACTCCACAAACGAACACTGCGGTCATCTGAGGCAGAAGCCAGCCACCCAGATTTCTGGAGGTAGCAAAGGCTGAAAATGACTCCACTGTGGCCCAACAGGCGTCTCTCTACCTGGGACTGGCCATCAGGTTTGGTCCCTGTGGGCCTCCACAGCACAAGCTGATTGAATACAGTCCCACCTACCAGCACTAAAGAGTCCCAATTTGGACCGATCATAAGTGCTGAGTAGAGAAGACAGGACTCTACGCAGGAGTAGAAGGAGAGAACATTACCAGTTTCTGCATCTAGGAGCAGCACAGCATTGTGAGCCAAGGATATGCCTAACAGTGGGTGGGGTTGTCCTTTCAGCCAATGAATGTCCAGCACCCAGTCTTGAAGCTCCAAGAGAGGACCAATGAGCTTTAGGCATCGTCTTCCAGTATTGAAGCTGACAAGCCGAACTCCTTTTCCTCCAAAAACAATGATGTCCTCCTTGTCGTTGTCCAAAACAGAACTTTCACATGAGATTACATTGTTGAACTGTCTCTCTCCAAACTGACATTTTCTACTAGGTCGTATACCATGGATACGGTAATTATGGAGAACATTTAAAGATGTACATTCTTTAGGAGATGCCTGAAGACTGTACACAGAGAGGATTGGTCCCTCACCTACAAATTGACACAATTAACAGGAAAGAATTTATCAAATTAATATGTTATGAATATAAATATGTTCATAGAGATAAATACACAAATACAATTATGGATATTGAGAGACATTTGTGCATTTCCCAAACACAAGGAAATTCAGCAGAAGAAGATAACACAACCCCTCTTTGCTAGGATACAGAACTTAGCCTATTGAACTCTTCCAGCAGAAAAACCACCTCAAAATTGGCCCATGAGTCATAGCCTGCATACTTTATTCCAAAATTGATTTTTAGCTTGATGTTTTGCTACCTGTTCATTAAAAGAATGAATGTCAGTCACCTGTCAGCAGTAAGTCCTCCCCAAGGAATTCCAGCGCAGTCACTGGAGCAACAAGCACAGTGCTCTTCATCACAGCAGACTCTACAGGAGATGCCATCTCAAGCGGTCTGAACGGCAGGCTGAAGACTTCTGGAGCACAACAAAAACATCACAGCATTATTCACTATTATCAAGTAAATGAAACTGAATTCAATGCATATTGTTTGCAATGGCATTTACTATTCACCTTTTTCCTAACAAACCTACTGCGGAGAAGTTCCACTCAAAAAGACTGAAACGAATCATACAGATGTGCAACAAATAATTCTTATCCGTCAGTTTGACTGAATGAGCTGAATATTTTCTTCCATGTTCTATTTTCAAACAGCAGGAGAACAAAATAAAGCTTGGTATTTTAATGTGACATGGTAAAATAACAATATCTATAGCTCTACAGAGCTCTTTTCAGTCCACTGCATTCTTCTCCTCCTGATTATTTTCTTTTTTCCTTTCCATTCTGCTGTAACAATATGAAAAAAGACAACATATACTGTGCATTTGTGGTCTGCTCTCCCAATTTATTTTACAATATATCCCATGAATAATTCACTGGAATGCACTAAGAATATAAAATTTTTATCCCCAAATCTTCACGACTCTTTCCAGGTTTGTTTTTCACACGGATGCTTTAAAATGTAATTGTGTTCTCATTATACTTCTAATCTCTATTAACAGAGTTTACTAGAAGGTTTCTAAAGAAGGTAAATACAATATTTGTTATCTATCTATATGGAAATCACTTTGAAATATTATCACTCAATGTTAATGTTAATTCACATTTTTTTATGTTGAATAATATATATATATATATATATATATATGTGTGTGTGTGTGTGTGTGTGTGTGTTGTGTGTACATATATATGATTATTATTACTTATATATGCTTTTACACTTTTAAATATCCTCATAATGGTTGATGCTGGGGCTCACAAAGGAACAATTTCTGAGCTATTAATTAATTAAACATTAAAATATACAATTAAAATGAATAATTTAAAAAACATTCTAATAAATAAATATATCTAATGCCATGCAATCCTGAATCATCCATATTTCTGTGGGATGGAAATACATTATAAACTAGAAAAAAATATTTTAGAAAAAATATATACAAATCCCACACACGTCTGAAACTTGAATCACATTAGTATTGTATTTGATTAAAAAACATATTAGAAAAATATAATTAAATTTTTTAATGAAATATTGTATTAAAATGTTTTGTGATGTTGTGTTGGGGATTTATATATATATTTTTTCTGAATATAAACAATCATAACAAAACCTTGACTAAAAAAAGATTAAATGTTATTATGTTTACCTGCATGCCATTTGACTTACCTAACATCAGAGAACCATGAACATGTGAATGTATGGTTAAATAACTTTAAAAATCTCAGGTGTACTACAAATAAATACTTAAGGTCAAAGCGGTTCGGTTGACAAAAAAATCCCTGATCTGGATTATTAAGGGGATGTCATGTAAACAAACACCATTGTTTGTATAATTTAGCTCAAGACCCTGTTGGAAAATTCATATTATAAAACGGATAGTTCCGGTCCTTGATTCTGATTGGTTGAGCCGCGTTGTTTACTCCTGTGTTGCTCGGCAACCACTTTGTTGGAACCACAACTGTTTCTGAGGAACTACATTGTTTGGTGAAAGAATACTGTTTTTATTTATATCATTACACTTTTTATTTGCTCTGTTTTATTCTGTGAAACCTTACTACGTATATGGAATAACCGTTTTATAAAAGCAATAAGCCCCGTGAAGCCGTGGTTTTTATAACAGCTAAGGGGCGTTGTTAGGCACAACGCGAAGCGAGCAGCCCCTTAGCTGTTATAAATTCACTGTAAACCACGGCTTCTTGGGGCTTATTGCTTTATTAAACTGGTTGTTGTGTTTTGGAACATGACAGTTGGTTTATAACTGTTCTGAGACAATTACAAAATGCCCCAATCATTACCTGCTCTAAATAACTTACTATTGAAATGACCAGCTAATATGTTCCAAAGGACTTCTATAAAGTGTGTTTTTTTTCTACCCAGAATCTACCCATTTATTAAAAGAATGAACGTAAGTAAGTCATCTGTCAACAGGACACAGCTACCATAAAATGACATTTCTAGCAGCATGTTTCTCATCGTAACAACAACCCTATCAAGTTTACCTATCAAGTATCAAGACTTACGCGTCCCCTGTAGAGATCGTGTCTTTATTTTGAGGAGGAGGTGAAATGGAAAAGTGATGTATTTTCTTTCATAGCAGTTCCAGCATGTTTTGTGCTGCATGTGTGTTCTCGCTTCCTCGTTGACATCGCTCGGCGTCCAATCGCGCTGCTCAATACTGCACAGACCGCACCACGCTCGCGATCAATTGGATGAAACGAGTCCTGCGCTTTGTACTGTTAAAACGCGTAGATTTGTGCATTTTGCCTGATGCACAAACCATATGTATTGAGCGGATCTCATGAGAATGGCATACAAATCATATAAAATGCACAAACCAGTGAACTGCCTTTCTTACGCCCGGAGCGTCATTTTGCGTGTCCCCAGACTGTTGTTTAAATTTCTTACGGAGCACTTAAGCCCAGGGGGTGGGGAGAAAGTGTAATATTTTCGGGATAAAATCGTCAGACTGATGATTGCATGTAAGTAGGGTCAATATAAATAATATAACGCCTTTATCAACAACTCGCATTCGTAATAGCAAAATAAATAAATAACAGCAATACCTACGTTTTAATGACGACGATGTAGAGTAATTGCTGAACTGTTTTTATCACGGGTTTTTTTTAACGAACTATTCAAAAGAACCGATTCTCAGAACTCAATTTATGGAGCACATGAGGCTTTTCCCCCGAAGATCAAATGTCTCATTAATTCTTCCAAGAGAAAATCTAAAACAGCAATTATTCCCTTCATTTTGCTTTCTGTCTGCTGAACTACAGACTCCACATGTGTGCCAGGTGACCCCTTGCGCATTAGGTGGACCCCAGATGCATTTCCGTTGAACACTGACGATGAAGCGGTTTACCTGCATCCAGAGTTTAACATATCACTGCATCTGAAACTCTGGAAGTATACTGCACATGACGGCACCAAACCAACCTCATCTTCCTGTAATGCTGGAGTGTAAAACTCAAAAACTGACACTGTGATACTGCAAATATTACCATGTAAAACTCGACCATGTTTTCAAACTAGACTGTTCTGTTGAAAATAACAATAATGCGATACTTTGTAGATTTTCTATAAATTAAGTAACACATAGAACCTCAGTATAAAGCCTTCTTACTCAGTCACACACAAATACACTCATGCTGACCACCATGACGTACCGCATGCCAAACTTCACTCTGGAGCAGAAGCTCTTCCTGCTTCGGAGAATCCATGCGGTGGTGGACACAGTCCAGGACTTTCGGAAAGACACCAACACTACTGTGCACCGGAACGCTGTATGGGCCGAGCTGGCTCAGGCCTTCAATGCGGCGTTCCCTAGTCGACCCCCCAGCAGCATCGGGTGTTGTGTAAATGCATGAGAGATTCATTAAGAACAGTGAGTTCAAGCTGTAGTCATAATTCGCAGCTCAGGTTCACTACTGTAGTGCGATGCTCGGGTTTAGCGCTGTGGCTAACGAGACCAGCGGATCCATAATAATAGTAATAATAATAGAATGCAGCCTGTTCCACCTGCATCTGAATTATTTGGCGAATCGGTGATTTGAAGGCTTGTTTCTTCTTTGTTCATTCTTGCATTTAATAGCGATGCGATTCGAGTCTGACCGCTGCAATGAGCCGGTTGAACTAGTCTAGTTCACAAAACCGGACCGAACGATTCGTTCTCGAAACGAACTGAATTAGTCGAGAACCGATGAGTGAGTTGATATTGAAAACATTTGGAGAGAAACGAAGATTTTGGTTAAATTACTTTAATATTAAATAGCAGAATTGTTACAAATAATACTTTGTATTTTGACAGAAGTATCAACATACGAAACAGTTGGTTTTAATAAATATAATTTACCAAATGCAAAAAAAAGTGCAAAAAGTTTTCAGCCAAGACTTGTAAACGAATGTTATAATAATGTAAATACACATTATAGCATATTTAAATATAAATGAATAAATAAATAAATATATATATATATACACTCATGCTGACCACCATGACGTACCGCATGCCAAACTTCACTCTGGAGCAGAAGCTCTTCCTGCTTCGGAGAATCCATGCGGTGGTGGACACAGTCCAGGACTTTCGGAAAGACACCAACACTACTGTGCACCGGAACGCTGTATGGGCCGAGCTGGCTCAGGCCTTCAATGCGGCGTTCCCTAGTCGACCCCCCAGCAGCATCGGGTCTCTAAAGACGCTGTGGAAACGCCTGAAGGTGGAATGCCGTGTAGCGCTGCAGAAGCGACAGGAACAGCAGGCAGCTGGGCTTCCTGTGTCTGCCCTCACGCAGGTAAATTGAAGTCTTTCTAATGCTTCTATAATTCAGTTATATGCTTTGGAAAATTCTAGTAACACAATGTGGTTGTGTGTGGTTCTTGTCAGGTGCAGAGAGAAGTGATTGCCCTGGTACCAAACCTGATCTCCTGTCTGGAGGAGGTAGACGGAGATGGCAGCTATAGCTCAGTTAGGGGTGGCTCACCTGGAGCAGGTAATTAATAGTCATGTCATCTCTATTACAGGATGAAATACTACCACTCTTCCCAGCTGTCAGCTCTGTAATTATACGAGGAAGGAGATTAATTGAGTCATTCTCTCTTTTGTAGTGATGGGGCTTTCAGGCACTAATGGGAGTGAGCATGAAGATGCTGACCACAGTCAAAATGATGTAAGACTGAAATCAGCCTTGAAAGGATTGCGAAAGTACCTCTTAAGCTAAACGTTTTCTTTTGTATTGCAGATTTTATTTTAAAAATATAATTAACTCTCTTATGGCATGGAAAGTGTACTTGCTCACACCTTTACGTTGTAATGTGAATTGTTACTAGGTTAACAATTTACATGTAATAAACACAGGAAATGTGGTTAATTTGCAATGCTGGTGAAAATGTAATATTTATATATTTATTAATTCCTCAAAGAATCCTGAAAAAAATATTAAGCAGCACAACTGTTTCTATCATTGATAATAATAAGAAATGTTTATTTAAATGATTTCTGAAGGATCATGTGACACTGAAGGCTGAAATAATGGCTGCTGAAAATTCAACTTTGCATCACAGGAATAAATGACATTGTAATAATATTTCACAATTGTACTGTTTTTTTTTACTGTACTTTTAATCAAATAAATGCAGCCTTGGTGAACATAAGAGACATCTTTTAAAAACATTAAGAAAATCTTGTATTATAGCTCCCATGCATAAAACAAACAATTAATTTTGCTGTTAATTATAAAGCTGGTAATTATATAATATTCAGTATTCCACACACTAGACACATACATTTTCACTGGTGTTGCAATGCACATTTCATGTGTTTACTGCATGTACAATGCATGCATATTCTCAATATAACATGCCTTTTTGAGCCTTATTACATAAATGTACAGCAGTTACGATGCTATTAAACTTCCTTTTTTTACAGGAAGTAGACAGCAAGGAGAATTTGGCTATTGAACTTGGATTGGTCTCACCAACTCACCTACCTGTTAACTCTGGGATTCCTCCTGGCACTGCCTCCTCTCCTCTCCACTCACATTCAGTCTCTTCCAGGTCCAGCCGTCCGTCCCTCATCTACCCAACCCATGCAGGAAGCACCTCAGGGCTGGGATCAGGGACTAGGGGTGCAAACTTTGATACCCCACACAGAGAGCCTGCAGTGCCACATGCTCCTGCCGGAGGAGCAGTTGAGAATTCATTACCGCCAATGGACTCTTATACCTCAAACTCAAAATGGGAGGCACGTCGACAAGAACTGTTTGAGCTGGAGCATCAGCAGACGATGAGTCTGTTACTGCTGCAGCAGTGTGTGTGGGTGGAGAAGAGGAAAGCAGTGAGACAGAAAGAGAAGGCAGCACGGGCCAAGAAGAGATATTATCAAGCCAAACGACGGAAGATCGGCACAGATCATCCACCTTCCAGTAATGACAGCGAGGATAACGAACATCTACAGACGTAAACTCAGATGTTGCTTTGTTTGCTTTCTTTTTGAAAGTCATTTTTTATTCTAGCAATGCTGTTTATTTATAAAACAATATATTTTTTATTGTGAACTAAACTTAACTGGTGTTTAGGAATTTACCATGTGTATCATATGGAGGGGGGAATTCACTCAAGCAGGCTTTGTTCCAATAGCCGATAAAAATCTCATTTCCTTTCATACTCTCTCTCGACACTGATGATGCGTTCCATTCAATCAAAAGTGGGATAGTTAAAGGGATAGTTCATCTGAAAATGAAAATTCATAATTTACTAACCTTCATATTGCTCCAAACTGTGTGACTTACTTTCTTCTGAGGAACACAAAAGAAGATATTTTGAAAAATGCCTCAGTGTTTATTTTGTCCATGCAATAGGAGTAAATGGGTCCAGTGTTGTTTTTAACCCCATTGACTTTCATTGTATGGAAAACAGTTGAAATATTTCTCAAAATATCTTCTTTTGGGTTCTGCAGAAGAAAGCAAGTCATACATGTTTGGAGCGACATAAGGAGAAGTAAATGACAACAACATTTTCATTTTTTGGGTGAACTGTCCCTTTAAAGGCGCTCCACTGTCCGACAGACTTGGATTGTGACATATAAATACATAAAGGGGCAGTTGTAGCCTAATGGTTAGAGAATCAGACTTGTAACCCAAAGGTCGTGGGTTTGAGTCTCAGTACCGGCAGGGATTGTAGGTGGGGGGAGTGAATGTACAGCGCTCTCTTCTACACAATATCACAACTGATGTGTGACCCTTGTGCAAGGCACCCCCAACTGCTCCCCAGGTGCCGCAGAAAATGGATGGGTTAAATGCAGAGCACAAATTCCGAGTATGGGACACCTAAAGAATCAAATGGTAATGCTAACGTTAGCGTTGCAATTGTCAACAAAGTTGCCTTCTAGTATCCAATTTGCAGAGGAAAAACAGCATTTTACATGAGCAAAATTGTCAACATAAAAGCTCATTTACCATTTTTTACAAGCCTGTAATACTTATTATAATGTAAATGTAATTACGTTGACCTGTTTATGAATTTAATTTGCTCAAAAGAGTGAATGTTTATCATGCACTGTGTAAGTCTCTCTGGGTCTCATGTTTGAGTGATATCATATAACCAAAACAACCGAAAATCTTATGTTATGGAAGTTTTCCAAATGGGAAATTGGAGTGCAATGATCGAACAGGTCCATCTAGTGCATGTTTACAATGGAAAAGCAGAGCAGTGTAATACAAAAACGAGTTCTGTGTGAACAGCCCAAAACCCTCACACAGTCAGGCCAGAATCGAGCAGTGAGGAGAGATTTAGTCCTGATACTTGTGCTTGATGAGAAGAGGAAATGAACTGAAATGAGATTTCTAATGTTACTGTATAGCATTTTAATTTAATGTGTGTGGGTCAAATCAAGGATTGATTAAGGTTCTCCAAGGCCCCCATTTGATGCCATTTACATTACAATGTAAATAGCATCAAACATTACATTACAAATGACTGTAGATTAATTAATTAGAAAGAGCACACCATGTATGGAAAACATTTCAGGGGTCATTGCCAGTCCATAATCTATCCTTGGATTCAACTCATCTGACAGTGTTTTAGGACAGTGTCTTCAGGACCAACCTTTGGATTCAGTTCACTGTAGCTCATTTATACTATGCAGGTTTTTTCAGGTAAATAAGTGCTTCTCTTAAATTGACTTCCTACTCATGGAGTGGTTGAATTTAGCTAAGTTCAGTGTTGTTCATTTACTTGTCTTAGTGTTTGGGAACAGAGCCCTCTGTTCTTTTTCAAAATATAAAAAATCTTAAAGGTATAAAATGGAAATTCTTTTCTTACCCTCATGATGTTCCAAACCTATATGTTCTATGTTGCAAGAAATAAAGTCGTAGAGGTTTGGAACAACATGAGGGTGAGTAAATGATGATGCTTTCATTTTTAGATGAACTGTCTTTTTAAGGAATGTTACAGCAGTTGACTGGAAATTGAGTGTGTAAACCAGTGAAACTGAATGTTAGACTGAATTAAACTAGTGAGAACCTTCCACTGTAAAAGCAGATTTAATATTTCCAATTAGATGTAATTACATTTGATTTGACTGAAATTTAGAAAGACGTGTAATGTGATGAACAAGTTAAATTTTTTTAACCACAGAAGTGTTTGTCTTGAATAAAAAACATACAGAAGCGTGGTAGCAATAACTCTTTTATTGACGCCCAACGGGTCTCACTTTCATCTCTCATTGGTAGCAGATTTTGTTTTCTTGAAACCCCCATAAGTAAAAGGGATACAACATGTCCCACAATAAACATGTTGAGCCATTATACCTTCCCCTTTTCTCTCTCCCACCCAATCATTGTCTTCCACCACTCTCTCTCTCTCTCTGATGGACAGAGGACATTTCTTTTCCCAGAATGCATTTTGAACAGAAGCGAAGGGGGACATATCAGACAGTACATGTACAAAAGTTTCACACATGAAACATTTGAAACAGATGAAATCTCACTCTTAGAAAAGAAAAAAAAAACTCCCATACGCTCTTCTTCAGAAACATTCCAGCAACGATTATGGTAGAGAAATTAATTTCAATAAATATTAATAAAGAAAATAAATTAATTTAATGTCTGTACAAGATAAAGTTGCAGTAATAAATAAAATATAAAACCATGAATAGAAAAAGTACTGAAGCACTTTATGACAGGTAAGAGGTATAAAAGGGGTGACACAGGGCACTCTTTTTGGCAAAATTCATGATAATACTGTAAATGACTAAAGAGATAAAGTCATATGATGAAGCATGATTTCCCTTGATATTTTGAGATGAGCTTACCTTAATTGCTGAATTTAGCTCATTTTTCAATGTATCTTCCTCTGAAGCACTAAGATGATGTCATACTCCACAGAGACAATAATGACTGATATTTAGATATGCTCTCTTTGTTAGAAAAGAAATCAAAGGTGGATTAAATATTTTCTCCTGAATAGTTGATTTGGGATCTTTGAGTAACACTTCCTAAAGCAATGTTTGAATTATGATAAGCCTGGATATGAAAGAGGTCTTAATTATGCTACAAAGTCTTGAATATGCTTGTAGGCTAGTTACACAAATGAATAATAGGTCTCTTCACACAGCTGCAACAAACTTCAACACATGCTTCAATATTATTTCAGAGCAGTTCGGCCAAAAATATTCCCGAAACCGGACAGGCATTTCATATACAAGCATGAGTTTGTTGGAGTTTGTTGAAATGTGTTTAGACCAACCTAAAATCTTCCAATCAAGTCACCTGTCTGAAAACAATCCATTGATTGACAATCATTACGGTCCAAACATATCTTCTGTTTCATAATTCTTTACAATTACAATCACTGTCTCTGGAGTTTCCCACCAATCCTATGTTTGGGCCAATAACTTCTGCATTTACGCGGACCAATCCTTTTCTTCATAGACTCTCTCCGGTCTATCAGTGGGCGTGGCTTGTTGCATAAACACATGTTGGAATGTTTGGGACTGTTTTGGCTCGGAATATGTTTGAAAATGTTTTTTTTTTTATCCTACCCACTTAAACACATATCCACACAATCTTCAAAAACATCACTAGAGATTTTTCTTCTTTGATCTCTGATGAAAAAGATACAAAAAGTATAAAAATGTTCTGTACAGTTTTTTCTCTCTCTCTCTCTCTCTGTGTGTGTCTCTGACCAGTCTTCTCAGCTGTTGGTCTGAAATCTTAGGTTTGTAGTTTGGATAAATGAAAATCATAGAAATCATCACTTTCTCTGGTCTGATTTCCTGTCTGTTCTCAGGAGGGTGACATCTCCAGCCCTCGATGAACAACTTCACGCTCACGTCCAACGCACTTCCCAGGGTCAAGTAGGAGTCCTGATTGCTCCGGTTGGCTCTGTCCTGTGATTCTTGAGCCCATCTGCAGAGGTGCATTATGGGACTGTGAAGGAATCATCAAGATTGTCCATCACTTCTGTTAACTCTAAAAGGAGAAAAAAGAAAAAGACAGAACAGGAAAAATGTCAATAATGTCATCCTGTGCATCATTTTTTTTGAAGGGGCTCACTTAGTACTCTAGGTGAGATATATATGTATACAGATTTATTTTCATTTATTATATATTATGTATTGTTTATAACATCTTTATATTTTATGGAAATCTTGATCACTGAAAAATAATATAAAAAACAAACAATAAAAAAAAACTTTTTGTTTCATGTTAAACAAAAAATTAAAATATCAACAAAAATTTTTTTTTTATTATTTATATTATTATTTATTAGGATTATTTGACTAAAAACTCTTAATTATTTTAATAATGTTATACCCACACATTATATATTATATTTTATAATTTATATATTTATATTGTTTCGTATGTTTTTATTTTTATTAGCAATTTTCATGTTTCATCACTTGAAAATAAAACAATTAAAATTAAAAAGCTAAAAAGTATTTTTTTATTGTAGCGGTTGTAAACCACACAAAATTTGCAACTGATCACCATGCATTTTTCTGTATGGAAAAGAGCAGCTTTGACATTTTGTAACTGAACAGAACCAAGGATGAACATGAAACAAATGAGGAATACAAAAGGTGACAAAAGGTGACAAAACATGGGCTGGACTTACTCAGAGTCAGGTGATACTTCAGAGACGCTCTGAGAGGTCGCAGAGAGAGGAGGTGGGGAAGGGGAGGGGCCTGCCGAGGCAGAGACAGGGTTAGGGGGCGGGGTTAAGACAGAGGAGCTGAAGGAGGTGAGTATGGAGGAGAGGATATCCAGGTGTTCACTAGAGGGTGGGCGACTGGATGGAGCTCCGGGTGCAGCTGTAGATGGAGGGTACCTACATGGGGGGGCGGAGTCTAGGCGACCACGGCGAGAGGGCAGGGTTTCCTGGGGTTCCTCTGTGATTGGTGGAGGGGGTGAGGAGGGTGGGTGTGGCTCAGGGTGTGAGAGCTGTCGGGGCGGCAGGGTTCTCAGCCACTCCCTGCAGGGCTGTGCTCCACCGTTAGATTCCAACTGCTCCCGGGACCGACTGCTCATAAAAGCCCCTCCGAGGTGCTCCCGAGAGGCCTGTTGCCTTGTTAGAGTGTTAAGCTGAGTTCTTGAACCACTTAACGAACCTTCTGCCCCCATTAAACCCACCATACCACCCCTGCCCACCAGATCCTCCCTGGAGGCATGGTTACTGTGAACAGGGCCCAGCCTCTCTCTGGACCCACCCAGGGGTTCGGCACCAAGCTCGCGTCTTCTCGGCAACAGGTCGAGGTTGTCACGGGAACGCTGACGTCGCACAAGTGAATCCAGGTGTTCGCGGGAAGAGTATTGGGAAGCAGGTTGGGACAGTGAGCCAGTTCCGGAGTACATACGACCGTAGGAAGCAGCTGGGACACCTCGGTGACCCAATGTGGAGGTCCTGTACCAGGACATCTCGCTGGGAGCGCGACCCACGGCAGACAGGCCCTGCACAGCAGGAGGGCATCCAAGACGATTCTTCAGGATTCCTGAGAAATTGATGAAGAGGGGTTTAGTATGGCTTTCTATGCACAGATATCAAAATTCTGGCTAATCGCAATAAGCCGATAACTATTTTCATGTAACGGATATAACTGATATAATTTATATAAGTTATACAATTTTATTGCTATTTTATTTCTAAAATATATATTTTTTTAAAACAAATAAAAATACAATTATTTTATTTCTACATAAATTAAAAATACTATAAAACACTAAAAGCTAAAATCAGTTGCTGTGAATTTAGACATCACAACATTATAATGTAAGTGTCAGATGATGGAAAGTTCATCTTAAGAAAAAAATAAGCCAGTGAATAAAAAATGTTTAATATCGGTCAGTGTTATTGTAGTATCACTGAGATGCTGTTATAGTTTTAATTAATATTTTGAATTAGTTTTTTATTTTTTTATTTTCTGTAATTTTAATTTAATTTTTTTTAGTTTAAGTAATTCATTAGTGTGTTTGCCACTTTTATTTGTTATTTTAAATATGTCAACATAGTTTTGTTATTATTTATTGCAGTTTTAGTTATTTTATTACATCAAGTTAAACTAAATGAAAATAAATTTTGCCTTGGAACTTAGATGAAAAAAACAAACAAAAATTTTTTATATTTTATTTTATTTCAGTTAATGTTTATTTTAAGTAATTATTTTTTTAAATGGTTTTAGTTGTAGTTTTACTATAATACCCCATGTTACTTCATTTGTTTTTAATGTTTTTAAAGTTTAAGTGGCGGCAGATGTCATCTAAATGTGAAAAGAGAAGGAATAAGTATGGACAATTAAATATTACAATGTATCGTTTTTGGTCAATATTGGGTAACATTTTGAATTAAAGTGTGCCTCACCCTTGCGGTGATTGTGTGTGAGTCCGTTCTCATCTCCGCTGGTCAGCGCTGCGTCTGGTTGGTTGTTATTAGCTGCATCCTTGCTGTAGTCGCCCCCTAGTCGGCGCTCTGAGCCCCATTTCTGCAGTGAGTGCGCCTCGCAGCCTTCCAGCGCTGGCCAATAGGAGAGCAGGTCATTGCCATCCAGATCTGACACATAAACAGTTCCATACACTAACAGTTGGGTTTATATACTAAATTTTCTGCACTCCTTTGGCTTCAATACCAATGACATAGACAACTGCAACAATAATATTGGTACCTTTTCCACCATTGTGGGTGGGCTCTGTGAGTAAACGTTCGCCGTGACCAGTCCGTTTGAAGTGTCGCTGGATGCGTCCACGCAGGCGCACGTTGTCCTCGCTCTCTGATGATGGGATGGACAAACTCCGCTCCTCTTCCAGTGAGAGATCAGAATCTGAGTCTGAGTCCTCACCTGGCAGACAGTCAGAAGAATAGATAAACTAAATGACACAAATACTGACAAGACAAAGTCATAAACACTAGAATATTACAAGTAAAGAATGACTAGCGATCAGCTAAGGAGTGTGTGTAAGTGTGAATACGTACATGCATGCAGGTTATTGTGTGTTAGTGTACCTCCGTTGCGGTGAAACATTGCCACGTCCAGGTCAGTGGCCCCTGTGTGACCAAGAGTGTGCTCTAGAGTCTGCCGTGCCAAGAGATTCTCCCTGAGAAAAAATACAGGCTAGATTTCAGTTTGCTACATACAGATACATACAGTAGGTAGTCAACCAAAATGCCTACAAAAATGTTTACATCTGTTTTCACCGTTCAGCATACAAATTATGTACAATGTAAAAAATGTAAATAAGAAAGTGATATACAATCTACAGTTGACATTGAACAGTATATTATCCGCATAAGAATTTGAGTGAATAGTTTACATCTACAAAACTTTACATTATTTGAAATTACATGAATTAACAATGAACATATTTTTTACACATATTAACATAGTAATAACACAGTATAGTAAAAAACATTGTTAGTTCATTAAACCTTAAAATGTAACCAATAAGTGTAACTTTTATTTCATGACCCTTCTTTATTTTAAAATGTGTTTACATCGAGGTATAAATTGTTTAAAGAATTTTCAATCTCAAGGTGATGTTGATGTGTTGACACACCTTGCACTGCTGACTGATGAGACAGTTGAAGTTCCGAGTGTGATTCGGTGTAATCCGCTCTGCTCCAGCAGGGAGGCGCTGTTGTATGGGTTTTGGCCCTGTACACATACAGCAGGTTACAATTCCACATGCTTATTTTCACTCCATGAAGTCAAATATGGGTTTGTGTTAAAGATGTGTATGTGGCTGTGCATGTAGTGGGGGTCATATGTTAATATGTATGTTTGTGTTCACTAACAGTAATCTGTGGAGGTCTGGGAGGTTCTTCACTGGGACTTTTCTTGCCCAGACAGGCCAGTTTCCAGGCCTCTTGCACCTCAGAGTTCAGGAGAGTAAAAACTAACAGTACAGCCAATCCCTGAGACAGATGAGTAGGAGAATAACATTATACTAGATGATATAGAACACAACTATCAAAGTGTACAGTGTAAAAAATGCAAAAATGACAATGACAAACTCAAGCACACAAACACACACAAAAGAAAGAGATGTGTAAGAGCCAGCACACACTTACCTGTACGCAACAGAGGACAATGAACAGGTAGTGGAACGCCAGGACACTGTTATTAACAGCCATAAGACCAAACAACCAAACACATGTACTCAATAATAACAGGAGGAAGGCACTGCGGATAGTAGAACTGAGAGATAGAGAGGGAAAAATCGAATAAAAGGAATGAATTTAGAATAAAGAGATGAAAAGTCATAAATTATGTGCTGAAAATTTGACACTCATGAATTGCATCTAGAAAAACATGCAGGGAAGAAGCAGCATTATAACCAATATAGCTTTTACAATTGTTGGAAAATATATAACAGTAAATATAATATAATATAATATAATATAATATAATATAATATGATTGTATTATACTAGTATAATTAAAATATTATAGTAACATAATATAAAATAATATTTTTTGGTTGGGGTGTAAAGAAAAAATGCTCACTTTGGTTTTGGTTTTAAAATATCTTCTTTTGTTTTTAGCATAAGAAAATAATTCATACAGGTTTGGAACAATTTGAAGGTGAGGAAATGATGATAGAATTAACATTTTTTTGGAGGTCACCTAAATAATATTCATGATGATAAGGTTTATAAGTTCCCCCTCCCATTTTCCATATTGAATGTTCCTGAAAACATGCATGTTGTACTCACATCACAGGCAGCTTCTTTATATCCTTCTGAGTGGGGTTACATGTCATACGCAGAACCATCAAAAACATCCCACCATTTATCTGTAAAACAGAGAGAGAGTTGCCAATGTAGATGATCATTACAGTACTAAACACATCCAAAACACAGAAAGAGAATTACAAAGACATATAAAAATTCTTTGAATGGTGCAAACAACACATAAACACACTGAAGAGCACAATACCAGTAGGACGACGCTAACTGGTCCCGCAAAGCTCCACATGAGCTTATCATACATGGAGATCCAGCAGAAATCTGCGTTGCCATACCCCTCTGGATCCAACCCGACCGCCAGCCCTGCAGCACACATACATGTCACAGAGCATATCTGCGTGAAAGCACACATATATATGTGTGTGTGTGTATGTGTGTACACACCTGTAATGATAGCAGGGACTCCCCAGCCAATAGCATAGTAGAATCTCATGGCTCCATAGTTGATGTTTCTTGCTTCTGTTTGCATACGGTAAATATGAAGAGCTTCCACAAAGAGCCACGCAAATGACGACATAAAGAAGTAATGCAGCAGAATTGCAACCACTGTGCACAGGAACTGTACCAATCAGAGAGAATCGGACAGAATGAACCAATTAGACAATAGAAAAGACAAAAACAGCATATTGCATGGATATGTATAAAAAAACAAAACAATAGTTTTAAATAATATATTTATCCTACCTTAAAATAATGTTATATCAACCAAAGCTAAAATTTAAAAGCTGAAGGTCAGCTAAATCCTTCCTATATTAAAGTTAAAATGTAATGTATAATTATGACTCTCAAAAAGATTATTTTAACGTAAGCAATGTGGCTAAGTATGTAAATACATATGATACTAAACACATGTTATTAAAGGACAGACTTTAATGTTAAAATGCAACATTCAGTTTGATACAGTATGTAACAGAGGACCCTGCTCTTTCTTTCTATTGTGTCCTTGGCCTAATAAAAGTGGGATACACTGTGGCCTATTGGTTTGCAACTGTGTTCTGACTTATTAAGATGTGGTGCTCTGTCAAGTGCTGTGAGTTCAGATCCAGCTCAAACCATTTCCTGATCTCATTCCCATAATTTCCTGAATGCTCTCTGCAGTACATGTCCAAAAAAGAGAATCTAAGCTCTAAAATCAATACACGCAAGCAAAGTCAATGTTTGAGAGAGAAGATGAATTATGAATGAACACATACTCTATCACATACACACTCACATCCCAGTACAGCTGTTGAAATGAATGTACTCAGCAGTAATATGCTTTTAGTGTGAGTGGTTTGCACTCCTGAGAATAATGTCTGTTAAAAATGGTGTTAACCTGCGTTAGAAAGAGAACAAATGTGTGAGGGTCTGACTGAGGACGAGAGAGATACAGAGAGAGCGTCAGTATCAAGAAAAGTGTTTAATAATGTCTGGTTCCCAGCTCACTGTGTGGTATAAGTGGTTTTTGTACCATATTGTACTAATGGCTGAAATGTCAGTTTCTGAATGACAAATCATATTCAAGCTAGTGCTTTATCCTGACAATCAGCTCACTTTCTACTGAACTATTCATGATCTTTAATACTTGCTGTTAGACTTGCCTTTATAAAATATTTAAAATATGAAGTGGTCGCCAAACGTCTGAGGCCACATTGAAAATCTGAGACTTTTTTAAAATTCAAAACAGAAAATAAAAAGCTATAAAGGATCCTGACCAAAAGGATCCAAAGCTATAGCATCCTGACATTTTAAAACAAAGAAAAATTATGATGAAGTTTTTTAATATATATATATATATATATATGTGTGTGTGTGTGTAATGTTTACTTTTTACATTTAATATTATTATAATATTATTATATATTTAAGTATACAATGTATTATATATTTTATATATTTGTTACAGATTTGTGACTTTTGATTTATATTGTTTAAATCAACATTGTATTTTATCAACATTGTATTTTATCAACATAATATTGTGAAATATTATTACAATGTAAAATAACTGTTTCTATTTTAATATGATTTAAAATGTAATGTATACCTGTGATGGCAAAGCTGAATATTCAGCAGCCATTACTCCTGTCTTCAGTGTCACATGATCCTTTGGAAATCATTCTATTATGCTGATTATGATCAGTGTTGATTATTAACAGTTGTGCGGCTTAATATTTTTTTGGAAGCCATGATACATTTTCTTTCAGGATTCTTAATAAATAGAAAGTTCAAAAGAATCGCATTTATTTGAAATAGAAATCCTAAAAATTATATATAATTTATAATGAAAATTATAAATGTCTTTTCATGCTATTTATGATCAATTTAAAGCAGATTTATGTATGTATGTATGTATGTATTATATTTTGAATTCCAATCTACAAATAACAATGTACATTATTAAGCCCAAAGGAGACTACACAGATTGTGTTTGTTTGTTTGTTGAAATGTTTTTGTCTTCATGCCCACCCAAACTTTCTTTGTCTATCTCACTAACCCACATTTAGATTCAGACACACACAGACATCTCTCTTCTCTGACCTGCTGTTCCGTCTGGTTGATGCCCAGCAGGTATGTGAGGTGAGAGAGTAGAGTAGCGGCAGCCATGTTGGAATGAATGCTGCGTGTGTTTGATTTCAGTCCCCTCAGGCACGATAAAACCACCACTGTTAGCAACAACGCCGCCATGGAAACTGAGAGCGAGGAGTATGTTACTATGGCGAGGGTCTCCAGGTCACCCTCTAACTGCTGCTTAGCAATCAGAGAGAGAGAGAGAGAGAGAGATATGCAGGGCGACGTGAGGAACAGTATTAAGAACCGCTGCTTTAGAACATAGAAATCCTAAAAATTATATATAATTTATAATGAAAATTATAAATGTCTTTTCATGCTATTTATGATCAATTTAAAGCAGATTTATGTATGTATGTATGTATGTATGTATTATATTTTGAATTCCAATCTACAAATAACAATGTACATTATTAAGCCAAAAGGAGACTACACAGATTGTGTTTGTTTGTTTGTTGAAATGTTTTTGTCTTCATGCCCACCCAAACTTTCTTTGTCTATCTCACTAACCCACATTTAGATTCAGACACACACAGACATCTCTCTTCTCTGACCTGCTGTTCCGTCTGGTTGATGCCCAGCAGGTATGTGAGGTGAGAGAGTAGAGTAGCGGCAGCCATGTTGGAATGAATGCTGCGTGTGTTTGATTTCAGTCCCCTCAGGCACGATAAAACCACCACTGTTAGCAACAACGCCGCCATGGAAACTGAGAGCGAGGAGTATGTTACTATGGCGAGGGTCTCCAGGTCACCCTCTAACTGCTGCTTAGCAATCAGAGAGAGAGAGAGAGAGAGAGAAGGGAAAAGATATCAGCAACAGTGCTTGTGCTGAAGGAGATGTCACTATGGAACATCCTGTTGTTATGTAGTATTATGTTTTTGAAAAACCTAATAAATGTGAAGATTTTTGTAAAGAATAGCTTTTCAAATTATGTGGCCTTTATCATTCTTTGTTCTGTCTGTGTGTGTGTGTGTGTACATTACCTCTCTCTGTGAGCTGTCCATAAGGACTCCAAAGGTTCCCAGTCTGTGGCACTGACAGCGAACATGTGACGTGTTCCTATACACCACACTACAGTCCCTCACAGTCCAGCAGCCTCCTGCTGATACACTGAACACACACATTCAGAGCATTTACCAGTTAATCCTTACAATAAGTTCACCATTCAAAATCTGTAAAAAAAAAAAAATAATAATTATGTTTTTGAAAGAAATCAAATACGCTCACCAAAGCTACATTTATTTGATCAAAAATACAATGAAACAGTAATATTGTGAAATATTTTTACAATTTAAAATAATTGTTTTCTAATTTAATATAATTTATTCCTGTGACGACAAAGCTGAATTTTTCCTGTAGCCATTATTCCTGTCTTCAGTGTCATACAATTCGTATATCCTTATATCCTATAATATGCTGATTTTGTGCTCAAGAAACATTTTTTATTATTATAAATGCTGGGTGAACTACAGGATTCTTTTAATAGATCAGTTTTTCTGCCGTAGGTGCACACTGCAGGTGTTAGTCTCACATTGATCTTTCTCAACTTCACCTCACACTGCACATGACAGATTATTTCCAATATTTACTTTTTCTCCAGAGTGGAAGTGCTATGCTTGTCGCATACAAAACTAATATTTACTGGACTGAAGCAACTTAATAAGCCACACATTATTTTATAAAAAACAAAAATATATTAAATATAAATATGAGTAATATATTATAAGTAATATAAATATTAATAAGTATTATGCCCATCACAGTTAAAAAAAAGTGGTATTTGGTGCACAAGTAACACTTAATATTATGATCTGTACTTTCTTTGATGAACAAAGTTCAAAAGAACAGCATTTATTTGAAATAAATTTTTTTTATAATAATAATAATGTAAAAATCAACTGAATGAGTCCTTGCTGAATAAAAGTAATTACTTCTTTTGTATGTGTTTGTTGTGTATTGATGCTGACCGATGTTTGGGGCGACAAGTGCCACAGGATTGAGGTAGGTCTGTTTCATGTTCTGGGCGAGTATGCGGGTGTATTGCTCAAACAGATCGGCCAATCCCGCCACTCCAGTCTGACCTGAACTTTGACCCCTCCACAACGCAGCACTGCCTGGACTCAACAAAACACTACAGGCTCGCAACACATTCTGCAGATAGAGACAGAACAAAGTAAGACGTTAATCAACTAGTCTCAATAAAACTGGAATGTCAAATCTCCAGCTATTCATCGGTTCCCTAAGGTAATGCACACCTCATTGAAATGTGCATCCTGAGTGGCTGTCAAACCAAAGCCTGACTGGAGGCTCTCAAAGGTCAGGAGGCGAGAAAGCAGCCGCTCGGCTATCTGAAGGTCATTTCCATAGAGACGGGTTGTTGCCTCTGTGACATCACGAAGCTGATGGGCTAGTTTTTTCTCAATGATGGTGTTGAGTTCTGTCTCATTTCTCTCCAACGCCTCCAGCTACACACACACACACACAATGAAAATTTTTTTATGTAATATAGACAAGCAGCTCCAATCCTGTGTGCATGACTGTGTGAAAGTTATGGATCTTAGACCTGTTTCACACATCCTGTGTCGACATGAGCTATGCGTATTCAATTAATTTATGACAATTAAGCACTTTGTAGCTACACTTTTGAGTTTTAATTCAGTTTTGTGTAGAATAATGATTTTTGAAAGTTATATAAATGTAAGTATTTCATGAGTTATATGATAAGAAGCACTTCATAATGTATGGGCTCTATTAAAGGTGACCTATTATGCCCCTTTTTACAAGATGTAAAATAAGTCTCTGATGTCCCCAGAGTGTGTGTGTGTGTGTGTGTGTGTGTGTGTGTGTGTGAAGTTTTAGCTCAAAATACCTTACAGATCATTTTTTATAGCTTGTTAAAATTGCCACTTTTAGAGTATGAGCCTTTCCCTTTAAATGCAAATGAGCTGGTGCTCCCGGAGAAGAGGGCGGATCTTCAAGAGCTAAAAAATATCAGGGATGTTGGATGATTTTTAAAAATGTTTGGTCAATATTGAATATTAGAAATTGTGCATGCCCATTTCCCCCGTTTTTTTTTTTGTTTGTTTTTTTAACAATTAAATTAGCTTTACTGTAATAACATGTCATACACAATTAAAATGAATCTTTTAAAATACACTAATAATTTAATAAGACTGTTAAAAGCAATCTTAAATCAAAATGTATATATATTTTTCATACAGCATATTTTAATGTTATAGTATCTAAATTAATTTAAAAATGGCTAATTTTAGTAATTATCAAGTAAATTATCAGCCATGAAAATAATTATTGCCAATTATATAGAATTTTAATAATAATTTGATAAATTGAATAATCTTCAATGTAGTAAGCCAGAAAATGTTTCTGCAAAAAATAATAAATAAATAATATGTATGAAACAGGCCTCATTACAGTAAATAGACAGTAAATGTGCAGGTATAGGTTCTCACGGCTGTGTTTAGCTCCACAAAAGGAGGAGAGGTGCAGTTGTACAGATCAGGGTCCAGCCATCCTCTCTCTCCATCACAGTGCCGAATCGCAGTTCCTTCGAAAACGATGAACTAACGCATTAGATGGACTTCAAAAAAGACACATGAAAGACGCAGATGTGAATATACACACTCACCTACTGATCCTTTGGGACAGGGGACAGCAGCAGGCAGGTTGAACTTTGTTCTGGGCCACCAGATTGCTGACGTTATGGTCTTCGGACAACCATCATAGATTACTAAGAAAAGCGGGTGAAGAAATGATTAACAAATATGGAGAGAACAAAGGATTAATGGTTGGATGGATGGGTACAGTATTTACCTTCACAGCCTGGTTGTGTGACCTCAGCAAATGGATTGTCACACATGTTACACTGTCTGCCAATCACGCCGGGTCGGCACTGGCACTGGCCACTCTCAGGGTCACATGACCTTGAGAAGGAGCCCACTGGGTAGCAGTCACATGGCAGGCAGATGTCACTGCCCCGCCGTCGGTAATGAAACTCCTGACACACACAAAAACATCCATAACTTATGCATTTACAACACAAACTGATAAAAATCACAAAGCATAGTGATTATAACATAATAGCTAAAATACTAAACAAAATTCCTTCATATTTTCAAAAGTCTGATAATGTCTCTAAAGTCTGTGTGTTCATGTTTTCCTTTGGGATTGGAGTGTAATATACGGACAATGAAAAGCCTGATATACAGCGTGAGAGTGAGTAAAGCTTTATTATAGCACCCCAGAGTGAGGAACACACTTATCTAATCTTTTAATTACTCCTAAACACACACACACACACACTAACCAATTAACACCTCCTAGACCAGCTATACTGTATGTACATTTATATGTGAACATGTGGTCATTCACTCCTAAAAATAGTACCAAATCAAAAGAACATGCTTGAATTACATGTTTGTTTTTGACTATAACCATTTAAAGAATAAAATGGAAAGGTATTAACTGTACATACTAGCAAAATGCATGTTTGTGAATACTGTATACAGGAAAACTGCAGAATAACACGCTGCTACTAAGAAGAGTTTATGCAACTTCATAACCTAAAAAAAGCCATTTTTATAGCTGTAGTTGTCCAAATAATGATTTCAATTTATAGATTGCCTTGGGCAGGCAATTCAGGTTTGCATCTGTAATGCAACATTTCCAATTCCTATTCTCACTCATTTCCCCATTTTATTTGTGTACACTATATACTATATATTACATAGTATATTCTTTGAAAATAAAACAGCAAATAAAGTAAAGCTGGAAATGTGCCTAATAAATGTAAAATGCGTGTTTAAAAAAATGCATTGTAGGTTCACCACAGGCTGTTCCTGAGAAACTCGTTTTTTACTCCCCTGAACCTCTGAGAAGGTCAGGAACATGAAGTTTTCTCTGAGGAGCATAACACTCAGCATGTTTATGAAGCTGCTGGTTGTTGGAACAGCTTTTACTGTGACTGCTGATACTGAGACAGTATGGCCGTGTTCCTATGGAGTGTATAGAGTAGACTTGTGCTTGCCTTGTCTTATGTTACAGGAACCCTCTAAGAGGGTTTATGTATCTAAGCTTGCAGACATCTTTTCTTATATTGCCACAGTTCACACCAAACAAGTTAAAATACAGATTTAACATTGAAAATAATAACAAATTTTTCTTGAGCAGCAAGTCAGCATATTAGAGTGATTTCTCATGGATCATGTGACACTGAAGACTGGCTTTCAAAAAAATTCAGCTTTGCCATCACAGAAATAAATTACATTTCAAAATATGCAATATAAATATAATATAAAGGAAATTTTGGAAAATAAATAAATAAAAAAGAAAGAAAGAAACTATTAAAAAACTATTTTTTCCTAAATTTATCTTCTTTCAAGTATGTTAAAATATTGCTACTGAGCAGGACAAAAACAATATTTAAGAAAACATTTTTTTCAGTGCATGTAATGATTCAGTAGGGATGTGTGTGTGTGCATTTGTGCTCATGTAATTGTGCATACAAGTGGTGTGTATGAATGTGTACCTGTGTTGACAATACTGTCCATAGTGATTGTCCTCACAGTCACAGATATATCCATGTGAGGAGCTTGGCTTCCTGTGACACTTTGCTTGATTTTCACATGGGTTCAGCTGACATGCATCCATACAGCTTTTACCGTAGAATCCTGTATATGAAAAATGTAAACTGTTACAAAACAATACTTTTTTCAATGTTAAAGTACTTTCTCAGCCATTCTTAGGTTTATTTTACTGAAAAGTATAAACACTGTGACTGCTATCGCAGAGTTGGCTCAACCAATGATATAAGTTTGGGGCGGGGCTATCTGTTTGACCGACCAATGACAGATAGAGGGAGTGTTCAGGGAGCAGTCTGTATACCAGAAAGTGTTCAAAAGTGTCATTATATCTTGCAAAATCAAGTTTTTTGTGATCTTTTGAGATTTCAGAGTTTTAAAAAAAAGATTAAAATAAATCAAACTTTATGACCGATCACATCAATTCAACCTTGACAGTCTGAGTGACACGTTTCAGTGTGAACTGTTTTGTGAACCTACAACAAATTAATGCATGATGAGGCAGTGCCAAATATACTGGATGTGACAGTAAATCTTTAGTCTGTTACTCATTTCAGGTGGCTTAAAGGAACAGAAGCAAAAAACCTGCCCGTTTAAAGAGTCAAAAGGCAAAATAAAACATGACTAACATTATAGATGGATCTCAGGGGAAAAAAATAATGCAATAAAATTGTATGATAAAAAGAAATTCATCCTCGAAAATAAAATAAAAGATACACATGCCCCAATTAAATCTACAACAACAAAATATACTTGAGGGGAAAAAACATCACACACCTCACATGCATATTGAATTTAAGGAACTGAAAGTATGTCACTCTCTATTCAAACCAACCAACAAAACAGCATAGCCTTGATCTCTCCTTTACTAGAGTCATACAGAAAAGCCTCCATCTGCATGACGACTGATCAAAAGACACAATAACCCCTTTTCTCTCTCTCGCTCTCTTTCAGCAGGGAGATGTTTGAACTACTGTGCAAAAGTGTGTGCAAACCCTATTAAGATGAATGAAAAAAGCTCACTAATCAGAAATGGAATGCAGGAATACAATCATATGTTCTTCTGATGAAGCCTTCCACTGCTTTGAATCCTTCAGAAGTCACTACAAGATTACCATAAAGTCCTCAGAAAAAAAGCAACTTTATTCAACACACATTCAACTAGCAGGCTGCAGTACTGAGACTTATTAAAACTGTTAAATTATGTATGGGAATCTAACAAACAACAGAGCAAGAAGGAGAGAGATATTTCTGTTCTTAAATTTAGGCACTCTTAACATTCTGTGTGAGGGGGAGACAGAGAGAGAGAGAGAGAGATGTTGTATGTGTGGGTTTACTCTACCAGGGGGAGGTCTGAGAAATTAATTCATAGTTTATGAGGGGAGTCTTTGATTTCTCTTTCTGCACAGCACTATTAATAACACTGGGCTGATGCAACTCTAACGGCATGATAGTGAA
>NW_015650373.1:887647-902012 GCF_001515625.1 Sinocyclocheilus rhinocerous
CATGTTCGTTTTTGACTATAACCATTTAAAGAATAAAATGGAAAGGTATTAACTGTACATACTAGCAAAATGCATGTTTGTGAATACTGTATACAGGAAAACTGCAGAATAACACGCTGCTACTAAGAAGAGTTTATGCAACTTCATAACCTAAAAAAAGCCATTTTTATAGCTGTAGTTGTCCAAATAATGATTTCAATTTATAGATTGCCTTGGGCAGGCAATTCAGGTTTGCATCTGTAATGCAACATTTCCAATTCCTATTCTCACTCATTTCCCCATTTTATTTGTGTACACTATATACTATATATTACATAGTATATTCTTTGAAAATAAAACAGCAAATAAAGTAAAGCTGGAAATGTGCCTAATAAATGTAAAATGCGTGTTTAAAAAAATGCATTGTAGGTTCACCACAGGCTGTTCCTGAGAAACTCGTTTTTTACTCCCCTGAACCTCTGAGAAGGTCAGGAACATGAAGTTTTCTCTGAGGAGCATAACACTCAGCATGTTTATGAAGCTGCTGGTTGTTGGAACAGCTTTTACTGTGACTGCTGATACTGAGACAGTATGGCCGTGTTCCTATGGAGTGTATAGAGTAGACTTGTGCTTGCCTTGTCTTATGTTACAGGAACCCTCTAAGAGGGTTTATGTATCTAAGCTTGCAGACATCTTTTCTTATATTGCCACAGTTCACACCAAACAAGTTAAAATACAGATTTAACATTGAAAATAATAAAAAAAAATTCTTGAGCAGCAAGTCAGCATATTAGAGTGATTTCTCATGGATCATGTGACACTGAAGACTGGCTTTCAAAAAAATTCAGCTTTGCCATCACAGAAATAAATTACATTTCAAAATAAAAACAGCATAGCCTTGATCTCTCCTTTACTAGAGTCATACAGAAAAGCCTCCATCTGCATGACGACTGATCAAAAGACACAATAACCCCTTTTCTCTCTCTCGCTCTCTTTCAGCAGGGAGATGTTTGAACTACTGTGCAAAAGTGTGTGCAAACCCTATTAAGATGAATGAAAAAAGCTCACTAATCAGAAATGGAATGCAGGAATACAATCATATGTTCTTCTGATGAAGCCTTCCACTGCTCTGAATCCTTCAGAAGTCACTACAAGATTACCATAAAGTCCTCAGAAAAAAAGCAACTTTATTCAACACACATTCAACTAGCAGGCTGCAGTACTGAGACTTATTAAAACTGTTAAATTATGTATGGGAATCTAACAAACAACAGAGCAAGAAGGAGAGAGATATTTCTGTTCTTAAATTTAGGCACTCTTAACATTCTGTGTGAGGGGGAGACAGAGAGAGAGAGAGAGAGATAGATGTTTTTCAAAAACATACAAAAAATCTTCCCAATCCTATACTTTCAAACGGTAATATATATATCTAACATGAATCTGAGATTTTTTTATTTTTTATTATTATTTTTTGGATGACCTATTCATTTAACATACAGTATAACAGTGTGCATGTACCTTGCAGTGGCAGTGTCCAGTGGTCTTATTGCAGTCCGTGTCAAAGCCTTTACTGGCTTCACAGTGGCAGGGTCCACATGTCGGGCTGCCCCACCAACCCAGAGGACATTGCTGCTCGATCCTACAAACACACACACACACAGTTAGATTTGATCATATACCTATGTATCTAGGGCAGATCTGACATGGAGAGCGAGACAGTGCGACATAGAGAGAGATGGAGCCAACAGATAAAAGATGAGATGAGATTGCCGATGTTGTAAAGGATTTGGCTGAGCATGTGTGTGTTTGAGGTAGGGGTTGAATTAGGGTCACATGAGTCACAGTCTGTCGGTAAACTTAAGTCTACTTTCATCCGTTCAAAGCTAGCAAACCTTAAGCACACACGCACACGTGCAGCTAAGCAGAACAACTGCATTATTAACATGAACAAAAACTTATTCGCCATACACATCCAGCCTTTCGGATAAGCTTGAACACTGGATTAGTGTGACAGAAAACTCTCACACATGCACACAAATTCAGCCGTAAATCTGAATGCATCGATAAAGTCTTTGTCCATTTCTCACTGATTATCATACTGGTACATTTGCTTGTCAACTTATTAGAGATTATAGTCAGAATAAAAGTAACTGGGCAACAGGATAACCGAGGTATGCAGCAGAAATCCTTTTTTCAGTATTTTTGTCTTGTTTCCCAGCAAAAACTGAAAAATTGGAGAGACAGAGAGAGAGAGAGAGAGATGTTGTACGTGTGGGTTTACTCTACCAGGGGGAGGTCTGAGAAATTAATTCATAGTTTATGAGGGGAGTCTTTGATTTCTCTTTCTGCACAGCACTATTAATAACACTGGGCTGATGCAACTCTAACGGCATGATAGTGAAGTGAACTAGTCTGTATCTTCATTTAGATGTGATGGGAGCTCTTACCAACACAAGCACTTGTAAATGTATATCATCATGTACTCTGTTTGGGTGAACTATCAGACTGTTAACAGAAACCACCGACATGCTCTATGTATTATTAATACACATATATACTGTACAGACGTCTGACACCACACTGAAAACTGAAAAAAAAAAAAATACATGTGGGATTCAATAACCAATTTAGAAATAAGTAAAATTTTAGTATACTGAATGTTTTAAAACAAAAAGAAAGAAGAAAGTAAAATTTTGTGCTTCTAAGTTTAATCGAATAAGTAAATTTGTGATTGATCATGTGAACTCCTTTGTGCAGACAGCAAGATGTTCTTCTTCCACTGAAGCACAAGCTGCTCTTTGGATCTTTCTCAAATCATGCTGGAGAACATGATCACCAATATTTCACAAACTTGTAAAGTTCATGCAGCTCGAGTGCTGCAACTTTTCATTAAAATATATAAATTGGGCAACAGGATAACCGAGGTATGCAGCAGAAATCCTTTTTTCAGTATTTTTGTCTTGTTTCCCAGCAAAAACTGAAAAATTATGTTTTCTTGGAAAAACAAAATTGTGTAAAATAAAAAGACTTTTTTCCAGAGAATATAACTTGAAGTAAAATAATTTTTGTACTGTATTAGAATTAGAATAGATTTCTAAATAAAACAAGGGGGGAAATTTTGGAAAATAAATAAATAAAAAAGAAAGAAAGAAACTAGACAGCAAGATGTTCTTCTTCCACTGAAGCACAAGCTGCTCTTTGGATCTTTCTCAAATCATGCTGGAGAACATGATCACCAATATTTCACAAACTTGTAAAGTTCATGCAGCTCGAGTGCTGCAACTTTTCATTAAAATATATAAATTGTAATGAAAAATGCCATTAAGTTAGAAGATAGATCTTCTCTAGTGGTCTTAAACATTTGGACCCTATTGTATGTAAATTAAACATTTTAATTCTGTAGATTTTGTATCCAGTGATCATAATCCACATCTTACCTGGTTCACAAACACAGGTGTGTCTATCCCATTCATCAGTGCATTGGCTATGGGCGGGACAAGGGGAGGAGTTACAGATAACCGAGGCATGCAGCAGAAATCCTTTTTTCAGTATTTTTGTCTTGTTTCCCAGCAAAAACTGAAAAATTATGTTTTCTTGAAAAACAAAATTGTGTAAAATAAAAAGACTTTTTTCCAGAGAATATAACTTGAAGTAAAATAATTTTTGTACTGTATTAGAATTAGAATAGATTTCTAAATAAAACAAGGGGGGAAATTTTGGAAAATAAATAAATAAAAAAGAAAGAAAGAAACTATTAAAAAACTATTTTTTCCTAAATTTATCTTCTTTCAAGTATGTTAAAATATTGCTACTGAGCAGGACAAAAACAATATTTAAGAAAACATTTTTTTCAGTGCATGTAATGATTCAGTAGGGATGTGTGTGTGTGCATTTGTGCTCATGTAATTGTGCATACAAGTGGTGTGTATGAATGTGTACCTGTGTTGACAATACTGTCCATAGTGATTGTCCTCACAGTCACAGATATATCCATGTGAGGAGCTTGGCTTCCTGTGACACTTTGCTTGATTTTCACATGGGTTCAGCTGACATGCATCCATACAGCTTTTACCGTAGAATCCTGTATATGAAAAATGTAAACTGTTACAAAACAATACTTTTTTCAATGTTAAAGTACTTTCTCAGCCATTCTTAGGTTTATTTTACTGAAAAGTATAAACACTGTGACTAAACTTTTTGATCAAATAAATTTGATCAAACCCCTTGCTGAGCATCATAGACATCTTTAAAAAACACAAATAAAATGAATTATAATACAATTAAAATTATAATATTATTAATTAAATTAATAATAATAAAATTAATGTCCTTTTTTCTAATAAATTAAATGGAAATTATAATAAACACTATAAATGGGAATTTACTTGGTAAATGCTTTGCTGGCTGCACATTTGAAGGAACTTTAATATTATGTCTGTTATCTAAGTTTTCATTAATTATTAGTCTGCTTGTTAAAATCTAATAACACCATTAGGAATTCATAACTACCAATAATTCATAGATTAAAGAATGCTGCAGAAGCAGAAGTGTGGTGAGCACAGTTGAGATCAACACAGGTTATTATAAAAAGAGAATGAAAAAATGACTGAAAGTTACAAAGACGCACCTGAATGCAGCCACGTATCCCATTTTGCACCTCTCCTGACCCTAAAACTCCACCCACATGCAGGTGCTTCACCTTTACACCATTAATCTCATTCCCAACAATGACTGTTCCCTGTGACAGAGAGAGATTTGAAGAGAGGCAGAGAAAGAGATGGAGAGAAAGTGAGGTTATATTAGTCCATAGTGTTTAATCACTAGACCAGCGACCTGTGTCTGATTTGTAGTTTAATCCAGAAAGATTAGGATCCAATATTCCAGATTATGGATTACAACATGGGATTATAACAGTCAGTCAGCGACATAATAGGGGTTAGATGTGTGAGTGTATGTGTGTACCTGATACAGTCCAAAGTCCAGTCGGACTGTAGCAATATATCGAGTCTCTCTGCCACTCCTGACATCACGTCGAGCTGTAGGTCATGCCAGCGTCCATCACACACCTGAACCTGATCCAGTCTCAACCTGACTGGCCGAGTTGAACCCCGTGCCACAGAAAACACCAACTGACCCGAAACCACCTGGAATCAGACACATACAAATCAGGGTTTTAATAATTAACCATTACTCAATTTCATTTATTGTTTGCATAGGATATGAGAGCTAATTGTCTTTAGCTCTTTGAAGTAGACAATTATTATTGAGGATAATTGTCTACTTCAAAGTGCTATAGGAAGTCAAGCTAGCTTTATTTAATTAACACTGTGCTTCTAGTGAAAATGTTTGTTTCCAAAACAGATCATGTTTTCCTTTCATCGGGCTCTTAATTATTTCAGACATTTCTTGGAATATCTGAAGGCAAACAAGCCCAGGATTTTCCTTAATGCCAGAGAGCAATACTTGATCATCTAATCATCTGGAGCTCGGCGCATAATTGTCTACTTCAAAGTGCTATAGGAAGTCAAGCTAGCATTATTTAATAAACACTGTGCTTCTAGTGAAAATGTTTGTTTCCAAAACAGATCATGTTTTCCTTTCATCGGGCTCTTAATTATTTCAGACATTTCTTGGAATATCTGAAGGCAAACAAGCCCAGGATTTTCCTTAATGCCAGAGAGCAATAGAATAGTATAGCTTTTACACAGGAGGAATAACTTGGTTCATAATTTATGGAGGCTTCAATCCTTTGATTCTACTTGCCTTTAATGAAAATTTGTGTCATTGTTTTATTAAATGAAGATGAAATAGTTATAAAAAATAGTAATAAATTAAAAAACTACAACTGAAACAATTGTAATTAAAATAAAAATTGTAATAACTTCCTCTTTCCACCAATTAGATTATCTAATTTAAAGAAAAAACAGTTATGATTGTTTCAAATTTAAATTATATGTAAAAGTAAACTTAAATGTAAACATTATTATCAAATTATAATTATAAAAATAAAAATTATTATTAATTTTGCTTTGGTGGCCAAACATTTCACCTGATTGGCTCCAGAAAACAAACAAATAAATAAATAAATAAATCAATCAATCAATACAACAAAGAAAGTCTAATAATTCAAAATGTCAAATTGAACAATTTGAAATGTCAACTTTTCCTTTCTGTGTGCATTACTGAATGTTACTCAGTGTGTTTGTAAGTGTGCATACCTGAAAGATCAAGTTGGTGTATTGTCCAGCTTGAGCCTGCAGGAGAACTCCCTCTTTTGATCTGGTGCGGAACACCAGCCCCATGTACCAGGGCGTAGTGATGGAGACTTCATTTTTCAAGTCCCACCACAGCGCACTGTTTCCAAGGAAACGATGAGGGTGGGACATCACTGTGAAAGAATCATTCCAACACCACGATCATCATGGCATTAACATTTAGTAATAGTTCCTGTTTGATACTGGCATTCTGATTTAATATTCACTTAAAGATCAACAGAGAAATATTTGATGTATTTATGGGTTTTGTATTTTTATGTGGGTCTCACCTAAGCTGCAGTCCTTCCCTCCAAATCCAACAGGGCAATCACAGGAGTATGTTTCCCAGCTCTCCCTACATGTGCCGCCATTCTGGCATGGGTTTGATTTACAGAAAGGCAGTTTGGCACTGCAGCCTAATACAGACAGAGAGCATTACCTCACAACTGCTGCAGTCAATCACAGAAACATCACAATCAGCATAATAACAAACAATAATAAGGCAAAATAACCACAAATGCTCACAGAATTCTACAATACCATTCAAAACGTTTTTAAAAACAAGTCTCTTATGCTCACCATTTATTTGATACTGTAAAAATAGTAAAATTGTGAACTATTTTTAGCATTTAAGATTTATATGTTTTAATATGTAATTTATTCCTGTGATGGCAAAGTTTCAGTGACACATGATCCTTCAGAAATCATTCTAATATGATCATTTGCTGCTGAAACATTTCTTATTAGTATATGTTGAAACAGTTGTTCTGCTTAATATTTTTAAGGAAACTGTGATTCTTGGATGAATGGAAAGTTTGAAAGATCATCATTTCATTTTTTTTTTTTTACAATGTTACTTTTGATTAATGATTTTTCGATTCATTTCTATCAAACCAAAAATTCTTACTCCAAACTTTTGAATGGTAGTGTATGTTGACATCATGAGAGTCAATCACAAATACAGGATCAACACACTGTAAACAATCACACACACACCAGGTAAAGTGCCATTATTAGCGATGAATCCTGCCATGTCCACTGGTCTGTTATCAATGTGCAGGTCTTTCATGCAGCCAATAAATTCTCTTGTACTAAACGGGAAATTCTCAGGCAGGTTAGGAACTCCACCCAAAAACAACGGGCCAGTCAGATCCAAAGACCTGTGAGAAAAAAAACACAGAAGGAGAGAATGAGAGAGATGATAAATGTGTTCTCCTGAGAACACACATCCAACACTTTTCAAGTGTACATATATAAATGTGTATATATGACGGTGTGCGCACTCACTTTTTGCTGCTGGTCTGTCTTCCCTGTGCAGCACAGCTGTAGTTGCCGAGCTGAGCGCCAAACCTCAGAGAAACGGCTGTGTCACAGTCATCTACACTCAAGACAGCGACCTTCTCATCAGACGGACCCTGAACGTCACCGCTCACACTACGCTTTGGCTAGATACAAGCACAAACCAGTCCTCATAAGTACACAAAGCACATGACACATTCTGAATACACAATAACAACTGTTACAAAAAGCTCCTTTAGTATCTAGGAGCTATAATCTACAGAGGAAGTATATAGGGAGTCTATAATATCAGAGGAATAGTTAACAATTTAGGAGGCAAACTTCTTCAGAGGACCTTCTCACCTTGTTGTAGTAGTGGATGTGAACGGTGTGCCAGCTGCCATCACTCACTCTGTCAGGCAGGTATGGACTCACCTGAGTAGATGACTCACCTGTGCAAGTCACACAGAGATTCACACCACATCAGAATTACCCATTTCATATTATATTATAATCCCATATTAAGATCATAGATGGGTCCAGGATTTATTTAAACTCTCTGAATACACAAATCCCCCACCCCCCTCTTTTTTTTTTTTTTTTTTTTTTTTTTGAAAGTCTCTTCTGCTCACCAAGACTACATGTATTTATTAAAAACACAGTAAACACTGTAATATTGTGAAATATTGTAAATTTTAATGATCTAGTGGAGTATTTAAGAACCATTTGTCCATCCAGTATCTCCAAAGCAAGGAAGTCGTGCTTCTCATTAAACCGACCGTTGTAGAAGAGCAAACCATTACTTTCCAATGTGGCAAACCTACAAAACACATTTAATGCTCATCAAAGATCTGGAATGACTCCATATAGGTCCATTTAGAGTTTTATAATGTGATGTCCGCAAAACTGAGAAGAGTACACTCAGCATAAAATGATCTCTAAAGTAATCCCACTTGATATCTAGACAACATAGGAAGTTTTCATGGCAGTGGTTCAGCAAACAATATCCATTAAAACTTTCAAAGTCAAAAAGTATGCACATTTATAGTAATATTGATGGGTTCTTATATGTTTACTTCACATTTCTGTTATTCATGTAAATCTTTCATTAAATTATGAACTTTCAACATATTTCAGCACTGAAGCACTCTCTTAGGATGCACATAAGATGAAAGTCAGAATAATAATTTTTCTTTTTGCTACATAAATTTATAGCTGGCACGTCCTCTCTGGAGAGCAAACAGATTCACTTTAAACATCTTTTAGTTTGGTCAAGACAAAACGCTGACAAAAGGCCTGAGCTGTGAGAGAGATGGCCCTTGTTTATGCTCTACTGAGCAAAGACTTTTAGATTTAAAAGAGTTTTTTATAGGACATGGTCAGTCTCTAAATTGCACACTGTAGCACAATGGTTATCTTTTGGTGCAGAGAGGCAAGACTTTAACCGAGAGAAAGAGAAGGATTTCATATTCTAGCGTGTCTAGGGAGATGAGAGAAGGTTGTGCCCTTTCTGGATGTGTTGATATTTGACCATGTTAATAAATAAAATAGCTATGTTTTAGCCACTCTGGAGATTACAACAAACAACCATTATATTACCTCTGTGCCACAGCAGCCAAACCCTGACCAATCGCATCAAACACATGACCAGAAAATAGCACTCACAAGGGAAAGGAAAAAACCAGAACAGGATGAAAGAAGAGAAAGAGTGCTAAAGAGCTTTTCTTATGAGAGAGTATGAAAGCGAGAGGAGAGAACATAAGAAACAGATCACGGAGGAGAAAATAAGATTTATGATATTTACATATATAATATTTAAAAGTGTGGGAAAGAGTGGTAATATTTTATATTATTACTATTTTTAAATAATTTCTCCTATCTAAAAAAAAAAAACTCTTTAAATCATAAATCATACTACTCTAAAAAGAAAATCTTGGTCATCTCTGTCAAAATGTTGGACTTGACATGACCTAAGACCAGATAACAGGTGTGTCAATGTGTGTACTCACGAGAGAGAGATGGAGAGGTGGAATCGTTGACGGAGCCCCCTGAACATCATGAATGATTTTGGCGGAAAGGATCTGGTGGTGACAGAGCAATATGGCTTCTCATAACCTCCTGCAGGACACTCACACCTGAATCCCCCTCCGGAGAGCTCACGACATGTACCGCCGTTACGACATATGCCTGCCACACACTGGCCACCACGCCGGTCAAACTCACAACGCTCCCCTGAGACAGACAAAGAAAACAGGAAATTTTAAATACACACATGCACACGTTGATATACACTTATTCAATTCAATCTTACTCCTTTATATTGTTTAACTGTGAAAATTGTACTGCACTACAAAAATTAGGTGCTGATCTTTTTAAAGATAATAATAAAAAAAACACTAATAAAATAATAACATTGTTAAAGTTGGCATGAAACTGAAATCTATGGAATCTTCTGATCTTATACTTCTTAAATCATTTAGTTTGCAAGCCCAATGCAAGCTCACAGTCAGCTATTATTTTATTTAGACCACAATCAAATTATTTTACAGGTTGAAAAATATAAGTTACTAAATGTGACAACAACAAAAAAACCATCAACAAAAATTTAAATCAACCTGGCAAACATTCTAAAACGCAACCTAATAATTATTCATGCCCTAGCCTAGTGCATGCTGGGAATAAGGAGTGAATTGGACCAAATCACATAACCATTTTTACGAAGTTCTATTTTTACTTGATACAAGAATCATTTCACACAGCATTATGTATAATATTAAGAGCTGAACATTAATGACTGTATTTTTATCAGTCTGTAAGACACATTGGGATAAAATTCCTATAAATTGTACCATCAGTGTATCAGCAGGGGTCTATCTTACGCACACACATACTTCGTTAGTGATGTGTAGAAGCTCTGTAAAAACTTGTAGACGGGAATGTCCCAATGGACCAATAACAGACACACACACACACACACACACACACACACACTACATAAAGCAGCTTGTTGTTTGGGTTTTGAAACATCAGCAGATCCTGCCCTTAGGCTTTATGATGCTGAGCCAAATGTGAGCCAGATTCTGGAGCTGTGATGTTTCAGCATTGTATTGGTGAGCCTCTGGCAACAGTTAATTAAAGCACGTTAATGTGCATGGCGTGTACAAACCTCTGGCACAGACACACATGTAGACATCTCCGTCTCCCTTTAGTGGGTGTGAAAATACTGCCTTTAAAAGCACTTCAAACTTTGACCCACCACAGAAATACACACACAAAGCAAAATGCCTTAGGACACACATATGGATAGACACACACCACAGGCAAAAAAATACCATTAATGTTTACAAGATAGTAACTGCTCACTGCAAACCAGCTACAGATACAAACACACACACACACACACACACACACACACCAAAACCCTCAAGACACATGGACTCAAGAATTTAGAGAAGCTCAGTCCAGCCTTTATCCTACTGGCTACTTAGACTGAGAGTTATTTGCATATTCAACAAGAGGTATTAGCATATTCATCATAGCTTACAAACATATCACCTGCAAAGGGAAAAGGATTTTAGCACACATTCCTCTTGACAGCACCAAACTGAATATTCAAAAGCCATATAAAATACGTTGCTGTGCAGAAAATAAAAATACATAAGCAGGTCAAAGGCCTCTGAATACCAACTGAATTGAACTTTTCTGACTAACTAAAATCATAAATTGGGGAATAGGGAATAACTAATGCCTAAAATAACTAATGATAAATTAATATACTAAAAGATTCTAAAGAAGCATTAAATCTGACCAACGTCCCCTTGAGCTAAAGACAGATATTACAGCATTACAATTTAACTAAACCCATTAGACTTAGTCAACTAAATCTTATGACAACTAAAACTAAACTAAAATAATTCAAATGTCTAAAATATGACTAAAACTAAATGGCATTTAAGTCAGAACTAAATCAAAATTTGCTGTCAAAATGAACACTGCTAGCAACAATCCAACATTCCCTAGAAACTGAATAGTATAATATATATTTTGGGGGGGGGGATCAGAATGTATGATTATTCTGCATAATTACATAGTTTCTTGTCAGTAGTGGTGCTGATTGTATAACAGTGTTCTGATATTGCAAGATGTATCATTTGAATTGAATTAAATGGCTTTTAGAATGTTTTATTATTTAACATGTCTCATAATCCCTTTTCAAAGTGTATGCCCCTGGCTCTAGTTAAACCATATGGACTGTCTGACATGAACACAAGCAATTCTGAGAAAACATTTCACACTGACTGCTCCTGCACACAGAGCCCTTCCTGACACACATTCAGAGACCTACAGCAATTTCTTTAAACTCCTCAACCAGAACTGCCAGAAACACACACAAACAACTTGAACATAAACATAACATGTTCAAACTCAAAAATACAAACACTCTTTCTGTGTTCAATGAGGTATAAAGTTCTCATCCTAAAGTCCAAGAACAAACAGAGAAAAATAGAACTGTCTTCACATATCCACAACAAATACAAGTGATGGCACACAGAGATATTCACCTACATATACGATAAGAGCATTCAAGCGCAGTTATCTCTACATGGACAGGTGAGCTTTTAGGAACACACATGCTCTCCAATACACAAACTTGCACAACGCTTGCTTAAACAAATCTCCATTGATTCTCAGCTGACTCTAAATCATGTAAAAACCAGCAGGGAAAGGCTTTAAAACCCTCTCTGCAAATATCTCTCCATCTTTAGTCTCTCTATCTTCAGTCTCTAGATACTTTTGTCCTTTTATATTTGTGTCAGGTGTTCGCTCTCTCTCTTTTCTCCAGCTGTTCACTTCCTGACTTACTATTAAGAGCACTTCTCCCTCTTTCTTCCCCTCTCTTTCTCTACCAGTTTCGCTCTCCTCCACTGCACCTATCCACTCCATCCCCTCAGAATATTTGGTAATGTATTCTCTCCCCTTCGTTCAAATGATGTTTAATTCATCAAAGCTATTCTTCTCCTCTTGGGCTAAACCACCCTCTCTACCCAACCCCCACCACACACATGGTACGGCCCTCGGGGGATCCTGTATCTGCCCCTGCTTTCCTCCTTCCGTTGGATTTCTTTTTCTCTCTTTCACTTTCTCTCATACTGCAGCGCTTGTATTACTAAGAGTTGCTCATTTAACTTCAGACTGACTTCACTGCTGAGAGTTTAGGTCAGTTTAACCCCCATGGCCACACATATACACTGAAAAACAAACTGGTTAGCGGTTGTGCTGTACCACTAGTCGCCACCGTCTAGTTTCAGCATCAGATGGTGTGCCCACAGACCGCTCACAGCTCTTTCACTGGCCATCTGATGCATATTTCACAGAAAACTGGCATCGTTTGATTGGCAGGCTGCTGCATAATTTTCAAGTGCTTTTTTGAAAGAACTAGTAGCTGGATTTGGAAACACTGAAGACGCTCATGGCCAGGGCTGGGTTGAAATATTGATTTTCCTATTTATCGTGATATTCCTTTGAAAGATTTCAATACTGAGTCTTTAAATGGCAAGATCGATTGCTCACACCATGACTATTTATTTTTTAGCAAGTCTATTTATAGGTAAGTCTATATATTTTACCCGTATTTGCAGTCCAAATGTATGGGGGACTAGGAAGGATAATTTAGAAATTAAGAAATAAGTTATCAAATTGATAATTTAAACATAATAAGAAATAAATATATATTTTTTTATTATGTAATAAATGTTATTATGGTTTATATAATAAATGTTTAAAAAAGAAGATAAATAATAAATTAATAAATCATGTTTAAACTGCAAAATACATATTTATTGCCATTTACTTTTCTTTGTCCATTTGCTGATTGCTTTTCTTTGTTGTTTTGTCAAATGCTTTACTTTATCCATTAGCCAATCAAGTAAACAACAAAAAAAGCCATTTGGCAGACCAATCATGGGGGCAACCAACCAACTTTTGACTTTTGACACATGCCACTCAATTTTTAATCATTTTATACATAGTTATCCTGTTAGTGTTCCACTGTACCACCCACAGTACACTGCATGTTTTTTGAGAGTTACCTTTGTGGCATATCTTTGGAAAGCTGAGAGTCGAATGATTGTGATTCAATTGTGATTCGAATGATGCAAACCATTTTAAGATACAATCAACACAGCAGTTACAATCAGTGTCTTTGTCAGACCGCCAACAAGGCTTCATGCTGTGAGCCCATTGTGTTTTCCAGCTAATAGCTCCCAGCTATAGTCATCTGCAGGCATCTGTTTACAAATGTAGGCAGAATGTTTTTTCCCCCTTTTTCAGTGTGTTAAAAGTTCTATTATTCAATACCAGAAAGACTTACAGTGACACTCTAAGGTGTCCTAGTTGTCCTAAACAGAACAAACCTCAGAGTGTCACCTTTCAAAAGAGACCAAAACCATGCAAATACTCCAAAAGGTTCAAGAACAGCATGCAATTTACTTTGGGTATGCCTTTTTAGGCATTTTAGGCAAATTTTACAGGAATAACAAGAGGTTAAAAAAAACTTTGTTTTTTTAAATATTTTTTTTATTTTCATAATAAATGCAAATTAAAAATGTATATCCACAGTTGGTATCCACAGAGCAGTTTTTGTTTATAGATTATTTATATTTGACAGTTTGACAAAAATTATTAAATAAATTCACATTTTTGTCATTTACCAAGCAAGAAGGATCCTTGAAGGGTTAGTTTACCCAAAAATGAAAATTAGCCCACAAATTACTCACCCTCAAGTCATCCTAGGTGTATATGACTTTCTTCTTTCAGACGAATCCAGTCGGAGTTATATAAAAAATTTTCTTTCT
>NW_015650373.1:902138-917438 GCF_001515625.1 Sinocyclocheilus rhinocerous
TTTTTTTTTATGGATGGGCGCTTTTTATTTAACTTCTTTTGGACTGATGCATGCAACACCCGCTGAGTGGCATTAAACAGCTTGAAAGATCAAAGAACATTTTTAATATAACTCCGACTAGATTCGTCTTAAAGAAGAAAGTCATATACACCTAGGATGACTTGAGGGTGAGTAATTTGTGGGCTAATTTTCATTTTTGGGTGAACTAACCCTTTAAATAATTTATAGCATTAGCTAAGTTTTTTTTTTCATACATAAACAAAACTGACATTAAAACTGAAACATTCAAAAATTAATCAGAAATGAATCAAATCAAATTCGGAATGGAATACAGTTTGTGAATTAGAATCTAATTGGATTGGGAATCTGTGCCTATATCCAGTCCAACCCCTATAATCAAATCTTTGAAAGATATTCTGTGCTTTCCTGTCTAACCACACAAGAAACATCAAATGCCAAGGGTTGTTGGGTTTGTTGGATCAGTGTGCCAACCTGTCTGTTGCTGCCTGTTGGGCTGCATGAACATGACAGTTTTTATTTTCATCATTCTACTGTACATCCAACAGCCAACTTTAGTACACATTTGAAATGTTGCTGTTTGTTTTGGCAGTGTGAACCAGCCATAAGTGGGCAATTCTTGGCCAGAATAAACTGCAAAGTGCACCAGACGTTCTTTTGCAAGTCCTTGCAAGACTTCCCATCATCTAGAAAGACACAATAACACATCTCTTACTAAAATACATAATCACACTCTCACCTGTGTAATCCTCTCGGCAGATGCAGGTGTAACCTCCCTCTCTGCGAGCGCACACTCCTCCATTCATGCAGGGGTTTGAGTAACACAGGTTAATTTCAATCTCGCAGTAATCTCCCGTAAATCCGGCAGGGCAGCGGCAGCGCAGCCCTGTGATGGGATGGATGGGCCGGAACAGCGTGGATGGGGAGGCGATAAAGGGAGCAGAGCTGTTGAAGCGGAGAATGCTGATGCACTTCATGTAGTTCTGACATGGCTCACGTAAACACACGTTATCATCAAATGGGAGAACCTGCCGGAATACAAAATACAGCATCAGAGAAGTGTGAGTGTGTCTGTATGTTTGTGTGTGGTCTCACCACAAAAAGTATGGAGGACTAGGAGACCGCTTTTATTTAATTCACATTTCAAATTTTATCCAAGCTGTGTTTTAGAGGGCCGTGTCTTAAAATTCAGCTGAACGTTCATTGGCTGGTTCAATGCTCCTATTCTATCAGCTTAGTAAAATCATTTTGTAAATGCAAAAAAAGGTCATTTAGTGTTGCATTTCAATGTTTTAATAATTTCTAATCGATATATCACATTTATTTTAAAGATACATTTTATATTTTCTTATCTAATGATCTTTACAAGGCAGCTGTTTTACCTCCATATGTGCGAGGGCGTTGAGTCTAGGCCTGTTGAGGTACAGCTGCTCCTCCAGAGCCTCCGATGGGAAAAACTGCCCACCTGGCAATGCAGCGGAGAAACTAACGTTGAGCACCTTTCCTGCATCTGGCTGCACGTTAAACACAAACACATCATCAGGAGAGACTGAAAGCACTGCTGACACCCCTTCCAGGAAGTGAGTGAGCAGCGGGGACAGGAAGTGCTCCTGGGACATGTTCTGGAGTCGCACAGTGATGCTGCTGCTGAGCATCTCCTCCGTAATGATGAGAACCCGCAACACACACTGAGCACTGACGCTGTGAATGCCATCTGAGAAACAGACAGAGTCAAAGGAAGATGAAGTGAGTTAGAGAGCAATAATATACTTGAAATCTACAAGCCTTGTCCTGTATCACAGTATGTGTAAAAGCAGTTTGTCAAATCACTTTAGTTTAGAAGTTAAGGGATAAGAACATGTCTGACAGTTCAGTCAAATATCATTTCAGTTTGCAGTCACACAGTCTGTTTTACTGTTGTAAAGCTGTGTAGCTGTGAGAGTTGTACTACTTCAGAGGTCCATCTCAACATGCAACTGAGTCAGGTTGGTGTCAGTACAGCCTGTGATATAATCTACAGCTCACTGACTGTGAAATTAGCAACATGCTGCTGAGTGAGTCATGTATGTCCATCAAACGCACACATACTTTATGCTCATACACAAACAAAGGCATATAGTGCATACAACTTCAGAAATACACACAGAGAGTTTAGAGCTGAAAAGAGAGTATGCTGAAAAGACAGAGGGATAAAGGAAGAAATAAAGAAAAGATTCAAGGGTTTCGGTAACTGAGCAGATATTGTGTAGGTGAACCTAATGAAAACATGTCCAGGTGACATTTCACCCCAAAATCAAAAGATGGAGGAAGGCATTTTGTTTTGTATATAAAAAATGATGTGGATTTTAAAACTTTTTTCATGACGTTGTTGTGAACAAACACACTACCTATTGATCAGACCTTTTGCTTTGCAAGCATTTCGGGTTTTTTTTGTAATTCTATTCTCATAAGATGCTTACTAGTGTAAAGGTATGTTCACATTTACCATTTTACAGTGAAATTTCACAGACAAAATTCAGTCATTTCAATAGGAATCCATGCAATTAAAAAAAATCTAATATTTGAGTATAAGCAAAACATTTCCCCACACAGATTTTACATTGGATTCAGGTTTTTCCACACAAATTTGCTGCATTGACCAACTGAAAGCTGCTTGGTTTGATATTGGCTTCTTTGTGAATGGTGCTTTGCGCATTACTACACTACTGACAGTGGGCAATGGACTGTTTTTGTCCACAAAACTTTGCTAATGTGACTGCACTTTAAATAGATAGCTCACCCAAAAATGAAAATTCTGTCATCATTTACTCCCCTTCATGTCATTCCAAACCTGTATGAATTTCTTTCTTCTGTTGAACACAAATTAAGATATTTTGACAAATGTTGGTAACAAAATATTTTCAGTTCCCACTGACTTCCATTGTATGGACATAAAATACAATGGAAGTCAAGGGAAACCGAAACTGTTCGGTCACCAAGATTCTTCAAAATATCTTTTGCGTTCAGCTGAAGAAAGAAATGGATACAAGTTTGGAACGGCATGGGGGTGAGTAAATGATGACAGAATTTACATTTTTTGGGTGGCCTATCCCTTCAATACTTTATTTGCTATAATACAATGTTTTTAAATTAGCATAAATTAAAGGCAAATACTAATATGATGCATCAATTATATTTAAATAAAATGTCATTGTTGGCATTGTTCTGCATTATGGGGATGAGAGTTGGGGAAAATATGTATCATAAAAATCTGAATGGCCTAAAAACCGGCCTTGTTTTTCCTTTGAGAGGGTAAAATATTTCCTTTTTAGGGTAAAATATGACCCAGACAAGTTCTTGGCAAGCCTATTGACATGCAGCTGTATACATTCATATGTGTTTGGGTTTAAATATTACAGCCACTGACTCTGAATTTGGACCATTTACCCCTTTTTGGGCTGTGAGTTTGAAAATACACACCATTGCACTATTATCATTAAAGTGACCACTGAAGCATGCAGGAGTGCTGTTTCTGTTGAAGATCTTTGATACTCCAGTACCACTAACACCAGTCCAAGCAATTCTGAATCATGTTATTCAGCATATCCATGCTGTTTGTACAACATTGATGACATTTTCACAGTTGCCTTTCCATTTTCGAAAATGTTTTGGCTATAAAGTGCATGAATACAGTCTTGGCAGCAAGTCATTCTAAAGTCGATTTAAATTGAGTGAAAGAAAATTACACACAGAAGAGGAAATGATTCAGCAGACAGTGAGCAGGAGAGCGAGATGGGGTGAGGGGTGAGGCTGCTGGAGGCTGGTAAGGAGGAGTCAGGGATGTGAAAGAATAAAAGCACAGAAGATAAAATGAATGGGGTAGGGGAGAAAGAGAGACGTTAGATCACAATGTCATCCCCTTAAAATCACGCCTTTCATACTGATAAGCAGTTCTTATAAAATATACCATCCATCCCCCACTTCTGTCTCATGCACACACAGACAGAAACAAGACGTTCTTTTAGACTCAACCACACCTGCCATTTTAATCCATTCACTGTAAAAAATTACGGTGACAATGTATATTCGTGCTTGTATATTATATAACTTATAACCATATATTTCATGATGTATTGTTTATAGGGATGGAACGATTACCGGTTTCACGATAAATCACGATAAAATGCCCTGACGTTTACATACTTTAACTACCAAAATCTGCATTTCACATTAAATTGTACTAATAATCACCATAATAACACAGTAGGTAAAATAGAAAACCACATTATGTTCATCGTAAGTGGTCAGTTCATAAAACAAGGACAATGATCAAATATCGGCCAAATACATGGACAATAATGTATAGATGGTGCACAAAGTCATACAAACTAAGACAAAACACCATCAGGGTAAAACACATAGCACTAAAATAATGCATTAATTAAATAACATCCAATTTAACACAAAATACTAACACAAAGTACATTACTGATAACAAATACGAGAAGAAACAAAACTATTTAAATAAATACTGAGAATGTTCTTTCTGTTTTTTTCTCACCCTAAACTGTTTTTCACCATAAATTGTATTGTAATTCATATATTTTACTCGCAAAAACAATAGATTTAATGTAAAAATATTTTCTAGTAAAATTACACAGAATTTGATTTGTGTTTTGGCTGTAGCATTTTTACAGTTTTTTTTAGTTTTTTTTTTAAATTACAAAAAAAAATTTACACAGTAGCAAAACAAAATTCCAGAAATAACGACTTTCCCCAAACACATGACTAAGTTATTTTTCATTGAAAATCTTGACATTTGCTGTAGATCTCCTTGTTGTGTTTAAGAGAATAGTAGTAATGTCCAATTTATGAAAAACATTTTTTATCAGATCTATTCAATCAATCAGTTGGTCCGAGTCACAAAACTGGTCTAAATAATTAATTCACAAATTGGTGTGATGCAGTTCTCAAGTTCAACTTGCTAACTAAATAATGTTTGTTTTGCAACGGTTAACAGCTCAATGGACGAAAAATAGTCAGTGAATGAATAAGTAAATTGTCGTCTGTTTATCACACATAGTCTGGAGTGAATAGGACAGAATTTCCTTTTTAGGTGAACTGTCCCTTTTTAATCATCCTGCTTGGCTCACCCCACCAAACACTGCTTGCATGTACTCTTTGTAAATTACAGTTTAGCTCAAATTATTTGCAGTTTTCCACAGTGCTAAAGTGTTTGACTCAAGTTAGAAATAAATAAAATCAAGCACAACGTGTGAGCATCTACAAGAGGATGACAGGCGCGGCTTGAAGTTTTTAATGTCACTGGATGTATCAGTGTCTAAGGAGATTATATCCTCCTTTGATGAAATGCTACCCTGTGTGAGAGAGAGGGAGAGAGAGAGAGAGAGAGAGTGAGAGAGAGAGTGTGTGTGTATAATAGAAAGAGCAAAAGGAGTTAGAGGAGGAAGGGTGGAGGCAGGGAAGCAGGAGTGTTTACATAGATGCCAGAAAGATGAAGGTAATATCAAGCATACAAGATATCCGAGGAAGTGTGTTTGTGGGAAAGACTGAGATGAGGAAAATATGAAAAGAAAAAATGGTTTTGGGGGGAAGAGAGGTACAGGAGAAATGGGGGGAGGGTGCGAGGAGGCAGCTGGTTTGATTACAGGATTATAAGGCAGTGACTCCTTACTGACCTCCCAAAAACAGTCCCTGTTTCTCTCTAACACACCACACAGTCAATAAACTAAAAGACACATGGTGCAAATCAGCACTATACTGTATATCATTTTCTGTCATATTCCAATAATCACTGAGGCCTAACAAATAACAGCAATTACGGCAAAATGACAAGTAAATGATCTTAATTACTGTAAACAGTCACAACTAGTGCAGGGGTAACAGACTATGGTTACTCAACATCTAAATAAAACTAAACAAAACATTTATTTAAATGATTAATGTAGCTTACAGCAGGAAAATATTATTAGTCATGCTGATTAAATCAACACATTCGGGCTCCCACAGAGGATAAGTCAAATCATCAGTGTGAGAGTGTGTTTTTGCAGTTTAATATTTGTGTCTATGATGTCTGACATTAGCAATCAGTGGAAGGACTGGAATATGAAAAATTAGGATGACAGTAAAGATATTTATAACGTTACAAAAGATTTTCAACAACTGTTTTTAACATTGATAATAATATAATTTTTTCTTGAGCATCAAATCAGCATATTAGAATTATTTCAGAAGGATTTGACTGGAGTCATGGCTACTAAAAATTAAAATCTGCATCACAGGAATACATTTGGAAATTAAACATTAAAATAAAAAACATTTTTGATCAAATAAATGCAGCCGTGGTGAGCATAAGGGAATTCTTAAAAAAAAAGTCAAAAAATCTTACTGACCCCAAACTTTGAATGCTAATGTATGTCATCTTATTTATGACACTATGACCACAGAGGTGTACAATGTTTTTATTTTTATAATATTTCATAATGTCCTGTTTATCAATAAAATATCAAAATATCCTTAAAACAAGATACATTTATTTGATAAGCCAAGATATTAAGACTGGTTTTTAGAGAATATATTCTTAATTAAGTTTATTTTATAACCCCATTGACAACTTGTATGTGTTTATTTTGGGCATAAATCTATCAAAATTTTGTGAAATGTATGGTTAAAACAAGAAAAAAGGAATGAAATTGAAAACACAATGACAAATGAAACACAATTTCTAACATATTATTTTCTTATACATTTGAACTTCAAGTACAACTATCTCGTTTATAAAGATGTTTCAATATTTTACTAGAAAACAAGATTAAAATACTAGTTATGAAGACGATTTGTAAGTACAGGCACAAAGACAAACAGAACCATTGCATACACGCACGCACACACACACACACACACACACACGCACACACAGAGAGAGAGTCTTTCACTAAAAAGCATATTAAGAGCTGTATGTTGGGTTTCAAAGAGGGCAATTTTCCATTTCTTTCATCTGAAATAATTTTCCTTTGAGCCATTCAAAGCCAAGACCTGAACTCAGTGAGTTTTTCCTCTTTCTATTCCTCCTGTTCAATCACTCGTCTGTCATTCACCTCCCTCCATTTCTCTATTCCACTTGAGTGTTTTGTTATCTTTTCTTTCTCAAACTGTTTTCTTCTTTTTCTTCCTCTACACATTCCCAAAACCCATCCTTTCTTCGTTCTTCAATGTATCTCTCTCTATTCCTCTCTCAGACCCTTTTAATCTTTTATAATCCAGCTCACTTACCCACTCTAAAGTGAACTTTATTTTAGGCTTGTTTTGCACGGGGGATCATTAGAAAAAAACACAGAGTGACTGTGCATGTGTGTTTGGTGGTGCAATTCTATCTAGGAAAACATGCAAATTGCTTCTACCAGCTCACAAAAACATGAAATAAACAAATAGATCTCAGAGGTCCCTAGGTTTTTCAGGTTTCTCTACCTGACACAACAAACCTGATACATGCACATGCTCACAAATTCTCACAACAGCAGCTCACACATTTGACACGCTTTTAAACATTGAAATTACAAATCTAGCACGACCAAAACAGACCCCAGGTCTCAAGGGCCTCCGTTTGTGTGTTTTTGCACACACAAAAAAATAGTGAAATGCTTAGACGTTTGCCCTTCATAGCTGAAATTAGTCACCTGGAAATATATTTCTACCCCCATCAGCCAAGAGGCACTCAACTACAGACACTTACACACATACGCACAAAAACATATGTGTATAAACACACAAACTTAATATATGCTCAAACAGACCGAGATGTAGGCATAAACATTGTAGATGCCTGCATGAACGAATATTAAACCATCTGATTAACCAAACACACACAAAATCTTGGGCACTGGTTTGACAGCTGATTACTGTGCTCTGTTTGTTTCCAAAGCCAGGCTACCCCTAAGGACGTCCTATTACACTCAAAGTAAAGTAGAACAGAGAGAGAGAGAGAGAGAGAGCATGCAAGATAAGAGGCCTGTAATCCTCTTTTAAACTACATTTACCATGTACACACACTTTTATTTTAGGATGCATGCATTATCTCTGAGACCAATACGATTTTGGCTACACTTCAAATGTGTATTTTGTATATCACAACATTAAGGGAATAGCAAAATAAACTAATCACATAAATATAAGCACATCTGCCTTGCTTGGAAATAACAAGATAAAAGCGACACTGAGTTTCAAACTGTCATCTCATCTTACAGACAATGAGCTGCGCTCATTAGAAAACTGTAACTGCTGTTTCTCTGGGTGAAGCGGAATACAAAGGAATTATTTAATAGGAAATTCCTTCAACTTAACCTTCCATTTCCCTCGGGACATCAAAACTCTGATTAAATTGTACAATGCAGAAGAAAGCCACTCCGCTTATTTAGAAACACATATTTAGACTATTTAACCTAACAGAAAAATATGTTCTGTATAAGCGAAAAAAAGGGAGAGAAAGAGATAGACAGAAAAGCAAGGAGGCAAAATTAATGAAAAATGAAGAGCAAAAGGAGGATGGAAACGGAAGGGTGCTTTCCTCAGAGGAGAGAGAGAGAATTTTACCAGAGGGTAACTGAGATGTCTAACACTGCAGTCTTACAAACTCCCCAACCTATATGCCTTACACACACATACACACACACACAAACTGCCAGATAAGGTAAAATCACAGAACAAAATCAGCAATATTGTTCACGTCAAGCAAAAACCCACAAAACCCTACACATCATGTTAAATTTACCATTTTAGTCACCTTGTCTGTATCACCATTTATAACCTTTTAAAAGCCACAATTATCTACACTTCCCAGCAATGCCATCAACAACATCAGCCACTGTGGCCGAACAATGCTCTCCTCAGCACTTACACTCTCTCGTGTTACCACTGAGACTCCTGTTACAGTACTTCTAATGCCAGTAGAAATCATTCCAGCATAAAGTAATTTACATTGATCACTAAATGTCTTTACAGAGAAAAATGCAAGTCAAGGGTCAGCTTTCTCTGAAGATATCTATTATTCTTTCTATTTTTCCTCTAACATAGACTCTCCACACTGACACATTGCCTTCAGCAATATTCATAATAGAGCACTGCAGAAAAGAGTTAGCAAAACCAATTTGACCTGATTTGATTTCATCCTTATGACCTTAATAGCCCTTGCCCCATTTCTTCCTCCCTCCCCCTTTCCCTCACATCTTTCCCTCCCCCCTTGGTCTTACCAGTGACGGTGACGAGCATCGGGGCCACCAGTGGTCGGTTGTTGTCCAGTTTCCGGCTGAGGCGGATCTCCCCACTTGTGTGGTTCAACAGCAGCAGATGCAGATCGTTCCCACGGTCTATAGTGTAGTAGAGATGATCCGAAACATCTGGGTCATGGGCTGGAACTCGTCCAATAACCCCACTTGGGAAGGTGTTGGATCGATTGGATACAAAGTTGTTAAAGATGATTTGAAATTCTTGCATTTGGGGCCCATTATCATTCTGGTCAACCAGTCGTATGCGCACTGTGGCACGACTGACTAGCGGAGCTGATGTGGCCTGGACAACGATTACGTACTCGTTCCGTGTTTCATAGTCAAGGTCAATTAAAGAAGTGAGTTCTCCTGAGAAAATGTCCATTTGGAAGATTTCTGGAATATTTCCTTCCACAATCTGATACATAATCTGAGCGTTTGGGCCCTCATCTGGATCAGTCGCTGTAATCTGAGCTACGACAGACCCAACGGCACTATTCTCCTTCACCAGAACCTCAAAATCGTCAGCAGGAAACACTGGAGCATTGTCATTGACATCCATGACACTGACTTGAATGTGTACAGGTGTACGCTGAGGCGGAACACCGCGATCCACAGCAAATGCAGTCAGCTCGTAGAAGGGAACACTTTCACGGTCAAGTCTCCTGACGGTCCGGACTATTCCCGAGGTTGGTTCTATTGTGAAATCACCATCACCATCCTCTCCATTCTGGAACGTATACTGGACACGGCCATTGGCATGAGCATCACGGTCAGTAGCAGAGATCTGCAGGACACTAGTGAAAGGTGGAGCATCCTCACTGACTCCACCCTGATATCTGGGGCTCAGGAACTGAGGTGCGTTGTCATTTACATCATTAACATTGACCTCCACATAAGTGGTGTCAGACTTCTGAGGGATTCCATTGTCACGAGCAGTGATGGCAAGCGTGTAAGTCATTTGGTCTTCGTAGTCTAGTTCTGCTTGAAGTGTGATCGCTCCACTTGCAGGATCTATACGGAACTGTGGAATATTGTCCTCCAAGTAGTAAGTGATGCGGGCATTTTCTCCAACATCATCATCTGTGGCACTTATGACCACCACAGTGCTGCCAGGAGGCCGGTCCTCATTCACACTTACTGAATAATGAGCGCTCTGGAATACAGGACGGTGTGTGTTGGCATCTGTGATGTTGATGTGGACCTGACAGGTGTCGTGGAGAGTTCTGTCAGAGGCAGTGACTGTTAACACATAGCGGCGCTCCTGTTTGTAGTCCAAAGGCAGTGCTAGTGAGACAAGTCCTGCGCCACTGGCTGTGCTAATGGCAAAGCGATTACGTGTGTTTCCACCGGTAATTTGATATGTGACGGCACTATTTACATCACGGTCAACTGCAGTTACGCTGAACACACTTGTTCCAACAGCTGCATCTTCATTTAGTCTGACGTAATACTCTTTTTGTAGAAATTCTGGTCGGTTATCATTAACATCCATTACTGTGATCGTAACACTAGCTGTGACGGAAAGAGGTGGAGCACCATAATCTCGAGCTTCAACACCAAAAAAGTAGTGCTCTACTGATTCACGGTCAAGTTCTGAGCTCACCGTGACCCAACCAGTGGCAGCGTTGATAACAAATGGCGTATCTGTGCCAGTTCCTGTTAAACGGTATTCCAGGCGTGCATTGTCACCATTATCTGTATCAATAGCTTGTATGTGGAGAATGGAGTGACCGATAGGAGCGCTCTCCAGCACTGTAGCCTGGAAGGGTGTGGATACAAAGATTGGTGGATTATCGTTGACATCAGTAACCTGCACACTCACAATTCCAGTGTTGTTGGAGAGAGGTGGGCGGCCGTTGTCCTGAGCCCGCAGCCGTAGCGTGTACTCCCGTTCCGTCTCAAAGTCCAGCGGTGCTACTACCTGGATTTCTCCAGTAACACTGTCAATCGCAAACTGCCCTCGGCTGTTCCCGCTGATTATGTTGTAGTGCAGAGCAGCATTCCCATCTTTATCCTGGTCCGAGGCGCTGACTCTGAGGATTTCAGAATGTGGCCGGACATCTTCTCTAATGGCAACCACATATCGCTTTTGACTGAACTGTGGAACATTGTCGTTCTCATCCAACACAGTGATATGGACGCTAACGGTAGCAGACCGTGGGCCCGGCTCTCTCCCTTGGTCGCTTGCTTCCACCAACAATGTATAACGTTCATTTGCTTCTCTGTCAACAATACCTCGTGTCGTGATCAAGCCTGATCGGGGATCAATCTCAAACGCAGAACGTGCAACAGCTGCACTTTCTCCAATAAATCTGTAGCGTATGTTAGCATTCGCTGGCGAGTCGAGATCTGTTGCTCGCAGCTGCAGTATAGGATATCCCTCTTCCACGTTCTCTCGAATGGTCTCTCGGTACTCTGTTTGCTCAAACACAGGAGAGTGATCATTACGATCAGCCACAGTGATGGTCACCATAGTTGTTCCAGAAAGGCGTGGTGAGCCATGGTCTGTGGCAGTAACTCGGAAGTAGTGCAGGTCCATGTGTTCTCGATCCAGAACGTGTGTGGTGGTGAGAAGGCCAGTAATTGGGTCGATTTGGAAGTAATCCATGGACCTGCTGTTCATTAAAGGGGCCATGCTATAACTGAGTCTGCCTGCCTCACCAGCATCAGGGTCCTCAGCTGTCATAGTTATGACTGAGGTACCAGGAGGCTGGTTCTCAGCAACCTGAACCTGGTAGTTATACTGGGGGAAATGGGGGTGCCTATTAGCAGCTCTACGGGAGCGCCCAACAGGAGGGACACCTGTTTGTTCTTCGATGTACTCTTGCTCCTCTCCTCTCTGAACTTCATCACTCTCTCTTGCTTTTTGTTTTGCAGTGTACTGATCTTTTTGTGTGTTTTCCACCCCATCTACACTTTCACGTTTAAGCTCATTTTGTTCAGTCCATATTCCCTCTTTGTTTTCATCACTCTCTCTGTCTGACTGAGAGGTGCCATTGCCTTGACCTTTTTCTCTCAGTAATTTTTTCTCTTCTAACACTGCCTCTTCCTTTGTGTCTTCTGCAATCACCCACTCCATGCTTTCCTCCCTTTCTCCCTCTACAGGCTGTCTGTCACCCTCCCCTTTCACCCCGCCCTCTATCTGTCCCTCCCTCCTACCGCACTCAGTCGCGGCTTCCAGCTGCTCCTTTTGCTGACTGACACCCTCAGCTTGTAATGACACCCGTTTACCGGATTTTAATTGCGGCCGCGTGGCTCCCCCATCGGCGTTTAAGCTGTCATAGTCGCCACACTCTGCACGCGCACTGGAGCAAGGATAACGTGCGCTTTCCCCTCTTATAAAGTCGCGCTCTTCACTGTCTGGAACATTTTGGGTTTCATTTGCATTTTGATCGCCAGGACTGCTGTTGTTGTGGTGGTTATTATTACGATTTTTGGCGCAGTTGTTGTTATTGTTACTGTTCCAATCCATCAGCAACAAACTTTCAGTATAGTGGCTCGAGTTAGCGAGCTCATGCACGGAGTCTGGCGCTGCCCACTGAGCGGGTGCTGAATCTTCTCTCGCGCGCTCTGCACGCGTGTGATTGTGTGAGTCACGAAAACGTTTAGGAAAGTTTAGCTCGACTAAGAGGTAGATATGTGATGCATTATGACCCCTGGGAGAGCCAGTAGCAGATGAGTCAGAGTTGTGTACATCGCCGATATACAACTGAGCAGCGCTGATTCCAGTTGATCCATTATAATGAGCCTTTCTGTCATCAAAACGAGTCCCAGTCCTGACCCAGACAGCCTGTGGCATTAAATCCCGAGCATCAGTCCGTTCGAGTGCACAAGAAGACTTTTGTGGACTATTCCGATCAGACTTTGCATGCACAAACTCTACTTTTGAGTTGTTATTTGAAGATGTGGTGTTTGTATTTTCTCTTGCCTGCCTTGCACAAACAGCGTAACGCCTCAGAGAGATGTTGAACCGGTGCCAGTTACTGCTGTGCCAGTCTGGATGCCTTTCAGAACAACCTCTGATCCGGTGTGACTCGAGATAGCTGCTTGCGTCGCTTCCAAGCCCTAGAGAGAGCTGCCACGCGCTCGGTTCTGAGCACCCGCGGGTATTCCTAATGCCTGACCCGTTCCAGCCCTCTCTGGTGAGATCGATAACATTCAGGGGGCCTGAAAGGGGACGGTCCGCTGTCGCTTTATACAATTTATTGGCGTCCGAAACCACATTCAAATAAGAATAGGCTTTTAATAACGGCCGAGTTGGTGTCTTGGCAGCGACAAACTCCCGTTTTGGGTGACATGGGCAGTGGTTAGGCCTGGATATGCTATCCACGGTTCTACAGTTATCCAGCACGCTGTGTGCAATGACCCTGTCCGTGTCGAGGCGCGTCTGTGGCCGCGAGTGCGTTCTAGTCCTTTGTATAGTCCTCTTTTTGCCGTACTGAACCGAAGAGGCGAGAACACGAGAAACAACGCCCTTCTCTCCGCTGCCACCGTTACTCCAAAGAGGCTGGTGATGACAGCGTCCGGTGTGCGCCGCCGGTTCTGATATCCATGCACTAGAATTCCGGTAATCCGGACTCAACGGATCTGAGGGGGGTTCCACTGCACAGGAGCGTAAGCATTGCGTTTCCCGTCCTCGCGACTGTACCGTCCGTGCAGGGTGGATCTTCCAATCGCCCCCAGCCAAAGCCCCCGTTACCGTTCCGTCGGGCAAGCTGGCGATTTGAGCGTCTCCGGGGGCTGGGTGGGTGCACAGGGAGCGGCAGAACGGCCCTGCTGCACTCCCCGGGATAACAGTGAACAAAGAGCTGAGGAGAAGGAGAAACAACAGCGGCGAAAGCGAGCCCAAGTCCAGTAGCAGTGCAGCCATTAGTCTGGTGAAATCCTTTCTCTCTCTCCCCCCTTTCTCCCCTCTCTCTGAACCGAAGTGTCTCTCTTTCTCTCTCCAAACGCCGGCTAAGTGACCAGCTCATCCACCACCGCCCGACTCCTTCCGCCGTGCTCCCCGGTCGCTCGGTGATCCCGGGAAGCTAGCATCTACTCTCGGTGTTTGGTAGAGCTCCGGCTAGCAGCGGCACGAGCGCAGCATCTCTCATTCACATCCAACATGGCTCATAGCGAACCCGGTGCTACCCTCACTCCTCCCCCTCTCGCTTCTTTCTTTCTCTCCTCGCTCTCTCTCTCTCTCTCGCTGATACGGGAATGGTTCGTTCCAGTGTGCGCAAGGCTGTTTCCTCACTCAGATGACGCCATGTCCACCGCTGGAGAGGTACCATGTGACAATCTATCAATATCAAAGTGAAAATTAGATATGGAACGTGGAAATGGAACATAATTTATATTTAATAAATATTCCATAAATGAATCCATACATTTCATTCAAATGATATGTTAATACCTATGCTTTCTATCTTAAAATATAGGCCTATACTGATATCCTCCATAATAACTAACACTTGTAACAGAAGGCCACATGAAGTATCAAATATATCATTTGTGACTTTTACATGAACAATAACTAAGATAAAAAGATAAAACAGCATCCGTGTAACATATATGGAACTAATATAATGCAATAAACATTAAACAAATAAACAAAACAACATTAGTAGGCCTATTTTACAGAAATGTCATGTATTGTGCAGTTAAATATAGGCCTAATATAATTTCCCCAGCAATGCAAGGTAACTTTTTTTTTTTTTTTTTTACCGTTTATTGTTTTCTGTTCTACATTAACTACAAAATATATAATCAACAAATGTCAAGCATAACCTAATTTTTACTTTTGGTGTGCAGAAAAAACTGTATAATAAGGTCAGTGGGGGGGGGTAGTTTTGTGTGTAGCTGTAGCAATTGTTCACCTGTGACGTCATGTCTTATTCACCGACTGATTTCCCGAGGCGTTTTTTTTTTCATTCAATGTATTGAAGTCATATCACCTTTTCTTTCTCCTGCCAGCTTTACCTCCTACTCGGTGGTGAACGTGATTTCATCAAGTACAACATCCTTGTTGATACTG
>NW_015650373.1:918135-922187 GCF_001515625.1 Sinocyclocheilus rhinocerous
ACTCTGTTTGCTCAAACACAGGAGAGTGATCATTACGATCAGCCACAGTGATGGTCACCATAGTTGTTCCAGAAAGGCGTGGTGAGCCATGGTCTGTGGCAGTAACTCGGAAGTAGTGCAGGTCCATGTGTTCTCGATCCAGAATGTGTGTGGTGGTGAGAAGGCCAGTAATTGGGTCCATTTGGAAGTAATCCATGGACCTGCTGTTCATTAAAGGGGCCATGCTGTAACTGAGTCTGCCTGCCTCACCAGCATCAGGGTCCTCAGCTGTCATAGTTATGACTGAGGTACCAGGAGGCTGGTTCTCAGCAACCTGAACCTGGTAGTTATACTGGGGGAAATGGGGGTGCCTATTAGCAGCTCTACGGGAGCGCCCAACAGGAGGGACACCTGTTTGTTCTTCGATGTACTCTTGCTCCTCTCCTCTCTGAACTTCATCACTCTCTCTTGCTTTTTGTTTTGCAGTGTACTGATCTTTTTGTGTGTTTTCCACCCCATCTACACTTTCACGTTTAAGCTCATTTTGTTCAGTCCATATTCCCTCTTTGTTTTCATCACTCTCTCTGTCTGACTGAGAGGTGCCATTGCCTTGACCTTTTTCTCTCAGTAATTTTTTCTCTTCTAACACTGCCTCTTCCTTTGTGTCTTCTGCAATCACCCACTCCATGCTTTCCTCCCTTTCTCCCTCTACAGGCTGTCTGTCACCCTCCCCTTTCACCCCGCCCTCTATCTGTCCCTCCCTCCTACCGCACTCAGTCGCGGCTTCCAGCTGCTCCTTTTGCTGACTGACACCCTCAGCTTGTAATGACACCCGTTTACCGGATTTTAATTGCGGCCGCGTGGCTCCCCCATCGGCGTTTAAGCTGTCATAGTCGCCACACTCTGCACGCGCACTGGAGCAAGGATAACGTGCGCTTTCCCCTCTTATAAAGTCGCGCTCTTCACTGTCTGGAACATTTTGGGTTTCATTTGCATTTTGATCGCCAGGACTGCTGTTGTTGTGGTGGTTATTATTACGATTTTTGGCGCAGTTGTTGTTATTGTTACTGTTCCAATCCATCAGCAACAAACTTTCAGTATAGTGGCTCGAGTTAGCGAGCTCATGCACGGAGTCTGGCGCTGCCCACTGAGCGGGTGCTGAATCTTCTCTCGCGCGCTCTGCACGCGTGTGATTGTGTGAGTCACGAAAACGTTTAGGAAAGTTTAGCTCGACTAAGAGGTAGATATGTGATGCATTATGACCCCTGGGAGAGCCAGTAGCAGATGAGTCAGAGTTGTGTACATCGCCGATATACAACTGAGCAGCGCTGATTCCAGTTGATCCATTATAATGAGCCTTTCTGTCATCAAAACGAGTCCCAGTCCTGACCCAGACAGCCTGTGGCATTAAATCCCGAGCATCAGTCCGTTCGAGTGCACAAGAAGACTTTTGTGGACTATTCCGATCAGACTTTGCATGCACAAACTCTACTTTTGAGTTGTTATTTGAAGATGTGGTGTTTGTATTTTCTCTTGCCTGCCTTGCACAAACAGCGTAACGCCTCAGAGAGATGTTGAACCGGTGCCAGTTACTGCTGTGCCAGTCTGGATGCCTTTCAGAACAACCTCTGATCCGGTGTGACTCGAGATAGCTGCTTGCGTCGCTTCCAAGCCCTAGAGAGAGCTGCCACGCGCTCGGTTCTGAGCACCCGCGGGTATTCCTAATGCCTGACCCGTTCCAGCCCTCTCTGGTGAGATCGATAACATTCAGGGGGCCTGAAAGGGGACGGTCCGCTGTCGCTTTATACAATTTATTGGCGTCCGAAACCACATTCAAATAAGAATAGGCTTTTAATAACGGCCGAGTTGGTGTCTTGGCAGCGACAAACTCCCGTTTTGGGTGACATGGGCAGTGGTTAGGCCTGGATATGCTATCCACGGTTCTACAGTTATCCAGCACGCTGTGTGCAATGACCCTGTCCGTGTCGAGGCGCGACTGTGGCCGCGAGCGCGTTCTAGTCCTTTGTATAGTCCTCTTTTTGCCGTACTGAACCGAAGAGGCGAGAACACGAGAAACAACGCCCTTCTCTCCGCTGCCACCGTTACTCCAAAGAGGCTGGTGATGACAGCGTCCGGTGTGCGCCGCCGGTTCTGATATCCATGCACTAGAATTCCGGTAATCCGGACTCAACGGATCTGAGGGGGGTTCCACTGCACAGGAGCGTAAGCATTGCGTTTCCCGTCCTCGCGACTGTACCGTCCGTGCAGGGTGGATCTTCCAATCGCCCCCAGCCAAAGCCCCCGTTACCGTTCCGTCGGGCAAGCTGGCGATTTGAGCGTCTCCGGGGGCTGGGTGGGTGCACAGGGAGCGGCAGAACGGCCCTGCTGCACTCCCCGGGATAACAGTGAACAAAGAGCTGAGGAGAAGGAGAAACAACAGTGGCGAAAGCGAGCCCAAGTCCAGTAGCAGTGCAGCCATTAGTCTGGTGAAATCCTTTCTCTCTCTCCCCCCTTTCTCCCCTCTCTCTGAACCGAAGTGTCTCTCTTTCTCTCTCCAAACGCCGGCTAAGTGACCAGCTCATCCACCACCGCCCGACTCCTTCCGCCGTGCTCCCCGGTCGCTCGGTGATCCCGGGAAGCTAGCATCTACTCTCGGTGTTTGGTAGAGCTCCGGCTAGCAGCGGCACGAGCGCAGCATCTCTCATTCACATCCAACATGGCTCATAGCGAACCCGGTGCTACCCTCACTCCTCCCCCTCTCGCTTCTTTCTTTCTCTCCTCGCTCTCTCTCTCTCTCTCGCTGATACGGGAATGGTTCGTTCCAGTGTGCGCAAGGCTGTTTCCTCACTCAGATGACGCCATGTCCACCGCTGGAGAGGTACCATGTGACAATCTATCAATATCAAAGTGAAAATTAGATATGGAACGTGGAAATGGAACATAATTTATATTTAATAAATATTCCATAAATGAATCCATACATTTCATTCAAATGATATGTTAATACCTATGCTTTCTATCTTAAAATATAGGCCTATACTGATATCCTCCATAATAACTAACACTTGTAACAGAAGGCCACATGAAGTATCAAATATATCATTTGTGACTTTTACATGAACAATAACTAAGATAAAAAGATAAAACAGCATCCGTGTAACATATATGGAACTAATATAATGCAATAAACATTAAACAAATAAACAAAACAACATTAGTAGGCCTATTTTACAGAAATGTCATGTATTGTGCAGTTAAATATAGGCCTAATATAATTTCCCCAGCAATGCAAGGTAACTTTTTTTTTTTTTTTTTTACCGTTTATTGTTTTCTGTTCTACATTAACTACAAAATATATAATCAACAAATGTCAAGCATAACCTAATTTTTACTTTTGGTGTGCAGAAAAAACTGTATAATAAGGTCAGTGGGGGGGGGTAGTTTTGTGTGTAGCTGTAGCAATTGTTCACCTGTGACGTCATGTCTTATTCACCGACTGATTTCCCGAGGCGTTTTTTTTTTCATTCAATGTATTGAAGTCATATCACCTTTTCTTTCTCCTGCCAGCTTTACCTCCTACTCGGTGGTGAACGTGATTTCATCAAGTACAACATCCTTGTTGATCCTGGAACAACATTCCAATCAACCAATCAGAATTGAGGGATAACTTTTCAGGAAATATCTGTTTTAGGCTGACGATCGGGGTTAGGTGCTTCTACACCCTTGTTAATCAGCTATCATTTCACACTGATTTTAGGAATAAATTATAGGGTTAGGTTTAGGGGTAGGGATTGGGTTAAGTCTATATTTTTGGACAGTAATGTTGATCCAGGATCAACAAAAGATGTTGATCCAGGAACATGTCTTACTTAGCAAAATAACGGCGACCCCTACTCGATATACAAGGTCTAATTTTCAATGCATTTTTGACATGGAGACATTTTTTAAACTATGATCTTTCTCCTGTTTTAAATCACACTGCATGTGGGTGAATTTCAGAGACGCGTCACAGCCCCGCATGGCGGATGTGAAATCCACGCTTAGTCAGAAATAGACTTGTGCGTTACAAAAAA
>NW_015650373.1:922295-922375 GCF_001515625.1 Sinocyclocheilus rhinocerous
CGTAAAAAAAAAAATCTGTGTCTCGCACAGTCTGCCTGCCACTGACACGGTTGGAACGAATCCTCGGATGCCTCGGATGT
>NW_015650373.1:924610-947110 GCF_001515625.1 Sinocyclocheilus rhinocerous
TCTCTCTCTCTCTCTCTCTCTCTCTCTCTCTCAAGAGAAGCTGCCCTCGCGCCCTACTGTTCTCGTGCTGTAGTCCGAGTTCAGCAGAGCTGACTGTGGTAAAGGGCTTGTTCTTTCTGTGTGCAGTTACCAGTGATGTCTAAGCAGAAAAAGATGATTTGCGAATTTTCCTCGTTGACTGTGGAGGATGAGATTTGTGTCTAGTATTTAGTGCTGCGGGTGTGCTTGTGTGTGTCTAGACGCTTGATGGTATTATATCACATAGTCACGGCAGCCCTAAATCACAGAATCAGCGACTGTAAGTATGTTTTGTTATTAGTTTAGTGTTAGTTAAGTATTTGCTATTGACTGTTCAAATGCGTTTGCGCAGCGCAGAGTAATGCGTTGTGTGTGTGTGTGTGTGTGAGGGGAACAGGGTCACATCACAGGAGAGTGAACTGCCTGTCAGAAATCATAGCACGTCAGCTGTCTTAACCGCGGCTTGTGTACCGCTTTATCACTGTGTCTGTCACGCGACTCTGTTGCCCTTTCGGGCTTGAACTGATGGTAAAACTAACGACATTATTAACTGTCTTGATATTTACTTTGAAAGCTGACGCTCGTGATTATGGTAAGGGGCGTTACATTTCCGACGTGTGCTTGTGATTTTCGGCCAATCACAATGCACTGGGTCAGCTGGCCAATCAGAGCAGACTGCGCTTGTCAAAGGAGGGGGCTTTGTTGAAAAACGACGTGTTTGAGAGAGGCGGGGCATAGAGGACCTACAATAATGTACAGTATTTGAAAAATAATGTTTTTTGAACATTAAAGCATGTCAACATATTCTGTTACACCAAATACACAAAATAATGATCTTTAAAATAGCATCATATGACCCCTTTAATAAGATGCCTGTCTGCACAAGACTAAAAAGACAGTCTGCTCCATACAGTCTTTATGGGTGCGGGTTTTGAGATGACAAGAGAGAAGCGAAAGAGTGAGAGCTCTAATGGGCTAATGGGCTGATTTGTAATCCCCAAAAATCCAGCCTGCGGATTACAGGGGCGCACACTTCACAGAGCACACCTGGGGGCCCTTAACACACATGCACACACATACACATTCAGGTAAGCTGTCAGCTACAAGGCCGCAGCTATTCTATGAGTTACCATGGGAACGGCAAGAGTAGGGGGTATGTTCCATCAAGAAAAGGGGTTTGTGTTTGTGCCTCACCACCACTGTTGATCTGTAATTGCTCGCATCCGGCGGACCCCTCCCTCCCCCCATATGCACAACCCTGCTGTCCTCTCAGCTCACCCCGCTAACCCCTCCCCTGTGGCCGCAGCAGCAGGTGGCCTCGGCCCGGTGAGCATCTGTTACGGCTGGGCCTGAACGGGCAGGAGGCATTAATACATATTCACAAGCAAGAGGGACTGGCAGATAATCGCGCACATACTGTGAAGGCCATTTTTTATTTGCTATCATCTAATACACCTAAGCATGGGTGCATGTACCGACAACGCAGGAAGTGAGGTTTAAATAATGCACAATCACTTTGTATACCAACAGAGACAAATCTCAAGCATTCTCTTTCTCTGACACCTACACACACTTTAATCTGTCTCTCAAAATACTACCGCCTCCTCAAGACACAAACAGAGCCCTTGAGATATGACTGAAGTCATATGGTGTCAATTGGGCGGAGTGTGCTGAGCATTATGAGACCCCTCCAAATCTGTGTCTGATGAGCACGAATTAATTAAAATGATGTGCACGTGAGCTGAACCTGAATATTCAATGTGGCTTCCACACCCAGAATCCATAAAAGCAAAGCAAGTTTAGCAAGCCCAGCCATATCGTGCAAAAACTCGTCGCGCTGTGTTGCACGGGAGCATAGTGATGTCATTACCAATTTTAGAGGATTATGAACACTGTATGTTCGTTATCTGCCGCATGGTTATTGGATTTCGACATGGAGCTCTCGTAATTTAACTTCTGAATGACTTTTAGAGCAGACCGCGCTCTCTCTAACTCATTCGTTAACATGGAATATGCAAAAAGTTGGAATTAGTCCATCCGCGCCCACACGTACACTTCAAAACGTGTTATCATCGCATTACTGATGCATCACTCTCGTTTCATAAACAAACACAGCAGTCTATGGCAAGCCCTTTTGACTTTTATTCATTCTCAGGATATGAATTCTTGATATCAACAATTCAATTTTCACTAGTTAAAATGTTAATTCTTGATATCAGGAATTGGATTTCTACTAGTAACAATTGCTATTTTTGATATCAGCAACTATGGCAAGCCCTTTTGACTTTTATGCTTGCCATATGAAAATGCATTTCTGATATCAATATAATTTCTGATATCTAAAATTGGTTTCTTACTAGTAACAATCACATTCATGATATCAGAAATGAACATTGTCACTAGTGGCAATTAAATTGTTGATATCAATAATTAAATTGTTGATATCAAGAATAGACGTCAGTACTAGTAACCATGTGATTACTGATATCACAAACAAAGGTTTTTACTAGTAAGAATTGTATTTCTGATATGTGAAATTGGAATTTCAACTAGTAAGAAATGAATTCTTGATATCAACAATTGATTTTGAATGGCAGCCTATGGTGACATTTAACTAGTGAAAATACAATTACAGATATCAAGAATTATAGTTTTTACTAGTTGAAATGTAATTCCTGATATCAATAATTAGCATTTTAACTAGTGAAAACTGAATTGTTGATATCAAGAAATAACATTGTTACTAGTGGAAATGTAATTGCTGATATCAAAAATAGCAATTGTTACTAGTAGAAATCTAATTCCTGATATCAAGAATTAACATTTTAACTAGTAAAAATTGAATTGTTGATATCAAGAATTCATATCCTGAGAATGAATAAAAGTCAAAAGGGCTTGCCATAGCAGTCTGCTCTTCGCAGTCTATTCCGACAAAATGGTGAACCATAGCAAATAAATATAAGTGCAAAGGGCTGAAAAATGAGCACACAAACGCAGCTGGATGATAAAGACTAGTTGCCAGTAATGATAACATTAATGTGATGAATTGAATTATTGTAAAATGATAAAGTAAAATACGTTTCTATATTTTTGGAAATGTAAAAAGGAAGGTTCATAATGGAACAAAGGGGAAATATAGATTAAAAATGTGTTTTATATTTATAAAATTGTCTAAAATTGTATATTTCTGACCGAAATATTTTAATTAATTAAATATTTTATGCAAGATTTTATAAAATTACATTTGATAAAATATTACAGTAATAAATCAAATATTTTAACCATACTGCAAACCTAAAACAGAAAAAGAAATCACAAAAGGAAGCAACATTTAAATGCACAGCCTGGGAATGTAAGTTTAAACTGCTTTGTCACATTTTCTCCACCTTGACTCAATGATTGGTCATTGATATTTACTGACTTGCTGAGTTTTCAAATGATCTTAAATAAGTTAGTTGTGATTCTTTTAGCTCAAGGCAAAACAGCATGGAAAAATCAAATTTTTCTTGATATAAACACACAGAGGATAAGAGAGTTCATAAAGCTTGTTTTAAAAGACCTAGTAAACAAATGATGCCAAACGATGTGAGCGATTTGTGCCGCTGAATGCTGGAGTGAGAGGAGATTGTGTGTGTGTGTGTGTGTGTGTGTGTGTGTGAGAGGGAGAGCTAATGCTGCTGAAAGGGGGAAGGCTGTTTATAGGCCAGCTGTGAGTTGTCTCTTAGTCAGCCAGTGACCCAAATCAGCAAATAAAAAATAGAGAGAATAGAGAGGGAAAAAACAAACATAGAGGGAATGAGGCAGGAAAAGAGAAAAAGGCAGGGGAATGAACAAGTTAATAGTGTGAAAGACAGAGGGAAATCAAGAGAGCGAGATAGACAGAGAGGGGTGACATTTAAAAAAAATGCCAGAAAACTAGTTATTTTAATGCAGCTATAAATTTTTTTTTGCTCTTTTATCACCTTCCCCTTGCATTCAAAGACAAAGCACAGACACAGCAGATTCTATATGTAGATATATACACTATATACATATATGAAACTGCACTTCCAATGCTAAACTACCATAGAGAACTAAAAGGAAAGAATACAGATGATTAAAATATGATAAACATGAAATATTTACACATACAAAAGAGAAGCACATATCTGCATTTTACCTAAATCAAATAAACACATTTTTTATTTATACATAAATATATAATTCAATATTTAGATATTAATATCAATAATACATAAAACCATCAATAAGAATATGCATATATTAAAACTTCTGAAAACTGAAATAGAGCTTCTTATGCCAGCTCTTAAAAAGGGTGTAATTTAATGAAAAATAACTGGCTATGTGCCTTTAATAGGACCCTAAAGATTATGTCATATTATATTAATGAGAACAAATCTTACTGGATCCTATTACATTTAAGAGGAGGAGCATGTTAATTTGTTCCAGCATGGGATATAAATGCCTTTATAGAACAGCCAAGTTTTAAACGCGCCTCAGTTATAGGCAGCTTAGCTCATCTGAGTCTTCCCCCATATGAATCAGAACTAATGCTGTTTGAGTGTGAATATAATGTTTGGACTGAATTCAGATCGACTGGAAGCCGCTCTAGTTGTGCTTGGAGTGAAAGTGAACTGGGATTCAATTGGATTAGCATCAGATGAGAGAGGTATCTAGCTTTCTTACTCAGGATTTAGATCTGCTTAAACACCAATCCAGCTAGTTTCTCACCCAGCTACTGGATCTGAACCTGACAGACCCATGCCTAGATGAGACAAACACACACAGAGAGAGAGAGAGAGAGAGAGAGAGAGAGAGAGAGATCGCATTATTGCATGATATCACAATGGGGCTAAATTAAAATAACAGAATATTATGGTTTTAACTTTTTATCAAATAAATGGCACCTTGGTGAGCATAAGAGACTTCTTTCAAAAATATAAAAAAATAGAAACTTTTAAAGACCCCAAACTTTTCAATGTAGCATGAAAAAAATAACAACATATTTTTACAATTTTCCTCTGTGACAATGAACCATGAATTCCCCAGGCCTCACACAAACAAATTACCATCAACAAGCATACCATGGTGGTCAGAAGAACACTTGTTGCTTATTATTTTTCACATAACTGGCAATCTCTTTTACATAGTTTTTTTTTTTTTTTTTTGTGGGGACAAGTGAAACATTCACATTTTAAGACTTGTTATCTTCAGAAGACCAGGGAGATTGCCCTCTCTGAAGGAAGGTGTGTGAACGTGACATATCTAACTAAAATTCAGGAAATGGTTAGTAGGTAATTCAAACCAATTTTTTATCAGCAGAGGTACAGAAAAAGCTAGAGAGAAACAGAAAGAAAAGAGGAAGCTGTTGCACTAGGTTCTTATCTGTTAACGCACACATACACAAGCCTGGATGGGTGTGAAATACACTACTGACTGTGCTATGATCTGTACTCCTGTTTCCTCGGCAGAACTTGCTCTCAATCTAAAACTAAATTTAAGCAACTCTGTTTGTAATACTATGCCAAAGTAACACATTCAAAGTATGACACAGATTCATAAAGCAGACAATTTTTCCATAAACAGCCTACTACTATTTCAAACCCCCCCCCCCACCACTTTTTGATGGTTAAAGAAAGATCATATGAGGTTGTTCTGACACCGTTTTAAATGACAGATTTATGCAGTCTCAAAGATCTCAACCCATCAAAAATGATTTCATCTCTAGTCTAAATTTGTCAAACTATCAAAAGTTTCAGCTGAGATCTACATCAAATACGGTGCCACAATCTCTAAGCTTCAGTTTGATAGAGGGAACCCAAAGGCTTTGAGAAAGATTTTTTTTCCAGCATGTTGTTGGGAAACACACACACACACACAGAGGACTTCACTTGGAACCACTAGAAGCTTGACAGACTCCAGTTTTGTTTTAATTCGATTCTGAGGTGAGACAGACTGTTCTGGCAACACTGCAGTCTCGGCTGATATGTGATGGGATTAAACAAGGGATATAAAAAAAATTAAGTGTGAAAATGGTGATCTAATTTATCACCTTTAGATTGCATTGTGTGCTAAGGCAATAATATAAGGTGTATACTAAGAGTAAAAAATATGCAATACTTGCCAATACTATTATATATTAACAGTATGTTTCTTGAGCACCAAATCAGCATATTAGAATGATTTCTGAATGATCATGTGACACTGAAGACTGAAGAGTAATGGCTGCTGAAAATTCTGCTTTACCATCATATGAATAAATTATGTTTTAGGAAAACAGTTATATTAAAATGTAATAATAATAATGATCAAATAAATTCAGCCTTTGAAGAAAAAAAAAGTTAATAAATTTTCCTCAGAGGTAAAAGTATTTCTAAGATGGGAGTCTTTGATTTGACTCATTCCTATCAGTGAGGTTCAGAGTATAATACTTAGAATTCGACATAAACCATGTTTTGAACACACTTCAGTCAACAGCTCAAGGGCATGAGTCGACTCAACCCTGATATGTATCACAACTAATCCTGTTCGAGTGCAAGTAGAATGTTTGAACTGAATTCAGATTTCCTGGAAACCTGTTAGTTGTGCTCAGACTGAAAATGAACAGGGATTCAAGTGGATTAGCACCTCCTAATAAAATTATAAGCCAGCTGGCAAGATGCCCCCTTTTATTTTCTGGACAAAGCCAATTTATACTTATAAATGGTGCTTGGTGAGTGTTAATTTTGTACCCTGAATATGCTTGATAGCAGACCTTTCTAGCTAAAACAGCAAAAGAAAATGATCCCTGTTAGAGGGACACTTGCAGACAGTAACAATCTATCTCCATGTGTCATTTCCCAACACTCCACAAACCACACCCACCTCATACTGTTATTTCCTGTCTAGGGTTCCACGCAAGTCAACAAGAACAACATACATCAATATCGCTCTCCTCTCCTCCTCTATCATCTCCACCCCTCTTTTCTCCCTCTCTCTCCTCCTATCCCTGGCAACTACAAAAAAAATCATTCAATTCCCGTGGGCACCTCTGACCTCATTCATTCATCTCGCTCTCACACACACCTCTTGAAAAGACAGCAGTTTTGCTTGTAGCGATTACACAGCGTACTCCTTCATCCTTTGAACTCCTTTCACGCACTAGTCTCCTTTTTTCTCTCTCTGCCTCCTTTCATCTCTCCTCCCTCTTTTGTCTTCAAGGTAGAGATGCCCGGCAGTGATGACTGACAGCCTAACCAGAGAAAGAACGAACGAGATTTAGCAGAAAGATAGTCATGATTGCTCTCCAGTGGCTGAACGATGCTATTACACTTTCTTAAAATTCTAACGTCCATATCTACATGTGCATTCTTAGTATGCAGACATCTGTGGTAACTACTGGACAGATTGGCTGGCAGTATTCTAGAGTTTAAACCAACAATAGTCACAGTCACAGCGCTGAAAACTGGAGCCATTTTCTAGCAATGTGGCCGCTATTAATGCTCAGTTCTGCAGATGAGCTCTACACTACAAACTTGAGCTGCATATTTAACATACACTTCATTAAAAAGACGAGCTGCTGTCAGCCCACTCATAATAACTATTATGAGAGGTTTAGTCATGCCTGTCTGGGTCATAATTCTGGCTCCATCTCAAATTGAAGTAATATTTAAACCACACAATGAGTTTGGATGCAGTCTCAGAAATTAACCAAATATTAACTGGGATTGTCAAAAAGCCCAAGACATTTAAATATGGAGGAATAAATGCCCCTGTATTTTTTATACAATACCATTCAAAAGGTTTGGGGACAGTAAGTTTTTTTTTAATTGTTTTTGAAATAAGTCTTATTTAATCAAGAATACAGTAAAAACAGTAATATTGTGATATATTTTTACAATGAAAAAAACTATTTAACATTTTAAAATGTAATTTATTCTGGTGATTACAAAGCTGAATGAAGTGTCATATGATTCCTCATTCTAATATGCTGATTTGGTGATTGTCAAGAAACATTTATTATCAAATTTGAAAACAGCTGTGCTGCCTAATATTTTTGTGGAAAGTGTTATCCAGTTTTTTTTAGGATTCTGTCAAGTAAAAAAAAAAAAGAAGTGCCTTAAAATCAGTTTCATGGGGCAAATCTGTTAACATAAGTTTTTTTTTTTTTTAATGACTGAAGTGTCAAAACTTTACAATATCCTATAGATTAATAACAGTTAATGCAATTGCTAATACTATTACAGCATTTATTAATCTAGGTTAATGTTTATATCTAACACAAATCTATCATATACAAAAACATTGTATAAATTAACATTAGTTGATGTACTATGAACATATATGAATAAATAAACAAACTAGATTAACGAATGAAGTAAAAAAAAATTGTTGGTTACCTAATGCATTAACTAATAACCCTAACTGTTAAGTCTCCCTAAAATAAATAACAAACATTTGCACACTTGAAAAACAACCAGTTCAGAGGTTGAAGCAGACACTCTTTTAATTATGAAGCCTCTGCGGGTTGCTGTTTTTTAAAATACATTGAGTGAAATCACCACTATCAAAAACTTTGAATTGTGAGAATGTTACACAGTCACAATAAACGTGTTTAGTACTCTCAGGGCTTTGAATACTGTGTAGTGTATGGCACAGATCTGTGAAAAGTGAGAGTACCAACGCATCTCAACTATATGGCACACGAGGAATCTCAGTAGTACACCTGTACACTTTGAGTGGCATAAACAGTGAGGGACACTGGGGGAAACTCGAGAATTAAGACTTTATATTTGGTACAGATAAGACTATATTTATATTAAAGGAAGTAGCATCCCAGATCATGACATTTCAAGAATGCCATATGATCGCCAACCACGCTGACATGATTCCTAATAAGAAACAGTGGTGACAGATACTTTATTGCATGTGCATCTATCAGACTTTGAGAACAAATGTGCTACACTGTCAATATGTGTTCAGAGTTGAACAAATAGAGCCGGGCACTTACACCAATTAAACATTATTACACAGAATACATATACATGCAGGAGGTCAGAATCTATGGATATGGTGCAAGGGAATTTAAAGGGGTCATATGATGCGATTTCAATTTTTCCTTTCTCTTTGGAGTGTTACAAGCTCTTGGTGCATAAAGAAGTGTTAAAGAAAACAACTTCTTTTGACATTGGTAGGGGCGAATTCTCAGACTAAATAGAATTTATTGGATGAAAGGGTTGAATAGTGACAGATTTAGTGGGGTCCATCCTGCCTTGTGTAGTGCATTTCAATGGTAAAACTGTCATTTTTTAAGAGCAAGAGGACTATTGGACTATTCAGACTAGATGGTCAGGCAATTATGGCTATGAGGAACGTATCTAAAGTGTAATAGCTGAGAAAAATGGAAGAGTTAAGGGAGAGAGTTTGTGGCTGTTGGTGTATAATGTCTGCAGAGGAGATGCTATAGTTGGGGAATTGGGGGAAGATTAAGGGAGTCCAGGGCGCTGTGGTAAAGTTCTCTTAATGCTCTCAGCAACAATAAACGACAAAACATCTGATTAAAAAGATGAGGCAGGGGCTCCTAAAGAGAGAGAGAGAAAGAAAGAAAGAAAGAGAAGGATCAGAAAGTTAATGGCCCTGAACATGTTTAATTACATAAATTACTGTTAATGCACATTAAATCACTGATTCATGAACAACCACACAGATGCATAATGTCTTACCCCAAGGACGTGGACTCTGTTGTAGTAGGAGCTAAAATCTTTACTGAGAGACACCAAGAATCTGCACACCTGACAAGACAAACAAAACACACACATTTCAGTAATGGATGGCTGTATTAATGAAGCCAAGACAGCAGATAGAAGAAGAGATTTGACTGGCTGAGATTACTAGGAATTGCCTTAAAATCAAAACCACATCACAAAGTCCATCTGACAAAACAAAACTTTTTTTTTTTTTTAAGTACCTGTTCAGTCCTTAAATTAACTCTGGCTGTACCCCCTTCGTGCCATAGGATCTGTCCTGATTGGTCCTGCAGCTCAGAGAATGGAATGAGGTAATTGAAGAGAAGAAGCCACTCCCCCTAAAGACAATGAAATATAACAACTTAAAACAAACTTTCTATACCACTAAACACAAAACAGAGCTTGTTTGAATACATTTGGCATATGTTTTTATTCATAGCAACTGAAGAATACTTGAATAGACAAATAAGACTTTTAGCAAAAAGAGGATCATTAAGGCATGTTAGTTACATATTGCTTTACCTCCTCTTTTAGGGCAGAAAAGTCCAGCTCTGCGCCTTCAGGGATTTCAGGATAAAGACCTACATATTTCAAAATAGACATGGATATTATTTCACAAATGGACACAATATTTTCCCTGTTACATTACTACTTAACATGCCGTTAATCAAAAGGCCCAAATGGAGAAAGATGGGAATACCACACCTCTGTTGCACAGGCTATATTGGCTATTGTTGTTAAATTCTACATCTGGGAAGTCTTGGCCTAATGGTTAGAGAGTCGGACTCGTAACCCAAAGGTTATGCCCACTGCTCCGGGTGTGTGTTCACGGTGTGTGTGTGCACTTAGGATGGGTTAAACGCAGAGCACTAATTCCTAGTATGGGTAACCATACTTGGCCACATGTCACGTCACTTTCACTGCTGTATTTTTTCTGTGCATTTTTACATTGTCACAGAGCACAGACAATCTCTTTCACTGCTTTTCTATTACCTAAGTTTAGAATAGTAACTAGCAGTAAAAAACATAGCATTTGTCTAATAAAATTACATTTTAAACATATATACAACATCAAATTGTTCAAATGTGGGTGTAGTCATACTGCATGCGCTTTAAAAAACAACTTCTCCATGACTACTGTCTTGATAATACTGCTTGGAACATGATTCATAAGTCAAGAACACTACAGTGTGTGTGTATGTGTGTGTTACCTTGCTCCACCCCTTTCTCGTAGCTGCTGAAAAGTGTGTGAAGACGAGCACAGTTATACATGACAAAGACTCCACCCCTGGGGCCCTTTGTGGACACACCACTGTCCCGCTGAACATCTAAGGTCACCTGAAAGAGAGCTGTCAATCATCTCTGATGCAGGAAAATATATTCCACACACAAACACACATGCAAATACACTCACCGGACTTGTGTGCACTGTGGACAGCAGTTCAAACCTCACGGTAGCCGAGGTCATGACTCTAATGATGTCATCCCATGTCTGACCTAAAAGAGTTTAAGGAGAGTTTACATCTGGCATTAACATGCATCACAATATGGCTGTAAAATTAACTTTTCAAGACTGCACAGATAAACACACCTTCAACTTGGTCTCCATACTTCATTTCTGAGGCCTCTTTCATCTGAGCTTTTCTTAACCTACAGAAATACACAGCCAAACATGTACCACTGTAGTCATCAGACTTATAGACTGAAGTCTTATAAGAATGATTTATAGAGTTGATAAAGCATTAAATAGAGTTGATAAAGAGTTGCTGTTCTAAAGTTTTGCCTTACTGAAGATACTGAGCTGCATTCATCTGAATGCCAAGAGTTTTAACAGGACCACAAATCACCAATCTCTAATACAGAGGAAGAAAGCAATTATTCATTTATTTATTCATTCATTCATTCATTTTCCAGCAGAGATTGTCTAAAATGTAGTCATGTCCAAATGTGCACCATCTGAGCTGAAAATTGTGTATTCATCCATTTGGGAGTATTACAATGGCTTGATATTGCTGTAAAGACTTTTTACAACTTATTATGACTTATTATGGGTTTCCTTTAATGTCTTTTAGATTTTATGCCATCAATATGCTACTTTACACCTAAAACAGTTATATACACTTTTACACATACAGTTTTACAAACTTGCTCTTCCAGGAAGTGGAGAATAAATATTGATCAGATCCAATGAAGTGCTCTCTAAATTAGCGTGACCCTTGCCCATTTCCAGATGCTACTAATTAAGATGTACCAAATCATGGTTCATAGCTGTGGTTCATAGCATGGTTAATAGCTGTGATATAACTAAAACCTACTGGCTACTTTAGGAAAAAAAAATAAAAATAAAAGAATGATTCCTTTGATAGGTTCAACCAAAAGTTCCTGTTACAGGAAATAGCAAATACAAAACAGAAAGCAATTATTTAATATGTAAAGCATGCTGAAACAGCTGATGGGCAAATGTGTCTGTGGAGGCAGAGTGTAAAACCTGCACTGCCGTTGCACCCGCCGCTCTCCACAACATGGCTGTTTGTTGCTGACGAAACTCATCCTGACAGGAAGTGACATGCAGGACTGTTGCCGTAGAGACCTGAAATAGAGAAATCCATTACAAGCCTCCAACTAAAATATGGTAACTCACTGTAATGTAAAGCAGACAGAGGGTACTTTTGACTCACAGGGAGATCTGCGGTTGCACTGTCCAGCTGGGCCAGATGACACAAAGCTTCTCTCTGCACTGAAAAGAGAGAAATTACTGACTTATGTATAATACAGAAGAAAACTAAGGCTATCCAATAGTTTATCACTGAAACACTATAGGAGTAAAGCAGTCCTTGTAAAAAATCTGGTTGCCATGGCTCAGTGCGGTCCAGTTCATCTCATCATTTCATCTTTTCTCACCACATGTTCCTTTTCAACATTTTATTCTTCACAATGTTAGTTTGTGACAAATCACATCTAAAAGCTCACCAGAGATGCTTTTGTGCAGTAACCATAATTTCCTGCACAACTTCTATATGTTTCGTTAAGTGCTGACATGTCTCATCTCAGGCATTGTGGACGAATTTAGTGATGCATTGGTATTAAAATCATTACTACTGATGAGATAATGATTTTCATGTTAAGGCCAATAACTGATTAATTGGCTGGAATTCTATACAACTTTATCTATTAAATTAAAAATAAAATACTACAAACTAAAATCAATCATAACAACATATAACTTTCAGTTTTGAAAAATGCATACATTTACATAAAAAATATATTTAACAGTGGCATTAAATCAATTTTAAGTGAATATTAGATCATGGCAAAAGTCTAAAGGCAAATAATGGATGAAATAATAAAGCACACTTAAATTTCCAATGTCGACTTACAGTGATATAATAATAATAATAATAATAAATAAAAATATAATAAATAGACAATAACCTATATCATACCAATAGATTGTGCATTCCTAGTTAAATTTACAGTGTGGTGCATTTTAATGCATCATAATGTGGTGCATTATGGCGTAAAAGAAAAAAAAAAGGAATAAATAACAAATGTCTTGTTTAAAAAATAAACATCAGCAACTGGAACTGTACTGGCTGATGACAGGGTTAAAATATTTATAAAATAAAATGCAATTAAAATCTCAACATCAAACATTCTACTCATGCAACCCTAATAATGACATTTACTGACCAAACAGACACAAATCTTGTATATAAACCAAACCATGAGAAATGTAACCCATTAGATCCCTAATAAACACACTACAGCTCACCTGCGCAAGAGCCAAGACTGGGATCATATCCCTGAACGTTCCCGTCCTGTACCACTTGTTTAAGGTTTATCCTAACTTCCTCTTTTATCCCTCTTTTCTCTCCCTCTATTTCCTCTCCTCTGCTTCTCCTTTTCCCCCTCTCTATCTCTCTGTCTCTGTAGGTTGAGTTCTCTAAAGCCTTTTTCATCTTCTCCTCCCTGTCCTCATTGGTCCAGCTGACAGGCACTGTCGGCCAAACAATGCCTAGTGTTTTCAGAAAGTTGACAATGTCACTGTCCTGTGGCAAGGCTGGACAAAAGGACACAGTGTACCTAAATGGAATAAAGAAAGAGTTTATTAATCTGTCCTTTTGGAGACAAAATTTATGCCAATATCATAAAAGTCAAAGCACACCCTTGTCTTCTGAGATGTGCCCCGAGGTGGTCAGCAATGAGAACGGTCCGTAGCTGCCCCAAAGCTAGTGTATCCGGAGATGGTATGGTTTGTTTGGTGTGGAGGGCAGGACAGTTGATGAGGATACAGCCCTGTCTCTGAGCAGCAGGTCTCAGATATGGCGTTATTCCACATAAAACACCTTTAAATGCTGCACAGCGATCCACACACACGCGCAGGCCCTCTGCCGTCACTTCAGAGGCTCCTATCGGCAATACACCGCTGCCATGAAGAGAGCGAACACCACTGAGAACATCAGAGGGAACCTGAAAACACACACACAACCATGAAAATTACACACGTGTATTTAGTGTAACAATTTATATATTTAGTGTAGTTGCCCAAGGACACTTTCTCATTAAATCCAAACTTTTGTTGAAAATGGTATAAAGTGATTTGAAACAATGCACAAAACCAACATGAATGCGAAGATTACATTTTCAAGTCACAACGAAATCAAAATCGACAATTCTTATTTTTGTAATATTAAAATATTGCATTTAGATTGATTTATCTTTGCACATTACTATTTTTTTTTGTCAAATAATATCTTTAAATCAAAACATTGTCCCCTCCCCCTCACAATGACATCTCTTCTCTGATGCATAAAGGCAGGACAATAATCCCTCCCTTTCACTCACATGAGATCACAGCAATTATCAAATGACAATGATCCAGCGATCCAATCAATTCCCGATTGACAAAATGAAGTCCCGCCCTACAATTCTTCTAGTTTGAGAAGCTGTTTCACCAGAATAGGGGAGAAAAGACAACTGCAATTTACGTTTTTAAGCAAACTATGAAAACTTGAGGTGAGGTCACATTCGCCGTTGTTTGGTGAAATTTTACAGGCAATATCCAGTCATTTAAAAAGAAACCCTCAAGATCTGGTGTTTCGCATGAAGAAGTTCCCCATGCAGATTTCACTCATGTTCAGGTTGGTCATACGAATCTGCTGCATTGACCAACAGAAAGCTGATTGATTTGAAAGTACTTCTGTGTGAGTTTTGCTTTTTTGCCAACGAAATTTTACCGAAATGCTTTTAAAATTCTATGGACATACATGTCGTTCAGACCTACCAACAGAAGGCTGCATCAAAAAATGGTTAACTCCCACAAAGAGTGTCAAAAGTATGTTTAAATTTTTACCCATTAATTTAACTAATATTTTAAATAATTTTTACAATCACATATTTCACAATTTATAATTGTATATGTTGCAACAACGTTTTCAAGCAACAATTCCGTAACCACAAAAGATTAGAAAATAGAGGGCGCTAAATAGATGCACGCAAACTTATGTGGTAACCATAGCAACAGTTCGCCGCTCGGGCTGTTTTCGTTGACTACTGGACATCGACAAAACATAAAAAGGTATGTTTGTTAATGCGTACTATCATAAACGTTTAGTTTAAAATGTCATTAACACTTTTGTTTTTCAGGGACGCGAAAAGACAATTCATTTAACTGAGATTTCCCTTAAAGACATTTTGACCGCCTGAAAGTCAATAAATAATTCACACAGCACAAACTAAACAAGGTTTCTCTGTAATAAATCAGTAACGTTAATAAATCAGGACGTGATTATGGCATTGCGGTTCTCCTAATAGCCTAACATACATGTTGTTTTTAATATTGGCATATTCTGACCTAGATCTAACGGCAAGTGAGGAGTTCAATAATTTCTACCGCAGGGTTCATCAAATGTTTGGTCGATGCGACCAATGTCGGCAGTCCAGCTGGCGCCCTGCGTGTCTGTGCAGAGCTCGGGCTTATATTCTGACAATTCCGTGTCAGTGACTTCGCGAAGCATAACCACACGTCCAAGCAAATGCTTGAAATATCCAACAAGCCATGCGTAATATCCCCATGTGGAGAAGCGCGAGAGCGCATCTGTCAGTAATGCAGGCCAGGAAGAGCTCATAACACAGAAAATAAAAAACGCACATGTACGTACATATTTCAGACTGACCTCTCCACCGGCGTACAACGTCGTCAGAACCGTGTTGGGTGACAAGAAGTCACGATTTCTCAGGTTTTTGGCACTGCTCTCCTTGAACCAGAGCTTCTCTCGCTCGCGGCTGATCTCGGCTTCATTTTCAGCGTCTCTTCGCAACGCTCCGCTCAACGCTTTGACGGTGGACACGATGCTGAAAGGCACGGCTTCCTCCATAATTAAGCTCAATATGTTGACATTGTTATTAGTGCCTGGACTCTGAGACTGACTGTAACAGCACTGCGGTGCTGTGCTCCGATTGATCACCAATCAAAACAGATGTATGGGGACCGGAACGTTAAGAAATGTCACTGGTTAGTTAGAGGGGGGCATATTATCTTGTAACACGAGTTCCCGGTTGCGACCTTTTGAAAGGCGCCATTTTGAGTGTGGCAAAATCAGGCCTGTCAATTACAGAACAGAAAGTAAAAGTGCTCTTTTGATAAAATACGTTTTGTTCAGAAGCTGCCGTTTTATTTTAAATAATATAGACAATTATTTTGATATTCTATGGATTACGTTTCTTCTTATCACTGATATTTTACATATTCATGTGTAGTTCACACAAAAATGCAAGTTATGTCATCTTATTTTCATTTTCTGGTTCTAAACCTACGTGACTATTTATTGTGCTATATTACAAAGTCATTTGATAGCTTTGGGTGAGGAAAAGAGTATTTATCGTCGTTAAAGTATTCACTACAAATCTTACTTGACAGCTAGGCCTATGTCACACATTTTCATTCATTTTATGTAAAACAGCAGCATGCACATTCTGCTATTAATTTCTGCTTTTCTGAAAAGAAAAGAAAACGAGGGTGAGTAAATGATAACAGAATACTTTAGTTTTTTGGTGATTGAAGGTGAAAAATTCCCTTAACTCCATAAAATGGAGCTATTTTTTTTATAGATATATATAAAATAATTAAATATAAGCCAGCCTTTTATTCTATTTAATGTTTAAGTAGGCTGCCTCAGGAATATTGTTTCCAACATAAACAAGTTTAAAAAACATCAACATATTTTTAATGTTTGACTTATGATAATACTAAAATATTTCCGTATGGAACAGTAATAAGACACCATCTGTAAATGGTTTTATATATTTATCTTTAGAAAAGCATATCAAAATGAGATCTGGTCATACTGAGGCATATTTGAATGCTGGTTGTTCAGTTGCTTATTTGAGTACTTCCGCTTTGTTTGGTGCAGGTAACAATTGACTGTAAGAGCTGAACTTGGGCCAGATTACATGTCACATGTTATGGTTGACAGTAAGATCTAGATCTCTTCCCAAAACAACTAAAACAGCAACATTGGCTCACAGATTTCACTTTATGTCCTCTAGCCAGAGTAAAATCTACAAAGCAAATTATCCAAAACCTGTTCCAGATCACTCATCTATTGAAAACGCAAACCTCTATCATTCCTCTCTATATCATCATGTAGATCTAAAAAATTCTTTGGGAGTTTTGATGATAAACGGTCAACAAGTGATGTATGACAAATGTTCTTAATTTATTATTAAATTACAGAAATAAAATTCAAATGTCTGACAAAGCATTTTAGTAAGAGATTCTGTGATTTACTGAATACTGACGATTCTGAAGATTTGTGATTGTCAGGAAGTGATGCTAATCTTGGCTGACACGAAGTTCCCGGTGGCGAAACATATTTCTGGCAATCCGGGAGAAAACGTGTCATTCCAGAGCAACATCAGAACTCATACACACACATACACATTTCTGACTCAACTATAACATTGTAGATCTATTCAAATACATTTCGAGTAATACAGAAGTAAAATTCACATTAAGTATCATATCTGAATGAGGCCAACTCCTGAATTCTTTCAACTTGGCTCAAAGATTTCACTTTATATCCTCTAGCCAGAGTAAAATCTACAAACCAAATCATCCAAAACCTGCTTCAGATCACTCAACTATTGAAAACACAAACCTCTATCATTCCTCTCCATGTAGATCTAAAAAATCTTTAGGAGTTTTGATGATAAAGGCCCTAAAGTACAAAAAAAAAAGTCGACAAGTGATGCATGACAAATGTTCTTAATTTATTGGAGAATTCCAGAGACAACATTCGAATGTCTGATGAAGCATTTTAGTAAGATATTATGTGATTTACTGATTAATGAATACTGAAGATTCTGAAGATTTGTGATTGTCAGGAAGTGATGCCAATCTTGGCTGACACGAAGTTCCCGGTGGCGAAACATATTTCTGGCGATCCGGGAGAAAACGTGTCATTCCAGAGCAACATCAGAACTCGTATACACACATACACATTTCTGACTCAACTATAACATTGTAGATCTATTCAAATACATTTCAAGTAATACAGAAGTAAAAGTCACATACAATATCATATCTGAATGAGGCCAATTCCCCCAACACTTTTTCATCTTCAAGTTCCTGCAAGAGAGGAAGGGCACGGAATCCATAGCCAGCTGTCAATCAAGAAAACAGCTGCATTATGGGTTCCGTTACCTTCCAAACTGCTGTGGCTATTTTCACAGACACTCTGTAAACAAACAAATCCACCAATATTTTTTTTTCGTATGGAAATTTCAAGCTAATTACATTTATCAAGTGTACTTTTTATCAAATTAGAAAAAAGAAATAACATTCAAACAGCTTTTAACACAAACAAGTTTGGCGCCTCTGCAAAAGATTCAAACTTGTTTATTTATCTTGTTTCATCTGTAGACTTGTCTTGAAAAACCTGTTCCCTATCAGAGAAGAGTGGGCAGAGAGAGAGGGAGGGAGAGAAGGAGAAGGGGGGTTATGCAAGGTAAATGAAGACAAAATGACGAGAGATTAAACGGGATATAAAATTGACTAAAGAAAGTCACATGAAGTAAAATGAAGGAGGAACTAGCCTGAAATATGAAGCTTCATTTTAGAAACAACAGCCTTGATGGCACTTTGTAAATACTTTAGTGAAGACTAGTTGATCTTTCACTGTCTGTCCTTCTTTTTTTTGATTTTCTCATATTTGCCAAACAGTGAATTGAATGAGGAAAAGATGAGCAGAATGAGACCAATGAATGAGAGACTGTTTGTATCAATGTACATTTCCATAATTATTTTTTCATTTCAGTGCGATCCACTTGCGAAAGAGAAGGCAAGTTAACAAATGAAAGAATCAAGTGGAGCTATAGGTGAAGATAAATGAAAGAAAACGACAAGAGAGGAGACACATTGTACGTGACGGATAAAAACAGACAGGTATGAATGAGAGGAGATGAATAATTCTATGTTACCTGCTCCTGTCATTCCTCCTCTTTCTTGCGCTCTCTCTCTGCTCCCTGGCTTGTGCGAGTTTGTCAGAGTGTTCGCGTATTTATGCCTACTGACTTCCTCCTCAGAAATCTGAGGAACATTTTCACTTTCACTTCTTCACTAGACTGCCCACAGCCTCCCCCCTCCAAACATCTCAATGTCTTTCCCTTCTCTTTTCTCTTCTGATAATTCCCATCTCTTTCTTTTAATTTATATTTTTGTCTGTTACATCAAAAAAGTGCTTCAACTACTATGGTTGATTCACTCATTTGATTGTAGGTGTAATATATGTTATTTATTCTTATTAATATATATATATATATATATGTATTTCAAATTATGAAATATATGCATATTCTTCAAATATTTTTATCTTTGAAATATATGCATATTCGCCAAATATTTTTATCAAAAAAGTTCTAGTTTTCAATATTGCTGCACAGTAATATAGATCTGTCAGTCATTTCATTTTTGCTGTGTATAAAAGCGTTGAGAGATTTGGGCCCAGCTGGGCTGAGCTCACTAATGGGCCAATATCATATTTCATTTATGAGGAGCCACCTGGAGCTCTCAGCCCAACCTGTCCAGGTGCGGATCCATTAGTGAGCATGTGTGAACGCTTGTTTGGAAAGTCCGGTAGTTTTGGAGGTGAAGGCTGGTTCCCTTGAGACACACTCGCAAAATGAGGAATAACGTACCAATGTCAATGTTGAGCAGCCATCTACCCACACACCCACAGATTCAGGATTTGAAAACCAATTTATGATGAAAAACACATGCAAGTGAAAAATGTTGTAATTTACATGACATTATTTTTATGAAGGTACTCGCATGCGCCTAACTTGAACGGTCAGTTCTCTTTTTATAACAAACTTGACAGAAATCCCATTAAAATACAACACTTCCTGATTCACACAGATCAACTGCACTCAATTATCCTGTTTGCTTCTCTGGACAGAGAATGTTGACTGTGTATTGCTTATAATGATGCATATGCAGGTATGTTTGTATTTTATTAATCAAGACAAGACAAATCTGGCAAAAAAAAATTTATATTTTCCACACAAAATTGATGATTACAATCAAAAACAATTTTTTTTTACATGTAAGGCATCTGATACAAACAGCAGACAGCATGCGTTCCCCACAAACGCAAACTGGCATATGCTTACAGACATTCACACACGATTTCTCTCCTCGCTAAGAGGAAAGGCGGCTGGGAAGACGAGAAAGAGGAAGCTGAGGTTCTCAGTGTTTGTGCAAAAGCACGTGTGGAAGTCCATTAATGGGGGTTTATGTGCGTTTGGCTATGCATGTACTGGCATCTGTAGTGTCTTCTTTAAAACAGGCGTTTCTTATAGCTGAAAGAACAAAGGTCAGTAAATTTTTTTTTTTTTTTTTTAAGTTAATTGTACATTACTCAATTCAAAAGTGTGGTTTCAGAAAGATTTTAAATTTTCTTTTTGAAAGAAGTCTCTTACACTCACAATGACATTTATTTATTTGATCAAAGATGAATATTATTACAATTTAAAATAAATATTTTCTACGTTAATTTATTTAAAATGTAATTTATTCCTGTGACGGCAAAGCTGAATTTCCAGCAGCCATTACTCCAGTCTTCAATTGTTTTTTTTTTTTAATTCTTACTGACCCCAAACTGTTGATCGGTAGTGTACAATATCTTCAGACTAAGTGTACAAATGTTCAATTACCTGTGTAGACTGTGTACTCCACCCTCCATCTGAGCTGACATTGTCCTCTTTTCAAACCTCAGTTCACCAGAATACATCATTGCCCTGAGATAGATGGAAAAAGAAAGGGGGAAAAAAGGAAAATGACAAATTGTCTCTAATTAACAACAAACATATACAGTATCTCACAGAAGTGTACACCCCTCACATTTTTGTAAATATTTTATTATATCTTTTCATGTGACAACACTGAAGAAATGACACTTTGCAACAATGTAAAGTAGTGAGTGTACAGCTTTTATAACAGTGTAAATTTGCTGTCGTCCCAGAAGGAAGCCTCTTCTAAAGATGATGCACAAGAAAGCCCGCAAACAGTTTGCTTATAAGCTGTATACTCACTACTTTACATTGTAGCAAAGTGTAATTTCTTCAGTGTTGTCACATGAAAAGATATAATAAAATATTTACAAAAATGTGAGGGGTGTACTCACTTCTGTGAGATATTGTAAATATTGGGTTTGTGTCTTAGCAGTGCATTATTGGGCTAAAGGTGCAGTGTATAATTTCAGTCCCACTAAAGGAATCAAACAGAATTGCAAAAATAAGAAATGATTGTTTTGGAAATAATCATACTTTTTACAATTTTGTTTGCCGGCACAGAAATGCTATACTGCGCCTTTGAATGCATTTAATTGCAGGTATGTGAGTAATTAGTGCGATTGCGTGTACCTCAGCTGTGTGAGGCTCTTTGCACCGATGTCTTGGCAGGAATGCTGTATGCCAACAAGAAGATATGGAACAAACTTATGGATGGAGCCTTTATCCTGAACAGCCCCTGAAACTCCCTGAGCTACTTTAATCTTATCACTCTCACTGAAAAAAGAGACAGAGAGAGATGACAGAGGGGTTGAGAGAGTGAACATGGTTTAAATTTAGATTCTGTAGAACTTACTTTCTCAGTCAAAAAGCTGTTGTTGCTATTAGCTTTTATTAATGTTTCATATTCTCATTGAACTACTATTCCATAAATATATCTATATATCATCAAACATTACTCTATATAAGCAGTTGAGAAATAGCTAGCATATAGCGAAGCTGTTTAAAAAAAAACATGGGAACCTGTAATTAGTGGCTAAATTGTAGCAGAAACTAAGAGCAATAAGTGCACAGTTTTGTATTTGGGAAAGGATTTATTTGCGTGTAACACCTGAAGTATCTGCTCTGTGAGCCCAAGTTCTTGTCCATGGCATCCAGTGAGCCCATCCCTCTGTACTTCTTCAGACGGATCCCATCCGAAAAGAAATATTCACCAGGTGCTTCAGAGGTGGCAGCGAGCAATGACCCCATCATTACTGAGAGACACAGGAACCAAAAGCATAAAAGAATTTAGCTTCAATTATGACGTTAGTACATATCTCATGAATCTATATCTAACTCATAACTCACCTGTAGATGCTCCCAATGCAAGAGCTTTAGCAATGTGACCAACTGTCTGAATTCCCCCATCAGCGATGACAGGCACACCAAACCGCCGAGCGTATTCTGATACCTTATACACAGCTGT
>NW_015650373.1:948755-969452 GCF_001515625.1 Sinocyclocheilus rhinocerous
TATATATATACATAAAAAAATAAATAAATGTCACTTGGTTTTATATTTCATGATGCAATGACACTGATGCATGTTTAAGTGCGACTTTCATGTCCAAATACCTTTTCTAGCCACTGCACAAACTAGTTCACGTATGTTAGTGAGGGATTCTGGGTAACAGACTTAGATCAGAGGAAGTGCCAAACGCCATTACTGACAGGTTAGTCAGACAATGACAAGCATCCAAAACCCCAAAAACCAGCAACTACTTCTAATGATGCAAAGCCATTAACCAGTCAATGCAGCAGGCAGAATGAGATAGTGAGCCAATGGGATCTGAATGGGGATCAGGGGGAGGGACTTACTGGAGTATCCCGTAACAGTAGTTGGGGTTTTGGGGCTGTGGAGCTTTAAACCAGGAGGAATACTGAGAGACGCTAGAGAGACACAATTATAGAAAGGGAAATAGAGACTGAGAAAGAGCACACAGTAGCTCTGTTCTAAAACCTAGTGAGGTGCCGTGCTGCCTACATACTTCTAAGGAAGTATAACTAATTGTTATGGAATCTCGTAAGGCATGGATTTGGAATGCAGTACAAAGCCTGCAACTGTGTGCAACACAGTTTGATGTTGCTAAACTAACAGCATGATACTCCAAGCATAAAAAAAATGTTACACTCATAAATGCTGGGTAAAAGAATACATTAAAATTACTTATCTATTTTACAGTATAAAACATTTTATTCAGTAATACGTATATTCATAATCAAATTTTTGCTTACCTTGTCAGTCGTCTTTGATTTATTTGCAATGCATTATGGAACTGTAATATTCATGAATAACTGTTTTTGATTTTTTATATTTTAAAAATGTAATTTATTTCTGTGATGGCAAAGCTGAATTTTCAATTTTTAGTGTCACATGATCCTTCAGAAATTATTCTAATATGCTGGTTCTTATTATCATCAATTATGAAAACAGTTGTGCAGAGTATTTTTGTGGAAACCATGATGCATTTTCCAGGATTCTTTTATTAATAGAAATTTCAAAGGAACAGTATTAATTTTAAATAGAAATCTTTTGTAATATAAACGTCTTTACTGTCACTCTCGATCAATTTAATGTGTCCTTGCTAAATAAAAGGATTAATTTCTTTCTTTAAAAAAACAAACAAACAAAACAAAACAAAACTTCTGAACGGTAGAGTATCTCAGAAAGCAGCATAATTATATAGCCTAGCTTCTGGAACAGTCTTTGCTAGGTTTTGGAACAGAGCTGATAAAAAAAAAAAAGGGGAACTGATGCAAGTATCAAAAAGACAACCGGTCAGAAGAAAGAAAATATGCCATAGAGACAGTGAAAAAAAGCACAAAAAAGCGAAAACTGAGAAAAAAAAGGGAAAAAGATATAAAAACTGTGATAGAAAAGAGCAAGGAAGAGCCTCCACTACCATACTCCCATCATTCAGAACGACATTTGTCACAGAGAGCTATACAAACGGACAGACAGACACTTATATAGACACATACATATTATTTCTTCAAAACTACAGAATATGGAATAACACCACACAAACAAAAATATGAAAACTTTTCTCCACAGATTCTAAAACCCCAGAAAAATGCTGGAAGAGTAGAAATCAATCAATCTGCACAATTACCTTGCAGACCAAAACTGCAGGGTTATTTGGGAAATGACAGATAATTTGGACTGCTCTAACCATGTTAAAAGAGGGCCAAAGGAGGCACTGGACATTAGGTGCTCTCTCTGGAATGACTGGATGTAGAATTACAGCCGGTGATTGGCTGAGGGGCAGGCATTCAGGCATGGGATTGGTGGACTGACCTTCTTGTGTGATGCAGATGGAGCCGCTGCCCATTCCCACTCTGAGAGCATCCGCTCCGGCATCAATCAAATTCTTCGCCTGAGCCGCAGTCACCACTACAACAGAAAGACAACCCATGTTAACTGTGTGTTTGTAGATATTATGTTCAAAAGCTTTGTGTTTTAAACTAACCATTGCCGCCAATGACTTGTAGGCTGGGATATTTCTCTTTTATGTACTTAATCATATTAATCTGAAAGATGGAATTTCCTTGAGAAGAGTCCTAAAGTGAGCAGAGAGACAATATGTAACCAAATAGGACAAAAATAAACAATCTTCAGGAACAGATTCACTGAAAGACATTAAGCCCAAAACAGGCCTCACCAGGACAACCACATCTACGCCAGCCTGCACCAGCAGGTCGAGTCTGTATTTGACATCATTGTGTGTTCCAATGGCAGCGCCACACAGCAGCTGTTTACGAGAATCCTTTGAGGCCAACGGGAAATCTCTGTTCTTCTTTAAATCTGTCCGAGCGATGATGGCCACCAAACAGCCCTCCTCATTTACGATAGGAAGCTTCCCTATGGCAAACAAATATTGAGTGTGAGAATGTGACAAGGGGAAATTATCTTGCAGCATTCTGCCTTCATTTCAAAGCTGCAGTTGAGTAACTGAACATATTCAGTTATTTAGTGAAGGTTGTATCATACTGATTCAATATGATAACTCATGAATTTGAGAGTCTTTTTGAGAGATTTAACTTTTTTACTTATATATTTGGTCATTTTATACCATGTCAGCAGCTATATTCTTGGCTAAAATCATTTACATAGACAGATAAATTTATAAACCTCTAAAAGGAGGTATGGAATGGATATACAAAAAAAATAATCTACAAGCAGAAAGATAAAATGTATTAATACTTAAAAGATACAAAGGTGTAAGATACAAAATAAATGCTGTTTTTAAATAGTAGTGTATACTGCATGCAATTTGCAAGTTGTAATTATTTTGTGGCATGCCACTGCGGAGAAGTGGTGCATGAAACACTGCTATATAGGTTAATGAATAATTACCATTCACATAAATGTTTTATTTGGTTCAAGGATTAATCCAAAACTTTCCTCAGCCATGAAAGTGTGAAGAAAGAAAAGGGTAAAGAGCTCTCATAAATTCTTAAAGTCTACACCACCTTTCTTGCTCCTCTGGAGGATTTCATTGGCCTCTTTCAGTGTCACTCCTGCTGGAGCAACCACCAGGTCCTCCCTCTTAGTCATTACCTGAGAGAGAGAAAGTTAAGGTGAGCCGAGTTCAGTAAAAACTGCTTAGCCCTCGTCCTCTGTGTTAAGCCCCACCCACCTCACTGAGGGGCAGGTCATGCTCAGACTCTTTGAGGAAGTCGATATCTCGTGATGAAATGATGCCGACCAGACGTCCGCCCATCTGTCCGTTGTCAGTGATCGGAATCCCACAGAATCCATGCCGAGCTTTTGCCTGAAATACATCTCTTACCCGCTCGTTAGGACTCATCACCACCGGATCCGTAATGAAACCCTGTTCGTACCTCTAAACGGAGGTTGATCAAAAGTGGAGGGAAAGGGAGGGAGAAAAGTCAAGTGATTTTCTATTAGGCATTTCTATTTGGGAGTCACCTCAATACACATCACTTAATACAGAAAGAGGTGTGGATTTCTCATTCACAAGGACACTGTTGCAACTACAGGGTAGGGGTCAGAGGAAAAACATATTACGAATGAGAAAAGAAAGCTGGTACATTCATAAAAAGACAAGAGTCAAAGAAAGAGACCTGAAGAGACTCACCTTGACCTTACGGACTTCATTAGCCTGGAACTCTGGAGTGCAGTTATGATGAATGAAGCCAATCCCACCAGTCAGCTGTGAAAACACATGATCACATCAGACTTTAGAACAAAATGCTACACACATAGATAATCAATCTTTGTAAATTTAGGTTTAAAAGGATTAAAAATTCAAGTGGAATGTGGTTTTGGGGAGACAGGACAGGACATTTTTAGGAAAAAAAACTCCACTTACCTGGAAGAGGAAGTACATTTTAGATGTGTATGTCAGCTAAGATTTTTATTTTGTCAACTTCTAGAAGTATATTTGCAAAGATGGTCTAAAAGCTAATGGACATAGATTTAAAGGGGTCATATGATGCTGCTAAAACTTTATGCACCAAGTGCTTGTAACACTCCAAAGAGAAAGGAAAAATTGAAATCGCATCATATGACCCCTTTAAAAGACTCCTATCTTGATTCATGCGGACTTTAATGATTTCATTGATATCAAAATATGAGGCAGCATGTTTGCAAATAATCTTTTCTTTTGTAATATGCACACATTTAGATAATTGTGCTTACTCAAATGCCTATAATAGTAAGAGCACTTTCTGTGTTGGAATCCTGTCTCAATCATCTTCTTACCGCCATAGCAATGGCCATGCCAGACTCTGTGACTGTATCCATGGGTGACGAGACCAGTGGAGTTTTCGTTGTGATTTGTTTGGTCAGCGCTGATGTCAGGTCCTACAGAGAGAGCCAATCAAATTAAACCACTGATGATACACAAGCAACATCATCCATCCAGCAGTAGAGTGTACAAAATTGACTACTGTTGACTACTGTTCATAAGCAGAGTGTTTCACTTACCACTTGGTCAGCTGTGAAGTCAATGTACCCTGGCAGGATCAGAAAATCACTAAAAGAGAATGGAGAAAAGTGAGCGAAAATTAGGAGATTAGGGAGATTAATTAATTTACAGCTGCTGCAAGTGAAATTTGAACACATATCACTATTACTTGACAGATGTAACTGGAAAAAGGTGTCCTTAGAAATAATACTCGTATCTGTGACCGCATCGCATTGGACTCCAGTTCTAGCCAATCAGAAATCTTTATAGATGGCTCTCTGCCAATAGCAAGAGTTTGGGGTGGGACTAACTGTTTGACCAACCAATGGCAGAGTGGAGTGTTTGGGAAACATAATCGGAAACTATTTATGTATGTATGCATGTATTTATTTATTTAGAAACATTAACAGTTATACATTTAAAACAGGCTATTTTTTACAATTCTGCAGAAATCGCTTTTATGAATTACACCGAATCGATAATGATTCAGTGAGTTGATGACTTGAGTACCTCTCTGACTGATTCAGTCCGATTCGCCAACATTCAACTCTCTTATCTCGTACACACTGACACATGCATACATACACACCACGTTGATTATGTTCCAAAGACAGTCACTTTATCTATTATGTCACATATCATGTTGTTTACGAGTGTGTCAAGCTACACGCTGTTTATGATAAAATCGAGTACGTCAACGCTGCAACCTCATTATATCCAATGTAAACAGTCCATTAGCGTACGAGTCTTGTGTTAGATGGTAAACAGAAAGGCGTTTCTGGAAAAAAAAAAACCTCGCACCTGCCACGGATAGGCTTTCACTCGGGGACATTATATGCTTTACATGGCACCAGAGAATTTGTAAAGGGAAAACAGCCACAACATACTTCACGAAGCTCAACCTATTTATAGCGCATTTGGAAGGCCTGGCCTGAGAGACAGCGATTAGTTTTGGTACAAGAAAAGCTGCTTGGGGTGTCAGTGGTTTAAGAATAGACTGTGGTAACTCTACTTCTCTGTACTTGGCAAAATGGAATGGCAGCAGATGAATCCCCACAGTTCATCAGTCAATCCAAGATGTCCCTTCGACCTGACTTGACCTTGTGAACCCACATGGCACCACACTGACATGCGCCCTCCATAGTGATCCGTCTATGCAGTACTAACCCACGTGAAACCAAATTGCACAATAGATGAAGAACAGTGTGCTGTCACATATACCCATGCTGGATGCCAAAGCAGACAAATGTGGACCAACAACGACACCTACATGCTGTTCAGCCCATGTTATATGTTTTAAATGAAGCTGCATACTGTGTAAGCACATCTGCAGTGGTGACTGGCAAGCCTGTTTGATGTTTAACAAATAGCAAGCATATGGAGAATGAAACAGAGGGGTATGAGACTCAACTTAAGGTATTTACTTATAGGTAAGGCCGTCTCCGCAGTTGAAGAGTTGCTGTCCGGTTAAACCGTCGTCAGGCACGTAGCCCGTCTGTCCGCTGATTAAATAGTCCGCCATAGCGCCTGAAAAGCGTAAAAGTCCAAATTCTCACAGGAGGTGAGCCGGTGCGCACACAGTCCGGTGAGTGATGTTCTCCTCGGAGCTTCAATCTGACAGTCTTCACGGCACCTAATGACATTAAATGTCATAAAAAAAACTGAGGTTTCTATTAAGAAACAGGTCTTAATCAAAGAAAGACCCAGCGTGCTCTTGTTTTTGGGACTGAAGCTGGCCCATAGTGCCCACAAGCATCACACGTGCCTGTCTGTACGACCTCGTCTTCCGCAGATATTAATAAGCTGTCTTCGTACGTCACTTCCGGGCTGTAGTAGGGTGGCGTTTATTCGCTAAAACAGTTTTATTTAATATTCCCGAATATAGGAGACTGAGGGGTCATCTCTTTGCCCTGGGGTGCAGTGGAAGGGTGGGGTGTTTGTTTGTATCGTCTGTTGTGGGCGCATTCTCGTTATCTCGCGCGCACATGTGTTCAGCACGAGGGGAACTTCGATTTAAATTTATCTCGTGCACTCTGTTGCTGACTTTATTTGGTTCGCATGAACTGACCTGAATATCCTCCTGAGACCCAGCTATGGAGTTTTTGCCTCTGTAGTGGACATTATATTTTAGTGAATTTCTCTGAGACCTCACATGTTACAGTTCTAGTCTGGATGTCCTGTACAGAGCACATTCAGGGCTTTCCAGAGATACCAAATGATTGGATGTTTCACCATGACCACTCCCTCTCCTTGGTTTTTAAAAATGGCTGACATTAATTTAGTGATAAAATTGTACATCCTTATGGAAATATGATAATATTTTGTAATTATAATTTAAATCTGATTAATTTTCAAATTGTTTGTCATAAATCAACATCTCAGGAAAATGTTATGGGGTTTCAAATCAAAATATGACCTTCTGTTACGAAACAGGACATCATACAATGTAATGACATGAAAAAATACTAAATTCACAAAGCTTGTTATTTCTGGTTCTCAGGAGGATATGCAGGGCCCGGGATCGCGCGAGGACACCTAATGCCCTTCTAGTGCGCGCAAGGGCCATTTGAAGAGTGTTGTTTTTACTGTGAAATAATTTTCCTAATATTTATTCTATTAGGGCCGCAATAAAAATACAGTAGTAAAATAAATTTGACATATTTAAGCCTTGTATTTTTAATATTAATATTTTTGTATAATAATAGATTTTTGTTCTTTATCAGAAATGTTGACTGCATCTGATCTGTGTATGCGTTTGACTTTTGGAGAGAAAAAGCTAAATCCTAGCTAAATCCTTTATGAAACATCAAAAAGGAAAAGTGGTTCATACAACACTGCATATTGTGTTTATTCTTTTCTATAAAGACCAAAATGTTGTATTTCATGGCTGTGGGTTGCATATAGTAATTATAATTATCCTGATGTAAGAACAGTGCAAGTAATCAGTTTGTGACATCTCCAATTCTGTGTAAACACAAAATGGCAAATATGAACTGTACTAATATATGGCAGCTCTAACATTCTGGTGTCAGAGGCAAATCTGGTTTTGCGTAAATGAAGTGATACATGTCAAAAAGTTGTGTAGTGCATGAATATATCCCATTTCAAATGCACATGTACACTACCTTTCAAAATTTTGGGATCTGATTTTTTTTATTGACTTTTTTTTTAACCTAGCAAGGATGCATTCAACTGATCAAAAACAGAATACATTTAATGTTATAAAATATTTATATTTTTAAATAAATGTTTAAATGTTCTTCCTAACTTTGATCATCAAAAAAAAAATCCAGTTTCCATACTACATTTAGCAGCACAAACATTTTCACCTGTGATAAGATTTAATAATAAAATAATGAATACTAATAAAATAATTACCTTATTAAAAATAATTGTAAAAAATCTTGAGCACAAATCAGCATATTAGAATGATTTCTGAAGGATCATGTGACAAGGAAGACTGTAGTAATGGCTGCTGAAAATTCAGATTTGCCATCACAGGAATGAATTACATTTAAGATATATTAAAACAGAAAACGGTTATTTTAAATATTTCACAATAATACTGTTTTACTGTATTTTTAATCAAATACATGCAGCCTTGGTGAGCAGAAGAGACTTCTTTCAAAAACAAACAAATATTACTGACAGCAAAATTTTTAATGGTAGTGTAGTGCAAATACATCTTTAATGTGTGTGCACAAGAAAACACAAGAGTCACTGGTTTAAAAACTCTCTCAGTATCTCTATTTCTGTATTAATGTACAACCGTTGAAAATTACAGCATCATTTGTTTTTCATCTTTTTTTTTTTTCAGTTTTCTTTTTTTTCAGTTTTTTTTAAACGATCTATCTATCAACAGCCATTTCCAAGGAAGAAAAAAAAAACAGAAGAAAGCAAGAGTGAGAAGGAAAGAAGGCAGAATTTATGGCAGGAGCAATGATGGAGGAAGAAAGAGTTAGACTGTTTCGGTGGAGTGTTTTGAGTGCGTGTGTGTGTGTGCGCGTGCGTCTAATGTCAGCTGACATGGGGGTGTGAGAATGCAATGTTTGTGTATGCGAATGCTAGGATACAATCGTGCTATTCTCAAACCCTGCAGCTGAGTAAAGATTAGAAAGCAAAAAAGGGGCACTGATGAAGGAAAGAATGAACAAAAGGGAAAAAAACTGCTTTGAAAAGAGATGCTCTAAATGAGAAAAACACAAAGCAGATGGGCAAAAACGTTATGAGATGCAGAGTAGAGTTTTGACAAAAAAAGTGGAGGGGTATCTTTGGAGAGAAGGGGCCAAGACAGTTGAGAGAAGAGTGAACTCGACGTGGATTTGATGGACGGATGTTCAGGTGTCGTGGAAATCCTTCAGCAGCGTCCGTCTCTTCTGCTCAGCAATGTGCATCTGATTCTCCAGATCCTACAGAGAGAAAGCAATTTTTTTTTTTATTCCAGTGTTCCCGTTCACAACTTCCTCTAGTCTTTGTTCCAGCTCTCACCCCTCTATCGTTAGCGCTCGGCTCTCCTCTCTCATAACTGTCTGCTCTCTCCACTTTCCATGACAAGTTCTCGATCTCCGCCTCCAGCTGAGCTTGCTGATACTCAAACTACAGGGAATAAAAATGAGATTTCCCATTACCAAAGACTGATCTCAAAGAGATATTTGACCTTCAATGAGAGATTCACACATTTAATGCAAGTGCTTACCAATTTTTTGCGGGGTCCAGACTCCATGTAGTAGGCATAAGGATAAGTGTACTGCAGTGTGTAACGACACTATGGAGAGAGCAAACACACAGCGTAAGTGTGTGGAAACATGGACCCTTATGCGTATGCATTTGTTTCTGCAGAATAGGGCTGCAAGATTAATCGAAATAACTGGAATAGGTCAATTATCAAATCGCAAAGGCTACAATTTAATTAAACAAGTATATACGCTGATTGTTTCAAAGTGTAGCGTGGCACAGTGTCATTTGACTTGAGAGCAGTTTTTCGGGGGGTTTTTTTCACAGTAAATGCAGCTCTGAATCACACAAACTCCATCTCTGAATCTGCTAAGTTTGGGTCGATTAACGTACATTTGGGAACGCAACATGCGCCAACCGTCTTCCCAAACTTGTAATGAGAAGTGCTTATAAACTGGCTGCCATGAAAAAAAGAGAAGCTTTGAGGTTCCCCTCCATTTTTCCACCAAAATAAAAGCTTGATGGTTTAATGTTTGAAAATAAAAAAAAATAAGACTATTAAAAATAAGACTACTAAGAATATTAGTACTACAAGTTTATATAGTTTTACTGTAAAATAAAAGTATTATCATTTTTTTCGTTTACATTTTATAGCCAAATTGATATATAAATTACAATGTTTTTGGGCTAAATTGTGTAGCCTTACAAACAACTAAACCTCCGCAAACCTTTAAAAAAAAAAAAAAAAAAAAAAAAAAAAAAATGTAAATCATAAACCGCAATTTTTGTCAGAAAAAAATCCCAATTTTCCACAAATCGTGCAGCCCTACTGTGTAGTACAGCTGGATTCAGCTTGTACCTTGGCCAGTAGATTGGCAGCATTCTGCAGGTACTGCCAGTCAATCCAGGTGCCCAGGTTATTCATGACTCGCTCCTGAATCTTCTCCTGGATCCGCTGGTATGTCTGTGCCTCCAGCTGCATACTCTTATTGTGGTTCTCCCACTGGACAGACAGATAATGTACAGATTGATGCTTACGTATCAAAGCAATTAAGTGTCAATGGAGTTATTAAGATGAAACCTGCAACTCATAAATACAATGAGATAATAGCTCAGTTTCAAATCTAGTGAGCTGTATTGTTGCCATCTAGGCAGTATCCTAACTGAAAAAGAACACCATATAGGCAACAACTGGACAACCACCATAAAAAATTCCATTCCAACAGGGTTTGCTGTTAGCATGTTGCTAAGCTAACAGCATGATACTCTTAGCATAACAAATTAGATAGCACACATAAATATTGAGTAAAATAGTCCATTTAGATTTAGAATTAGACATTTTTATTGATACCTCTCTGTAATGAGTTAACTATAATGTTACTGCCTACTTTTTGAAACAACCTACTTGTCAGGACACTACTAAGGTCACTAAGTTTTGGAACAAAGTTAACGTTTATCAGTCTTTTTCAAAAGAGATTTATTTATTATTAATTAATGATTTTTGTCTCACCCTCTCAAAGTAGAACAGGTACTTTTTGAGGGCCTCTCTGGCCTGGGCCTGCTGGCTCTGATTCACGATGTCTGGGTTCTCTTTGTAGCGACTGCACTCGTAGTACTCACTGCCATGAGTCTTCCAATCTCCCAGACACATCCAGCAGAAATCTACACACAGCCATAACAATGTCATTCATTACAATTAAGATTTGAGCATTGCTGCAAAGAGAGGAAGAGAAAATACATGTTCAGTAAAAACATGAATCTTTTTTGTATTATCATCCTTTTTAACATACACTACTTTCTGTTCATCAAAGAATCCTGAAAAAAATGCATAGCGGTTTCCACAAAAATATTAAGCAGCTAAACCGTTTTCAACACTGAAAAAAAATGTTTCTGGAGCACAAATCAGCATATTAGATTGATTTCTGAAGGATCATGCGACACTGCTTCTGAAAATTCAGCTTTACCATCACAGGAATAAATTACAACTTAAAATATATTAAAATAGAAAACTCTTATTTTAAACTGTAATAATATACTGTTAATAAAAAAATGTTTTTACTGTATTTTCATTCAAATAAATTCAGCTTTGGTGAGCATACGAGACTTCTTTCAAAAACATTTTTAAAAATCTTATCAGCCCCAAAGTTTTGAACAGCAGTGTGAATCTTGTTGAAAAAGTGAAGATTTGTTTTGATCTTATTTTGATGAGAACAATCTGAAGTTAACAAATAAAACATTCAAGTAGTACTCTCACTCTGACATGCTGGGCATTTTATTAAGTGACCTCAAAAGTGTGCAGATAAATCAAAAAGATTGTGTATACTACTCGCCATGTGGTTGCACCCTCCATTCTTCTCAATGCAGATATTGCACTTAGGGCACTGTGGGCACAAAATCAAAACATAAGGATATTAATAATATCTTTACTATCAAATAAACTTACACTCAACAATATATACTTAATGTGTCCATCTTAAATGTATCTGTGTGTGCTTCCTTACGTCTTTAGTGTGTGCACTGATGTAGTTGGCTGTCTCAGAGTCATCTGCACATTTGGTCAGCCATTTGCGGATGGTAGCACAGTCTGTGGGTGCATGATACATCTGTCTGCACTTAAAACTGACGACAGACGGACACAGTCAATCCAAACACACACATGCAATTCCATGTATTACGCCATGAACCGAGTAGTGTGTGCGAGTGTAATTGTGTGTAATACCAGAAGACTTCTTCGCAGCGGCTGCATTGGACTCTACGAGCTCGAGGTTTCTGCACCTGTATAACTATCGGACAGTCGGCACCAGGACACAACTGCAGCTGGAAATGACTCTGCAGACACACGGAAACATGAGCAGGTTAGGGGCAATCAGTGAGATGTGCCTGTTCTACAGTGTGACAAAACTGGAGATGTACTGATATCAGAATTCTGCCGGATACCAATTTCCATGTTATGGCCAATATAAAACTAAATGAAATAAAAACGTAATATTTAATAAATACAATAAATTTATAATACAATATAATAAATAAATCTAAAAAGAATAATGTTAAATTAAATTTTTTAATTTAGGCAGCATAATATTATAATTTACTACACATCACCGATTAAAAGTTTGGGGTTGGCAAAATTTTAAATGTTCTTGAAAGAAGCGTCTTATGCTCCTCAAGGCTGCATTTATTTAATAAAAACACAAAACAGTAATATTGTGAAATATTATTAGCATTTAAAATAACCGATTTCCATTTTAATATATTTTAAAATTCAATTTTCAGAAGCCATTACTCCAGTCTTCAGTGTCACATGATCCTTCAGAAATCATTCTAATATACTGATCTGTGCTCAGTAATGATTTGTTATCAATAATGAACAGTTTTAATATTTCATATTTTTGTTCTGATTTTTTGACAAATAGAAAGTTCAGAACAGCATTAATTTAAAATAGAATGTTTTATGTAACAACTGTCAGTTTTTGATAAATTTATTTTAATCCTTGCTCAATAAAACTACTAATTTCTGTGTAATAATTCTGTAATATAATGTATAATAAAATAATGTTTTTAAAAAGTGTTAGTCATCGACAAAGTAATCTAAATATAATAACAGGTGAAATGAGCATGCAAAATTAAATATTACAATAATCTTATATTGGCAGGTAACTTGTATGGTAATCTAATATTGGCAGGTAACTTGTATGGTAAAGACACATTGTGCACTCCTGGACAGACACATACCTCCACATAGTCCCTGAAGAGGTAGCGTCTGTATTTGTCTTTCAGTTCCTCGCTGGGCAGCAGAGGAAGAACAAAATCATCTGGCATGCGAAGAGAGCAGTCCTGCGCCATGCAGGAGATCTCTACAGACAAACCCAATCCACAGAGGAGATCAGATAACAAGCTCACTCTAATCAGCAATACATACTCTACTGCACAGTCTTTATGTGCTCAATGTGTGTGTGTGTGTGTGTGTGTACACTCACCTACTCCCACGCCATCTTTGACAAGTACAGTGCAGTGCTGCTCCCAGCATGCCTTGCAGAAGGAGTGTTGACAGGGTAGAGAGAGGAGAGCGTCTCTCCGGACCAGCTGCAGACACACCCCACACTGCTGCGACGTCCCGACCTGAAAACACACACACACAAACGCATGTCAAGAGAAGGAAGTGCAGTAATGATCGTTAACAGTATAATTAACGGTTGTCCCAGGAAACCAGTTTTTTTCACAGCTGTGCTTGTTTCTTGTCTTTCAAATCACTATGTCCCACATAATAAAATAATTAAACTTGAATCGATATTACTTGTCCATCATTGATGTGGCAAATAGCAGTGTAAGATGCAGAATAAAGTACAGTCAGCTGGTCATTATCATAAAATAAACCCCTTTATTGCATGTATACCATACTCAGTGACATCTACAAATTGTCAAAGAACAGATTTCAGGATGGGCACATTTTTAATTGCCTCAACATTGCATTTTAAAGCTTCTTGGAATTCAAGTTAAGGGATTTTAATCCGAAAAAAGAAAGAAGAAAAAAGTATATTTTTCATAAAAATAACTATGTAAAAGACAGTTCTCACGTCTAAACACACACACGGATTACAGGAACTCACAGTGAGAGATCTGCAGATGCTTGTGGGCTGAGCATGGGCTTCACTTAGCAACTGAGAGGAATTGGACTTATACCTTCAAATACAAGAAAATATTAACAGATTGAGACAGAAGTAACAGAAAACGTGTCCAAAAACTTTTTTAAGATTAGGATTTTAGGTTAAACATTATTTGAATGTAATTAATATTTTAGGTGCTGTATTTAGCTGCATTTTCACTTTTTTGTATTCTTTAAGACTTTTTGCAGTTCACCTAAGATTTCCTGCAGTGACAAATAACGTACACTAATGTTCAAAAGTTTGGAGTCAGTAAAATATTTATTGTTTTTGAAGGAAGTCTCTTATGCTCATCACGGCTGCAGTTATTTGATCAAAATACAGTTAAAAACAGTAATATTGTGAAATATACAATAACTGTTAAATATAATATTAAAATAACTGTTTTCTCTTTTAATATATTTTAAGATATGATTTGTTCCTGTGATGGCAAAGCTGAATTTTCAGCAGCCATTACTTCAGTTTTCAGAAATCATTCTAATATGCTGATTTGGTGTTCAAGAATTTTTTTTTATTATTATCAATGATGAAAACGATTAATATTTTTGAATTCTGATACTTTTTTTCAGTCGTCTTTCATGAACAGAAAGTTGAAAAGAACAGAATTTATTTGAAACAAATCTTTTGTAACATTATCTTTACAGTCACTTTTGACCAATTTAATGCGTTCTTTCTAAATACAAGTATTATTTCTTAAAAAAAAAAAAAAAACTGACCCCAAACTTTTAAATAATAGTCTCTCAGATGTCATGAGTAATTACACAAGAATTACAAAAACATTTGTTTAAATAATTTTAGATGAAGTATAGCATATCACACCACTGTAACTATTTCACTTTTCATATTAACTACCCATATATGTGTACATATTTTGTTGTACTTAATTACCTTTCGAGTATTTGTGACACTTGCCAGTGAAAATGTACAAGGACCAGTTTGGCTACAGCTGGTGACACCTGAAGGGAGAAAAAACATCTCTGTGCTGACAGACTAAACACCATACACAGTCTGAACAATTTACAGTTTGGAAAGATACATAAATACACAGCTAAATATTGTCAGCCAACAATAAATCTGCTTAACGTATTCACTCATTTGGTCCCTCACCTTTAGGGCACTGGCTACATTGTTGACTTCCTCAGTTAGTGCCCTCTGGCTCTCCCTATACGTCAAGCAATTGAACTGGTACTCTTCTGGGTCAAACGGTTCTTCTACTGCCACGTCATCGTCAAGTCCATCATAATAATCAGGGATGTCGCCCTCTGCGACGTCTTCGTCATCTTCGAATTCCTCGTTACTGTCTGAGGCTTGGCTACTCATATCCACAGACATAACCCTCTGGGCCAGACCTTTCCCCGACTGACAGCTGCTCTCCACTAATCAGCAGCTACTCTCCGCCCCCAACTGGACCGAGAATCCCAGGGGGCCCTGTGGCTTTTAGCAGCACCGAAAAAAACAGAAGAAATCACACTCCCCGTCACTCATGAGGAACCAGAGCAAGGGATGAGCTCAGACAGAGAAAAAAATACTGAAAGAGAGAAGAAAAACACATTATTTGGTATCTGTCATTTATACATGGTCAGACTGTATTTTCCATTATCTTAAAAGCCGTTTAACCTAAAAGTTTACGCTCAACATTAGTTGACTAGTTGATGAATTTCTTTACAAACCTACAATTCTTATTTTCTGTTTCTAAATGGATTTAAATTGCACCATCATGAAGGGATTTATTTTGTGATAATGACCATCTGACTCTACCTTTCCCATTTATTACACAGCTCCTTAACAAATATATGAATGGACATGAAATATTAATTCGAGTTGAAATTATTTCATTCTTTCTTATGAGAAGAAAGAGACTGCAGAGCACCCAGGAACACTGAACTCAATCTCCAACACAAGTCCTGGTGTTACTTGAGTTTATTATGCAATAATAACCATCTGACTGCACATTATCTGTGTGATAATAATAATACAATAATAATCGGTAGAATAATAATCCTATTATACAGCTACTTAAATACATGGACATGAAATATCGATTAGAGATATTTTAATAGTTTACCTAATGCTTAAATTACTCTAAATATTCTACGGTTGAATCCTGTGATCGACCAATCAAAATCAAGGATTCCCCCAAGTTGTGTAACAGAGGGTAACAGTACCTAACCACTTTTTCTGAGGCCTTTGATCCTAAAGTATTTTCCCCCCATTCACTTTTTCCCATAGGGATTTTTTAAAGTCTTAATTAAAGAGATATGAGCAATAAACCAAACCAAACCAACAAGCTACAAGGCCTTGCTAGTTCATTTCAATGACACCCACTAGGGATGTAACGATTACCGGTTTGACGATAAATCATGATAAAATTCCCCACGGTTAGTATTACCGTTTCATCTTTTAATTATCATTAAAACCATATTAGATTACAGCGATTTGAACAACTCGCGATAAATAAATACTGTCCAGCATAAAGCACAGTTTTAAGTAACAGTCTCACGTCTCACGGGCGCACAGCACGCAGAGTAGTTTCGTTTTGAGTGAAAACAAGGTAGAAAAGCTGGGAGGTTTTAAAAGAGTGCTAAGGGAATTATACAAATGAATATATGAATGAATTAATTATATGAATGTACCTCTGAAGGTTCTGACTGTCTTCAGAAACGATTCGATGGCATTTTGTTTTCATCTTCGGTCCATGTAATACCTAAAGGAAGTGTTTTAATCGCAATACTGCTTTGTCCACGGAGGTTAAGGGAAACAGCTCTAATTCATCTTTTCCATAAGCGCCACCTAGTGTCAGCGAGTGGATTTACAGAGACTTATATTTACATTCAGCCTGTGTGCAGTTTCTGTCTGGCCAAAAACGGACCGAATTTGCATGCCCTGCTGTAAACTTTGACCGGTTGATGAAAAACAAGCGTACGTGGATTCTACACATTTAAACAATTCAGATAAGCTATCTAGAATTATTTATGGAGCAGATAATATAATCATTTATTAATCAATTATCATTTTGACTTGCTGAAATGTGAGGTTTACCTTTTTATTAAACTTTTTCAAAGCTTTATTTGAACATTTACATTAGATATTTCAACATGCTATTAAACTGTTGTCAGTCAAGTTGTCATTTAAAATCCGGACATCATTGGTAATGTTATTGTTTTAGTGATTATGCAAACAAAAAGTCATAACTCGCGATAAATAAATACTGTCCAGCATAAAGCACAGTTTTAACTTTTAAGTAACAGTCTCACGGGCGCACAGCACGCAGAGTAGTTTCGTTTTGAGTGAAAACAGGTCGGAAAAGCTGGGAGGTTTTAAAAGAGTGCTAAGGGAATTATACAAATGAATATATGAATGAATTAATTATATGATAGCTCCATGTAATATCTAAAGGAAGTTGTTGTTTGTTGATTTTTAAATATAAAACTTAGTGAAGTGATTTATGTGTCTGTACTTTTTTAGCATCTCCAGCACATTTTAACAATACCGTGATAATACTGATAACCGTGATAATTTTGGTCACTATAATCGTGATAAGAAATTTTCATACCGTTACATCCCTAACACCCACTGAGCTTGACCCACTGGTCAAGGAGCTGCTCCAATATTTTTTAGATCAGCACACCTTGGAAACTATCTGAAGGTTGTACTTGTAGATGTCTGTCTCAGTATTACCAGTGGCCAAGCATCTCTTTGAGCGTAAGACAATCATAACCTCACATGCAGAGAGGCTTAGCGTTCCGTTTTAACGGATTACACGGTGTACTTGACAGTCCAACCGGACAGCAGGAGCAGGGGAGGCCGCGTGACCGCGAGCCTGATGATCACAGAGATCAGAGCTCTGCGTGTGTGTGATGACAGTCACCGATTCAACTGAATAAACAATCAGTGCACATTAAATTCAACGTGAGCACGGGGTCGGTGAGCAACCGTCCCGTTCCGTCCCGTCCAGTACAGGGTGGGTCGGAACCCCACAGTCATGGGACGACCTGAAGGTCTCCACGCGCTCGTGCACTGTCTGTCCCTAGCATTCCACTCGGGGCTATAAATAGAGCGCGACGCTGGGTGGCATGCATGTTATCTCGCTCGGCTGGGTTACGGATCATGTTTTAAGTGCGTGGGGGTCGGGTGGGGGGTTGAGCAAGGACTGCAAACTCACAGTACTGACAGAATGGGTTGTGCTTTGTTTACTCCATATGAATCGGGCCGCACCAGCTGTTGCTTCTCTCTACATCAGCACACATACAGCAGCGCGATCGATGCGCAGAGTCCCTCTCTCCAGCTTTATCCCTCTGAATATCGATTGTTTCACTACGCATATCCCGCAGTTTAAAGTGCATATAGTCCAATTAAACTTGTTTAAGTGAACGCACGGGTCGTTTAATGTCGCTTTCAGGGTTTTATTTGCAATCATCCGCCAGCGCGCACTCCAGCTCGGGGATTCGTATGTAAACAAGGCCGTTTTGGTTCGCTCGCCAAAGCCGCTGCTCTCTGATCGTTTAAAGCCCCCCGTCGTACCCAACATACTGACTTTACTCACCTGCAGGACGCGTCGGGCCGCCACTCGACGCTGGCTATTGGGACAGAGATCCGATCCGTTCGTTTAGATGAGTCGCAGCAGAGCTAAAGATCGGAAGTACTGGGGGATTCTAGAGTGGCGTCACTTCCGTGCTCGAGTGTGAGTTCTGTTACTGAGGAGGGGCCACACAGACACTATAAAACACACACATGCGCGCACGCTTATGCAAAAGTAAGTCAACAAAACAAGAAACCAGATTTGCAATGTGCAACTTAGGTACAAAGGCAAGCATATATTTTTTGTAAATTCGTGTTTTAGATCTTAGTAATTCAAAATCCAACTAACAATCACCGAATAGAACCAAGTTCCCAACCAATCCATTACACTCTGATGTACATCACAATTTGGATGAAAAGATCCATAGATATTTCTCTTTCATCACAACTTTAATAGTTATCACTAATGTTGCATTAAAGTTAAAGACAACTTAAAAATGGTAAATAATGTGCTGCTAAAATATGAACTATACAATTAACTGTATAATCTGTTGGAAACATATTTTCAAATTAAATTTGTTTTCCCAATCAATAGCCAAAAGTGCTATTCTGTGCATAACCAGATCACTTCAGGGGCAAGTTCAAGCTCAAACCGGTGTGCACCGTTTTGCTACGGTTTCCGGTTTGAACGACATGTTTCCGGAAACGTTGTGCAACGGGGTTTGAGATGCGTTTTCTCTTGTTTGGTGGGTGTGTCAAACATGTCAGCCCAATCAGCAGCAACGTGTATGTAAACCACGCGGTATTAAAGAGACAGCTCCCACAATGTAATTAACATCCAAATAAATTCACAAGAGCAAGTATATTGTTTGCACATGTTTATTTACATCAAAGGAAAAATAACTGAAATAATAAGGGCACAAGTATAGATCTGGAACTTCTTTAAGTCTGTCTAAATATCATTTAGTAATTGCAATGTCTTCTGGTCCATATCCTTTCCTTAGGAAGGTGTGCTAAATACTGATTAATGTAACATAAAAATACTATACATATTTACATATTTTGCTATTGCATTGTGGAGTGACACTTTCATAAACTTTTCTATACCCCTCTGATTATATAATGGTAAATATTACAATAACATAGCACAACAACAGTGATCAGCAATAATGATAATAATACTCACAATTAAAATAATAAGGTCATATAGATCATAACACAGTCTCGGAGGTAAGAAGTGGATTATCCTTCACCTGAAATGTTTGTCTTTTCATCCTGAAATGCGAGGCAAATGTTGGATCACAATAATTAGGAACCACAGTTTCCACAAATCCCATCCCATTTGATTGGGATGTTCTCTTTTATTCTGGACGGCAAGGGCAGTGACTGTAACATCGAGCGTATTTTGCAGTATTAAACACGTATTTATACCGATTTCATCAGGCTCCGAAAATTCTTCAAAAAGAACACAAAGAATGTCCTTTTCAGCTGCCATAGTTGCAACTCTTGGGTCATCAGAACAGTGTGTTCAATGCACCACCGTTTCCGTAAAAAAACCCATTTTGCACCGTTTTTGTCGGAGCTGAACGCAGCCCAGATGACACCTACAAAAAGTGAAAGACTCTAATTAGCCCTATTTTGGAACTCATAATTCACAGACACAAAAAGCTGCAACATACCATTTGTTTATTTGCATGTTTTTTTCATCAGCATGTTCTATAAAAATATGTATATGTATACAAAAACAAATATACCGTCTGTAAAAATGAGTAAACATAAATGGCTGACATTTTCAAAATTCCCTGCATATGCAGCTCTTGCAGTTATAAAAGGTTGGGTATAGTGATGTAGAGCTCACAGTTACAGATAATACATGCTTATAAATGCAGAAAAACATTTAAAAGGAAGATAAGGAAAGTGAAATAATAAAGGGCCGATTTAGTCACACTTTTTCAAAAGGGAAGAGATGTTTCTCCTCTCCACGTTTTTCTCGTTTAGTTACACGCCTTAAAATCTTTTCCTCTTGTTCCTCTTGCCTGTTCTGCAGCCATGAACTAACCAGAGAGGGTGGAGCTGTCTGAGCCCCGCCCTCTTCCTCCTCATCTGAGGACAGTCCTTCAGCCCCGCCTTCTTTCCCTTGCTTAACCCTGATGCCAGCCCCTGTTGCCCATAGCGACGCTTCAGCCTCTCTTTTATCAACAGGCCTTTGACCAGCAGTGTCCAGTTCAGGGCCGTTTCTAGGCATAGGCGAGCTAGGCGGTCGCCTAGGGCGCCACCAGCTGAAGGGGCGCCAATGAGCGCACGTACTGGCACTTTTAGCAGGGTTGTGATAAAGAGTGGCACGGTCACCCTGAAATATGACTGCCGCCCCCACTGGATCCCCCA
>NW_015650373.1:970547-977071 GCF_001515625.1 Sinocyclocheilus rhinocerous
GCAATAGGGATTTCGCCTAGGGCGTCAAATTGGCTAGAAACGGCCCTGGTCCAGTTAGCCACCACACGCTTCTCACGTTTCTGTTAAAAGATTCAAAAAGTGATCACCAGAATATTTACAAAACACAAATTGTTCACTGTAAAATCAAAAGTACCGTTTCTTAGCTAAAATATTTCTTCAATGTTAGGTAAAGCTGAAATTTTTGTAACACTAGAGTGTTTTAGATGGTGATGCTGTAGTGAACGACAACATTATTTACAGAGAAAGAACTTCGACAGATACAAGAAATCAACACACCTCTTGTTGTTTCTTCTGCTGGATATCTTGCTCATTTTCCCAGGCTGCTTTCGGGATTTCTTGGTGTTCTTCACAGACAATATAGCCATCGTTACTGAAATATATTGAGGCAATCAAATTACAGATTTGACAGAAAACACATTCATACATTTATATGTACAATGTTCCATATAAGCACACTATTTATGTACATTATACTCTTACTCTTTTGACCATGTATGAAATGAATGGAACAAGCACTGCCCATTTCTTACAGAGTGTGAAACTGCTATGGAAAGTGACAGTCCTGGCTGGATAGGACAAAATGTGTACATGGAAGGAGATAGCTTTCATCGTATTCCACCTGGTTAGAGCATGTTATTACAAACACATAGAGACACTTCTTACCCTGCATGTGCAAATCCACAATGATAATCAAAACCCGTCACTGCTGCAGCACAGTCTATGTTCAGTTTTCGAGCCACTCTATACAGATTTGGCAAATGCAGGTGAACACATCCTACTGGTAAGTTAACATGCATGACTTAAACATGTACACGTGCCCAAACTCATTACGTGGTATCTGAAACATGCACACACATATCAATTCAGATCAGCACTCCAGCAAATAACAGATCAGTAGATCTTACTCAAATATGATTAACTTTAACTTTATTTAAAGGATTAGTTCACTTCCAGAATAACAATTTCCTGCTAATTTACCCCCATGTCAGCCAAGAAGTTCATGTCTTTCTTTCTTCTGTCGAAAAGAAATTAGGTTTTTGAGGAAAACATTCCAGGATTTTTCTCCATATAATGGACTTCAATGGGACCCAACGGGCTGAAGGTCCAAATTGCAGTTTCAATGCAGCTTCAAAGGGCTCTACACGATCCCAGCCGAGGAATAGTGGTCTTATCTAGCGTAACGATCGGTCAATTTCTTAAAAAAAAAAAAATTGTGTGTATATATAACCACAAATGCCTGTCTTGCAGTAGCTCTGCGATGCGAGTGACGTAGGTGGAAGTACCTCCCCAGCTTTTACAAAGCAAACGTGCAAAGAAAGTCAAACTTTCAATGTCGGAAAGTAAAACAACGATGTCGGAAGATTTTGAAGTTGGAGGACAAAATGATATTGAGTTTTTCACCCTACCCTACCTTTAAGTACACAGATGAAGAGCTAACCGCGCGTGACCTTTCCAACATGATTGCATAATGCGTGAGATTGAGCTAGTGAAAGACGAGCATTTATGGTTAAAAAGTATATACATTTTTATTGTTTTTAGAAAATTACAGATCGTTTCACCAGATAAGACCCTTATTCCTCGACTGTGATCATGTAGAGCTCTTTGAAGCTGCAATTTGAACGTTCAACTCGTTGGGTCCCATTGAAGTCCATTATATGGAGAAAAATCCTGGAATGTTTTCCTCAAAAACCTTAATTTCTTTTTGACTGAAGAAAGAAAGACATGAACATCTTGGATGACATGGGGTGAGCAAATTATCAGGAAATTTTCATTCTGGAAGTGAACTAATCCTTTAAAATAATTTGAACTCACTTTGCCATCAACAACGATCGGAGGCTGGTACTCTTCAGTTTGCCAGACTCCAAAAAGAGGCAGATCTTTGACATCTTTCTGCTCGGACATCATGGAAAAACCAAGCACCATCTGACAGACATTAGCATTAAAAAATTAGCTTTAAAAAGTAGTTATGTCATTTATTGTAAAAAGGTCAAATACACATACCTTGTACGGCTCCTCTCCTAGTCGAACACTTCTAGCTTCCTTCAGCCAGGTATCTCTAGAATGGGGTGTGTGCACACCGTCTCTGAAAATAATTAAACATCATAAACACAAATGGCCTGCAATTGTATTTGTTCTAACATCTCAGATTTGGGAAACAGATTTTATTTTATTTTTTTTTCGTATTGAATTGGAAATATTTGTTTTTGGTAATTTAAATAAAGCTGAAATAAGATCAGATATAAATATTAGATCAAAACAAACTTAAAAACTTACACGAAAATTAAAAAATGTTGCCTTGGCAGCTAACTGAAATTAATAAGTTTAAACTAAAGTACTAAAATACTACAAAACTGAAATAAAATAAAGATAAATAGAAATATTAAAAATGACAAAAACACTAACTTAAACTCAAATAAAAATGTAAATAAAACTCAAAATATAAAATGCTTAATAAAAAGAAAATATAATTTAAAATATTGCTAAATAATATGATAGTATATAAATAATACTAAAATAACACTGACTATAAAATATTATAATAACTGTTAAATGTAACCTTTAGCAAATATAAAAATCAATATAAATTTTTATACATGCATTATAGCATTGTGATGTCTAAATTTACTTATAGCATTTCAAATTTTTTGGTTTAGATTTGAATGTTTTATTTTTTATTTATTTATACAAAATAGAATAGAGTTTAATATCAGCCATTTACTGGTTTTTGATCATAACATGAAAACAATTAGTGATTTATCTGCAATAATACATTTTATAATTCAAACTATGTTTTGTCTAAAGTTGTTTTACAAAGGAATATTCATCTATCTTACATATTCTACATTATAACGTTGTGATGCCATATATTCACCTGTAGCATACAAACTATATAAAGTTTACCGTGAATAAACTGGCTCTCCTCTGCAGTACCCCAGGACAGCGGCTGTAGGGGGGTAGATGGCCTCGTATTTTAGCAGGTGCCTCTTTAGTGCGTACAGCAGATGGTTCTTGTATTCTGAGATGGATATCAGCAATGGCTTGTCCAATAACTTTGCCTGCATCTGTGGATGAGGAGCACAGGCGAGTCTTAATGCACCTCATGTGTGATGAGACATGTTAGTGTGTTCACTACCATTCAAAAAGTTTAAGCTAAGTACCATTTTTTGAAAGACGTCTCTTATGGTCACCAAGGATGCATTTATTTGATCAAAAATACAGTAAAAATAGTAAATATTATGAAATATTAAATATATTAACAATTTAAAAGAACTGTTTTCTAAAACATAATTTTTCTTACTATTATCAATGCTGAAAACAGTCATGCTGATTAATATTTTTGTGATAACCGTGATATATTTTTTTAAGGATTCTTTGAAGAATAAAAAGCTAAAAAAAAACTAAACATTTATTTTTGTGACCTTGACATAAATGTCTTTTTTTGTCACTTTTGATCAATTTAATGTGTCCTTACTGAATAAAAGTATTCATTTCTTTAAAGGGGTCCTATTATGCTTTTTTACAAAGTCTTGATTTTGTTTTGGGGCTGCACTAGAACAGGCTCTCATACTAGGTTGTTCAAAAAACACACTATTTTCCCCATATTTTACATTATTACAACACCTCTCTCCCCAGTCTGGCATGAACGGCTCGAATAGTTCCTGTATCAAATGAAGGCCCGCCTTCTGAAATACGAAATGTGCTGTGATTGGTTAGCTGGGAGAGTGTGGTGTGATTGGCAGCAGTCGGCGCCTGGTCGGGAAATGTCATGCCTCTTACCACTGCGAGCTTCAGTGTAAATATTGCGTCAAAATAAAATCAATTTGAGCGCGATTTAAACCTGGATGATTGTAACCACTCTAAGTTCGTCTGTCTTGGGAAAGCTAGCGTGTCTCCGACACAGTGATAACACTCGTTGCCTTCTCTAGTGCAGCTCAACCAGGTCTCGTCCCATTCGTCGATATTTGTGATATCACAAATCCCAGAAAATATGCGTTGTAGTCCAAACGAGTCGTTCATTGTAGTTTTTGAAAAGTGATTTCTGTTAAATAAAATATCTCCTTTTGAAGTGGACTTTGAGCTTTGTAACTTTGCAGATCTTTTTTATGCTCAAACAGCAACATTACAGACATTACATTACAGAGTCACAACACAAAAATGATTCATTTACACACAATCAGAGATCATCAATACACTATCTGCATATAGCACAGTAAATTGTGAACCTCATGATACTCTCCCTCATATGGTTCCAAATCTGTATGATGCTTTTTCTTTGGAACACAAAAGAAGACATTTTGAAGAATGTTGGTAACCAAACAACACTGGAGCCCACTGACTTCCATTTTATTGGCATATTCCGAGACATTTCTCAAAATATCTTCTGTGTTTCACAGAAGAAATAAAATCATACACTTTTGGAACAACATGAGGATGAGTAAATCCCTTTAAAGAAGATCCTTTTAACCCCCCACCAAGAAGACAAATCAGGCTTACCATTTGAGAAGTCACTCTAGGAAGCCATTGTTCATGCGTTTTGTGGCAACTGTGGTAAAGTGGGCAGGCAGTATTGACAAAGCAACAGCCAACAGGTCAGGCTCACAGCACAGCCTGTTTCGGAACAAACCGCCGGCCAACAAGCAAAGAAGGTGGACCTGTTTGACAGAGTAAATTAGAAATCATACACCAGTACAATACAGGCAATAAAAAATAGCCAAAAAACTAAGATCAAAGACTACATATTATTGCAATAAACACAGATAAAAATGTATTCTTGTATTATATTATATTATTCAAAAGTCTTTTTTTTTTTAAAGAAACCTTTTTTTCCAGGAAGGTTTAAATTAGTTAAAAACTGACAGTAAAGACTTTACATGCAGCACAACTGCTGTCAAAATTGATGATAATAAGAAATGTTCCCCCAGCATATTAGAATGATTTCTGAAGGATCTTGTGACACTGAAAACTGAAGTAATGGCTGCTGAAAATCCAGCTTTGCTGTCACAGAAATAAATTTCATTTTATGATATATTAAAATAGAAGAAGAGTTATTTGTATTAATATTTGACCATATTACTGTTTATATTGTTTTTTGTTTTTTTTATATATTTCAAATAAATGCAACCTTGATGAGTGTAAAAGACTTCTAAAATCTCTTATCAACCCCAAAGCCTTTGAATGGTAGTGTGCATATTCAGTTGATTTAACTGGAAATAAAAACTACAACAGAAATACACACACATACCTTGTGGGTATCCACCAGCAGTTCCTTGTTAAATCCTTGCCCTTGTTTCCAACTCTGTTTTTCTTTTCTCCCTGGAAACATGGTCATGGTGTTACAATTTCCTTTTTATCTGACCATCACTACTCCTCTTATGAATACGACTGCAACTATATTGTGGCCATTTACCACACTAAAGATTTTCATCACTTGGCAATCTGCCCCTTATTAAACTCTCTATCATAAACACTCACTTCCTCTGCCTCTTGCGAACCATGTCTGGAGTCTCAATCTCAATCTCCACTGGTTTTGACACAACTGCTAGTTCAGTCGAGTCCACAGGACCCAGGGGTTCTGCCATTTCTGAGAAAGCACACCGTTCAAAACAGTGTGCATGAGTGATGAAAAACATGACCGCATAGAGGACAGTTACTGACTTGTGATACTGAATCTAAACACATGTCTGATTACTAATGATTCACAAAAAACACTATGTACCTTCCACTTCCTCCCAGTCCTCCTCATCCTCATTTTCTTCCTCGTCTTCTTTGATTTGTTTTGATGGTGATGAGTGCTCTGTGAACATGGGGCTCATCTCTTCACTGTGGTCACTCATGTCCTCTGACTCTTCTGTTTTAACTTCACTGTCTTGGAAGTACTTGCTTGTTCTCTCATCAGAGGAATCTTTAACCTTTCTGGACGCACGAGACGCCACCCTGGAGTTTTTGCGGTTGTTTTTGTCCACCATTCTGTTTTCTGAAACAGACAAACAGGTCATGGACCACAGCATAACAATGATCTCTATATAGTTTTGTGGAAAATGTCCTTCTCTGCAATGTCGATAATAATTTATACATGTGTTGCATCATGTGCTGGCACCTTTTGCTTGCAAATAATTAACATAAACATTGAATAACATCAGTACATATATGTTTATATAAAATATTAAATAGAAAATATTAAAGTATTATATATGCATATATAATATTTATCTATTTTGTATCAGTGTTATAGTTAACTAAAACCATAAAACAAAACATTTATTTGAAACAATATAAACATTGACTGGAATAAAATAAAAAATATATTAGGGCTGCTCAACTATGGCAAAAATCATAATCACGATTATTTTGGTCAATATTGTAATCACGATTATTTAACACGATTATTAGGGGGCCATATGACCAAAACTTTATATGAGTGATTTATTTAAAGATAGTGATACATATCAAATATATATTTCCTGTAAATAAGGTTGCTATGACATCTACATTGTAGAGACCAG
>NW_015650373.1:977572-979227 GCF_001515625.1 Sinocyclocheilus rhinocerous
GTTACGGAGATATGGCCGTTCAAAGTTTCAATGGTTTTCCATAGACATAAGCTTTAAAGCGTTTCATCCAGGTTGCCAGTAGCAAACAATAGCGCGCGCTCTGCTGGACAGACTAAGTAATTACACCATTTCAAGCATTTTATCTGCGTTATATGTTCTGTAAAAAAAAAATTTCATATCAGTGGCATATTCGCCGATATCGATATATCGACGACAGGCTCATATCGGCCGATAATATCGGCAAAACGATATATCGTCGGGCTCTAGTTTTTATTGTTTGACTCTGTTTGTTCAGATATACTGGACCATATTGCTCCTTGTAAAGTTCGGCATCGGAAAGTCAAACCTCTTCCATGGGTAAATGACATGATACGTTCATTAAGACGAGGGATTCTTTGACTAAATTTCAGGAAGCAGCAAAAATGGCTAGAGCAAATTATTTTCCTGAAATTGTTGTAAAATATTCTCATCAACCTTGTGTGCTTTTTAATAGTATTAACTCCATTTAAGAGCCTTCAGTTTCAGTTTGTCTTGAGTCTTCAGTTGCAATATGTGAGAGATTTTTTAAAAATGTTATTGATAAAATCCGAGTTGCTGTGGCTCCCTTAGGCTCCTTTAGAGCCTTTAAGATGATGTCGCTTTCGGAAATCACTGAGATCATGGGTATGTTAAAAGTAGGGCTGCTCAATTATGGCAAAAATCATAATCACGATTATTTTGGTCAATATTGTAATCACGATTATTTAACACGATTATGAGGGGGCCATATGACCAAAACTTTATATGAGTGATTTATTTAAAGATAGTGATACATATCAAATATATATTTCCTGTAAATAAGGTTGCTATGACATCTACATTGTAGAGACCAGCGGAATTTCAAACAAACAAACAAAAAGTCCTCAAGATTATTGAAAATAATTAAACTGTCAGTAATAAAAAAGCAAAGGACAAATACAGTAGAATAAAAGGATACAAATGAAACAAACTGTGCTTTAATGTTTTTAAAGCAGTTTACAGCCTACTACAGAAATGAATATGTAAATGTAAAATAAAAACAGCATAGTCTTCACTGTAAGAATTAAACTTTTTTGTTTCTTATTAAAGCTACAAAAGTCCTTCACTCACGAGCAGTGTGTGATTTTGAATTTGTCTTTTGTTGTTTGATTAATATTAAGCACAGTCGCAGCAGGAAAACAGTCCACTGTCACTTTAAGAGCCGCACGGATCCAATTTACCGTTACACGCGTATATTCATTCTCAACGTTTTACGTTCATTTATTACATGACAGACGAAGGTATACATGAATAATCACTAAGCACCGCATTTTGAAACATTTTTTGCGTGTATTTGACCGTTTAGGCGCGCACCTTGAGCTAAAATATGACTTTACATGTCCGTGTTCTGTTCCGTCTCTGAGCGCTTATATCTTCCCGAGGTGCAGCGCAAGTTCTCTGTTTTAAAAACATGAATAAATATACTTCTATAAATCAAGCACGTCCCATTTTCCAAAAGTCACGTTACATGATTTTACTGATTTGCACGTGAAATTGGGCTTTTATCGAGGAACGAAAGCGCAGCGCTGGAAAAGGGGGTGGAATGGGGCGCAATAATCGTTTTATCTCGATTATTGTATTTTCATAATCGTTGGAGG
>NW_015650373.1:979433-983244 GCF_001515625.1 Sinocyclocheilus rhinocerous
ATCTAAGCTAGTTGCGAGACAATATTTCTTATTTTTAATTTAGTACTTGATGTACTAAAATAAAAACTTATTTAAACATTTTTATAAACTGCTTAAAAGTATCTAATACTAAAATAGCACAGCTATATATACAATGTATGTGATATATAAAATATGTAATATTTTAATAATTTCCTTTGGCTTTAGTATAATGACAAAAAATATATATTTTAGGAAAGGGTCTGTCACAATAGGAGCATCATTTTATGATCCCAAATATGTACACTGGACACGCCCACACTATATTGATGACATACAATGAACTGACAAGAGGGGCTGTGTTCATTTAGTGAACCAGTTAACAAGCTACACAAGAGAACTCAAGCGAGAGTCTCTGCACACCTGCAGCTGTCTGCATCAACCGAGCACTACATTCAAACTATTACATTCCATTCATTTAACTGTTCAACTGCAAAGCTGCATTTTAACTCCGCGACTGGTTTTGATTCTGGGTTTGAGCATCAGCCAGACAAAGTTTATTTTATGGAGCATATCGATACCTTTGTTTTTTTGTGATTTGGATGCGGTTTGTTCTTTGCAATCTGCTTCGGTTTCTTTGCAGGGGCGCGGGAAGATGTTTTCGGTTGGGGGTGCTGTGTGTGTCCGGGGGCGGGGAGGGCTGGTTCACTTACGCCTTTGTGTCGGTTTTCTGCTGTGTCTCTTTTCTCTTTGCCATTCTGCTGCTGCTGAGAGATCGTCGATAGTTTCAGGATGAATGAACTTTGGTGTACTCAGAGAGACTTGCATTACACGTCAACATATGTAATGTAACCTGAAGACCACTGTTACCCAACACAGTCACTTCCCACCTTTCACTGAAAAGCAATGCACTTTGCTTGCAGGAGATCCGAACATACGTCACTTCCGCCTCTACTAAAGAATGGATAGTTTAGTAGACTGGGTAATGAGAACATTTAAACGCTAGGGAGCGTTGTCACACAAGCTTTTTTTTTTTACTGTTCTCAAGGTGGTAATCATCACATAGTATTAACATTTAGGTTGATGACGATAATATATATAGTTCTGACTAACAGTTCAGCTAAAATTGTTTTTTATTGTAATTATGATTAGCTTGAACTAATATTTGGGTAATAGTAATAAATATTTATATTTAAATATGTAGGTATAAGTGGACAATAATAACTCTCATGCAAAACAACTCATCATGTATTGTAATGTAAAAAATAATAGTTTGTTGCACTACCTTTATTTTATGCAAATTTTAATTTAAAAAAAGGTTATTGCACTACAGTACTAAGAATATATCACTTTTAAGAATGGAAATTACAAGTAAAATTTTAAGTAAAACATCTGGACACGTCACAGAAGATGAGAAATGTGTCTGTTATCATGAAATATTGATAAAAAAATCTTAATGGTCCTTAAAATATGTTTCATTTTCTTAAAAGAAATATTTTCTTTTGATTTCATTTTTTTTAATTAAACATTTCAGGAAAAAGTTTTTTTTTTTTTTTTAACACAAACCCATTTTATGTTCTATGGATCAATAAATGAACACACACAGACAACAATACAGTTATTCTTTTATTATTTGAAGGTTTCCCATTAAGTTTGTTAAGATTTGAGCCGTGATAAACACATGAGGGGACACAGATAATCAGTGTGGGCTGTTTCAAACATATCATACGATGATCATATGATCATATTCTAATCTTTTTTTTTTTTTTTTAACCTATTCTCAGAAAACGCAATTACTCCGTTTTATTGTGTAGCGCGACCTCCTGTGGATAAGTACGGTATTACAAGTCTGCCGTGCTCTTATATAGCACTACCGTTGTGACCATTACAGGACAACCTTTCCGATACCACATCGACAAAAATAACGTCATATCCCTAAACTTAAAAAAAATAGCGCTAGATTTCTAAAATGTCCACGCCAAAGTGTGAGAAGAAACCGCAGTTTTTGTGAATGAAATAATTAACATTTACAATATTGTAGCAAAACCGATGCATTTTGAGGTTAATGGCAACAGTCGATAGACTGATTATAACACGGATCTCCACCGGCACATGCACCTGTTGTCCAGCCATTGCGATGTCTGAGAGTAAAAGGGGAAAACGCTGGCGACTGAGTCTTTTATCTCCAACCTAAACGCGCAACAGGAGGAGTAGGCTACAAACCGACAAGCCACTCTGCATAGAAAAAAAAACTTGTGAAATAGATTTTTAAAAAACCAACAACGCATAGTGTATAAGGAAAACTATAAATCGCGATGAAGGTCGAGCTGTGTTCTTCCGCGGCTGACGTGCAGTTCGGTGCGTAAAAACTAGCAGCGCAAATCGTCACCATGTCATACATGACATTAGAATGACCAACGCATGATGATGAAACGACTAGAAACGTCCGTGTGACATTCCTGCAACATTTCTGTTCACTACACACTGGTAGACTACTATGGCAAGCTGGATTAACATTTATTCACAATATCTCGCTCATTGCAAATGCGTTTTACTTAATTAAATATATTACAAATGTTAGACTAGCCTACTACTAAAACAAATGCAATACTTATATTGCAATACAAATATTACTAGCAAGATAAAAAATGCTACTAGTAATAACTGTCTCATAGATAGCCTACTATATTAGGTTCTAGTCAAACTGGAATGGATAGGGATAGTTACTAGTAACTAAAAATAAGAACATAGGTAAAACTAGTAAAACTGGAATCGGTACCATCATCAATCAAAAATACATATTAGATTGGATAAGTTGATATCTGAACCACAAATTTCCATAGGTTTCAATTACAGAAAGTGTGTAATTTGTTACCAATGAATGGAATAGTATTGAATAGTACATGTCACTCGGGACAGTGAAGATTACAAAAAGAGTCATTACTAGTGACTAGTTTAATAGATTATAATCAGTATTGGAATATGTTCCAGTAGAACCTATCGAATGAATAGTATTATTGCTCAAATGTAATATAAGACAGTAGTCTACTCACTATTAGATTAATTCCTAGTAATTAAAAATATGAATTACCAATATATTAATAAATACTACTTGCTACAAATACTAATTTTACAGCATAAATGTTAAAATTGCGTGCCATACTAGTACCTGCTTTTCTGTTTTAACAGTTTGACGTAGCTTCATTTTTCTCGAGTTTGCCCTGTAAGAGATAAGTGAGTCAGACAGAGATAGACAGAGGAGCCCTTGATCGATAATATCAGTGACCGGATGAGAGGATCCATGGCGCAGCAGTCTGACAGGAGAGAGATGATAAACGGTGAAAGTGTCTGTCCGGCTGCTCCAGACTCCAGAGGGGAGAAGTCTGCGATATAGCAGCGGCTGAGGTGAAAAGTTAGCGGAACGGCATTCCTCATTCCAAAGCATGGCTCGGAGCGCGTCATCCCGACACAAATGCCCGTGTTTCCAGTTCCAGTGCCTCAGTTCGGATGATCTTGAATAGGTATAGGTAGTAGCGACTGTGAGCCAGCAGGTGGATGTCGCCTCGCCCAATCAGAGCGCCGCTTTCACGGAGCACAGCAGCGTCAGTCAGTCAGTCAGCAGGCCGGGCCGGTCGGAGTTTGTGCAGCTGTGCGCTCCTCCATTCACTCTCGCGCAGACAGAGGCGAGGGGGCCGCCGCGAGGAGGGGTGGGGGAGCGGACAGGCCCCCTCCCCCGGAGCCGTGGCAACCAATGGCAGACGAGCAGCGAGAAAAGAAAGGACATCATACCTGAGCACGAGACCAACCTCCGTGCGCGGGGGATCCCCCCCCCCCCCCACTGTTTACAAAAACG
>NW_015650373.1:983322-1041350 GCF_001515625.1 Sinocyclocheilus rhinocerous
GAATAGGGCCTTTTTAACCCTATTTTCAAATACCGCCAGAAAGCAGTTTCTTTCTGCTTTTAATAGTACGGGAGAGACATTGGGAGTGGGAGAGACATAAAATATGTGTGTGTGTGTGGCTACTCTTGCTTCATCTTTAGCTCCTTCATTCTAATGAACACCTCACCAGGACATCCTGCACTTGCTCTGTCTCGCCCTCCCTCTTTGCTTTCTCCAGTCTATGCGTGTGTGGTTCCCCTGTTTGTACTTTGTCAGGCGTCCATTCCTGTTGGTTGTCCTAACAACACACTGTAGACTCAGACCCTTGAGACAAAAGATAGCTCCAAGTGTCTACTGAGAGAGGGCCCCCCTTCTCTTTTCTAGCACATTCCACAGCGTTTCCTCGTGCCCTCTCTCCCCTTGCCCCTCCACTGCTGTCTCCCCGAGCCGAGCGGGGCACATCACTGTGGAGTGGAGAGGGAGGGAGAGATGGGGTCGAAGGCGTTTTTGGAGGCAAAGGGTTTCTTTTCTTCAGGCGATAACTTAGCCATTTCGAGGAAAATGTCAAATGATGTCACTCTTCTTCCATCCGCTGTTGTTTTTGTTGTTTTGCATTGTGCCCGCAGAAAAAAAAAATTATGTTGGCACAGAGGCAGGAAGAGGCTGCCTTGTACTTCACTACCAACTGGGATAAATCTGATGCTTTTTTGAAGTGTCTGGTCTTGTGGTCTTAGAGGGCAAAGAAAGAAAGAAAGAAAGAAAGAAGAAGAAAGAGAATTGTTGAGAAAAGTTAATTTAAAAAAAATTAAAGGTAGCATGCATCTTCCTAAAATTAGGAATTTTATTAGGAATCCTAAAGAACTAATTTAATTCAACTAAATTTTATTTAAATGTATTATTCAATAAATTATCAATTAGCACGACAATTTTTTTGTAACAGCTTAATTATTATGTTTTATATGACACTTGGATGCTGTTTGAGTAAACTCTGCAATTTGTGCCTCTGAAGAAAACATCTTGTAATACAAACATCTTTGAAGGGACAGACCCCCGAAAAATTACAATTCTGTCATTCTTCATGTCATTTCAAACCTGTATGACTTTCTTTCTTCTGCGGATCACAAAAAGAGAAATTTTGAAGAATTTTGGCAACCATTGACTCATAGACAAAAAAAAAAAGTCATATAGGTCTGGAACAAAAATAAGATGAGTAAATTTAGAAAATTTTTATTTTGGGGTGAATCTAAGTAAAACACAAGAAGACAAGAAAACCACACACACACACACAAAAAAAACACTAAACAGTGGTGTCAAAAATAACAACGGCATAAATAAAGTCTGCAAACAGCAAAAAATAATCCTATAACACTAACTGCATAATTTATTCATACTGCAATGCATGCTGGGAGCTAGCAAACTAAACAAATCAGCAACATTCTCTAATAAGAAACTGTTTGTGCAGACAACTCTGTTAGGCTAGTTGGATCAACATTTGTCAGTCTAATGTGTATTGTACACAGATTCAAAGTCATTCATTATTATCTGCAGACTGCAAGTCAAAAAGTCCTGTAATGTGGATAAATGTCATTCCTTTTTATCATAACGCCAACAGAGCTCACAACAAATCTTAATAGTCTACTTACGATTATTTTAATTAAGTAAACAGAACCTAAAGAGTTAATGTATAATTTGTGCTAATATTAGATATATAACTTTTAATGAACATTTAATTTGGTAAAGAAGCTAAGTTCATTTCAGCCTCAGAGTAAAAATTTAAACGGGTAATTAAAATTATGAAATTTGGAATAAAGACATGTTGTGAAATATAAATTCTAATTGTGAGATAAAAAAAAAAAACAATTACGAGATACTACTATCACAATTATGAGGTATAAAATCACACTGTGAAATATTTAGTCACATTGTGAGATTTTTTTAGGCATTTTAATATATATATATATATATATATATATATATATAATATATATATATATAAAAAAAAATATATATATGTGATATATATATATAATATATATATATATAAAAAAAACTTTATATCTGTGATATATCTATGTGAAATATCACACACTGATCCACCCAAGAGACACTCTGCCATAAAGACTACAGGATAAAAGAGCCCAGACACAATTGTGCATCTCTTTAAGGATAATAGTGAGAATAGTTTAAGAGGCTTCATGCTTGAATGCCCCTGAAATCATTCTGCCAAAGAATGCAGGTGTTTGAAACATTTTTAAGCATTCAAACAAATCTGAAGAAATGCAAGTGGAAGCAATTGCTGGGAAGGACAAGCCTCTGTAATAGCCGTATTTACAGAGTGCTGATCAGTAATTTGGTATCTGTCGGTTTACCAGGCAGAAGAGTGTGGTTTCTCTTGTGGAAAACACTACCTGAGGTTCGTAGCTGAAAGTTGGGAACACCTGCATGTGCGATTAGACAGAGGGATTGTGCGAACAGCAGCGTTGGCCGTTGGAACAAAAAGAGGGACAGGAAAATCATGAGAGTCATCTGGTCTGCAGCGAGGCTCCCCGTCAGAATTCCACGCTCAGCTCTCTGGACGCCGCACCAGCACAACGACACAATGAACTGCATAATCAACTGGGATTTACCTAACAAAGAACAGCCGCCACACATGGGCACACATACACAACAGGGAACAGACACGCATGGCACCTGAAATACACTCGCTCAAGCACAAACACACAGGCACAGCTGAAATAAGCATCTACTCACAGTTTTAGAACCACTGAATCAGCAGCTAGACCAGTGCCAGTAGTAAATGAGAACACAACCGCACGCGTCTATACAACACCCGCACACTTACACGCTTTAATTAGTGACTGTGATGTGATTTATTTAGGTAATTGTAGGTGTAGAGCTTTGTGTATACTTGTGATATGGATAGCTGGGTAAATTGAGCACAGTATACAGTATGTGTGTGTGTGTGTGTGTGTGATGGGAATGGCTGGCTGAGTTGTGTGTATATGTGAGCATGAGGTATGAGTCTTATAGGGGGTCCAACAGCTCTTTGATCATGACAGCCTGCGGAAGAGAAGTTCTGACAGAGCTTTGCAACCCCTCCTACCCCCAGCACATACACACAGACTCTTATCTAGACAATATTTTCAGTACTTTCAATTTTAAATCAGCCATTTTATGTTTTAGTAATCACTCCCAATCCATACAGTACTATATGGATCTCGTTTATTTAGAGCGAGAGGAGCATGATTGTTGGTAACGTCAGCTGTAGATTTCTGTCAGAGGTTTCCTGTCAGGGTTGAGTTCCTAAGACCATCCCCTCATTCACTCAAGTGTGAAATCTCTGTTTCTTATCTTTTTATCCAGAAACATCGGGAAAGCAGTCTTCTCTGTCTACTCGGACCCTGTAGAAGCAGTAGATATTGCAATTCATGTTCAAGGTAGTGGTGAGCTCAGTAAGATTTTGATCCAACTGCAAATGTACAAAGTCCCATACATAACATTGAGGGAAAAAAGCAAGATACCAAGGCCACAAACTGGCCAACAACCCTGCACTATTATTGGGAAAAAAAATTGTATGGAGAATAAAAAATAGATATTGTGGCCATGAATTAAAAATTAATTCCAACGACTTATTAATTTATGACCACACTGTACTAATGCGTTCTATGCTTTTAGGTAAATCGTGACTAAATTGTGAAGTTGTTTTTGTACTAATTCTCATTTTAGTTAAATCGTAGCAACATTATACTAATTCATTCTCTCACTTTAGTTAAAATGTGGCCAAACTGTACTAATCCGTTTTTTAATATTCGTTAAACTGTGGCCACACTGTACTAATTTCTTCACTTGTTTTAGTTAAATTGTGCCCACATTGCACATAATTCACTAATTGTACTACTTAATAAAACGTGGCCACAAATGAATACAGTGGGAACAAATTCTTAATTCGTGGCAGAATTTTGCAGAATGTTTGATTTTTTAGAGAACAAACTAAACATGAAGGTCCACTCCCTAAACCTACCCCTCATGGGTGAGTACCCAGTCAACAATTTGATCTCACAATGATGTCACCATGAGCTCACACGATTCTCATGGTGTGGTCACAATGTGTGTGTCACAGTGAGCTAAAAGTGTAACCACACAGCGCACTCACTGTGTGCTCATACTATGCTCCCAATGTGAGGTCACTGCACACTGATCATGAAAACATGCTAATGAGATTTTATTAATTTATACAACTTTGCCACCAATTCGCCAAAGTTGTGCACAAAGAAATTAAAATAGAAACGTGGATAAGGTTGCTGCATAGGGGCAAACGAAATTAGGTCCTGGCATAAATCCAAGATGGCCATAATGGCCAGTGCAACATAAAAAAAAACCATACCTTTTTCATTCCTTTTAAAGTCGGCATGAAATGAAATTTAATTAAAAAAAAATTTTTTTAAGCTTGTAAAGCTGAATCAAAATGTCATAACTTGATTTTCTAAGGAAACTGCAGATTTCTCTGTGCTGGACTCCTCCAAACATTTTGCCCGCATAAATGACAACAATCACAACAAACAATCAACTTTTTCAATAACCAGTTTCACTCGAGTGTACGTCACTGTACGAAGAAACTGATCTGTCACTTTTTTTATAGCACTTTTCACGATGCAAATCGTTGCAAAGCAGCTTTACAGAAAATTAAAGTTTCTACATTATATTTAGTAATAGCTTATCAGTGGTGACTATCTCAAGTTGATGTCCATATGGCAGAAATGTACGGTAAAAATCAAGCAGTTAGTTAATGTCATGTAATCAAACAGACGGTGAACACTATTAACAGCAATGATTATATGTTGCGATCAAACTTATAGCAAAATTTGGTAGTTTTGTATGTTGTCTGAGGGTTGGCATAATCTGAGGTCTTCTGAGGGGTTGGCATCCTCTCTTCTCAGGTGTTCGGTCATCTCAGGTGAGGTCTTTGTAGGGGCTGGATCCAGACTGAAGCTTGTGTAATTCCTAGTTGCAGAAACAGAGAAGGAAATAAAGAAAAATTTGTGAAGCTGCTGTTCCAACTAAGCAAAAAATGATATGTTCAACCCAAGCAAAAGAATGTTAATGTGCATTTGATCAGATGCAAGAAGTACAGGGTTATGAGATACATTATGTGAATGCTTGGCTAAAGAGATGTGTCTTTAATCTATTTAAACAGAGAGAGTATGTCTGAACCCCGAACATTATCAGGAAGGCTATTCCAGAGTTTGGGAGCCAAATGTGAAAAAGCTCTACCTCCTTTCATGGACTTTGCTATTCTAGGAACTACCAAGAGTCCAGAGTTTTGCGACCTTAGGGAGCGTGATGGATTGTAGCGTGGTAGAAGACTAGTTAGGTACGCAGGAGCTAAACCATTTAGTACTTAAAAGTAAGTAGTAATATTTTGTAACTGATACGGAACTTAATAGGCCAGTGCAGAGAATGTAGAACTGGCCTTCTTGACCTGGTAAGAACTCTATAGCAGCTACATTTTGGACTACATGTAGCTTGTTTATTGAAGATGCAGGACAACCACCTAGCAGTGCATTACAATAGTCCAGTCTAGAGGTCATGAATGCATGAACTAGCTTTCTGCATCAGAAACAGGTAACATGTTTCGTAACTTGGCAATGTTTCTAAGATGGAAGAATGCTGTTTTTGTAACATGGGAAATATGATTTTCAAAAGACAAGTTGCTATCTAATATAACACCCAGATTTTTGACTGTAGAAGAAGTAACAGTACATCCGTCTAGTTGCAAATTGTAATACAAGAGATTCTGTGTACTGTCTTTTGGCCCAATAAGTAATATCTCTGTCTTATCCAAATTTAATAGGAGAAAATTATTGGTCATCCAATCTTTTAAATTTTTAACACATTCTGTTAGCTTAGATAATTTAGAAGTTTCATCTGGTCTTGTTGAGATATATAGTTGAATATCATCAGCATAACAGTGGAAACTAATCCCGTATTTTCTAATAATATTACCAAGGGGCAACATGTATATCGAAAATAGCAGAGGACCTAGGACAGATCCTTGTGGCACTCCATATTTTACTAGTGATAATTGAGATGACTCACATTTAAATGAACAAAGTGGTAGCGATCGGACAGGTAGGATCTAAACCACCTTAAAGCCTGCCCTTGAATACCTGTATAGTTTTGTAATCGATCTATGAGTATGTCATGATCTATAGTGTCGAACGCAGCACTAAGATCAAGTAAAACTAGCAATGAGATACAGCCTTGGTCTGACGCAAGAAGCAAGTCATTTGTAATTTTAACAAGTGCAGTTTCTGTGCTATGGTGGGGCCTGAAACCTGACTGAAATTCTTCATAGAGATAATTTTTTTGCAGGAAGGAGCGCAATTGAGCAGACACAACTTTTTCTAAAATTTTAGACATAAAAGGAAGATTTGAGATGGGTCTGTAATTTGCCAGTTCACTAGGATCTAGTTGTGGTTTCTTAATAAGAGGCTTAATAACCGCCAGCTTGAATGGTTTTGGGACGTGACCTAAAGACAACGACGAGTTAATAATATTGAGAAGCGGTTCTTCTGCTACAGGTAACAACTCTTTCAGTAATTTAGTGGGTACAGGATCTAACAGACATGTTGTTGGTTTAGATGCAGTGATAAGTTTATTTAGCTCTTCCTGTCCTATAATTGTAAAGCACTGCAGTTTATCTTTTGGTGCGATGAATGAAGCTGAAGTATTATACGCTGTAGAATCTACATTTGTTATTGTATTTCTGATGTTATCTATTTTATCAGTGAAGAAATTCATAAAGTCATTACTATTAAACTGTGAGGGAATATTTAGATCGGGTGGCGTCTGGTTATTTGTTAATCTAGCCACTGTGCTAAATAAAATAACATTACCAAGGGGCAACATGTATATCGAAAATAGCAGAGGACCTAGGACAGATCCTTGTGGCACTCCATACTTTACTGGATTTAATTGAGATGATTCCCAATTTAAATAGACAAAGTGGTAGCGATCGGACAGGTAGGATCTAAACCATCTTAAAGCCTGCATACCTGTATAGTTTTGTTATCAATCTATGAGTATGTTATGATCTATAGTGTCGAACGCAGCACTAAGATCAAGTAAAACTAGCAATGAGATGCAGCCTTGGTCTGATGCAAGAAGCAAGTCGTTTGTAATTTTAACAAGTGCAGTTTCACTACTTCCATTACATTGCACATCTTGTTTTCTACACAATGCATTGCCACTTTTTCCCCACACTTTGAGCTCTGAAAATGGTCAGGATGTGTCTCCTTCATTCTGGACTTACATTAGTAGTCTTTAACAATCCCCTCCAGGATAACTTCCTTCTGTCTCACTCCTCAATTAAAGGAAGCTTCACTGCCAATTCACCTACTTGATAAAGTGTTGCCAAAGCTTTTGAAAACACCAGCAATCTGTAAAAGTGGCCATAGAAACCGTCAATAACATTAATAAGGGCATAATGCAACAATAAGTATACCACTAGTTATGATGACACTGTGGTAGTTATACTGCTGTAAAAATAACAGTTGAATGGTGAGAGGTAATCAATACCATTCAAGGCCTTAGGCTACTGTCAACCATGTGCATCTCTCTCCCACTCTCTCTGTCCAGGTTATGGGGCAGTGGTGTGTGTGGATGTGGGTGTGTTAGTCAGTGCGTGCGTGTGTTTTTGCGTGAGACAGGCAGCTCTTCCCACTGAGTGGTTGTCATGGCTACAGCAGGGAGATGGAATGCAGTAAATATCTCAATTTCCCAATCAACCACACACAAACACACACACAAACACACACACCCACACACACACACACACACACAACCACACCTCCCATCTCTCTCTCGTCACATACACACCAAAGCGGAGCCTGTGTGTAGTGTAATAGAATACATTTACATTTTAATGCTAGTTATCTTGCTCTTCTTATTACACACACACACACACACACTGCTGGTCTTTTGGGAGAAAGGTCAGAACATGCCAGGAGACAGGAAAAGACAGAGAGGAGGCAGTAAGTGTAGCAGTGGTCTAAGTTAAACGGTATTGTTCTTTTTTCGTTCATTTGAGCACACGGAACTGAAGAACTGAAATGAAGCTTGAAATTTTAATAACAGAAAACTGTAGTTTGGCTGAGAACATAATAAACCTAAGCACCTAACCTTCAGCCAGCTCTGATGCTCACTGGAAGAACTACTGGAACAAGTCTGCTAGTGCCTAAGGCATTTATTAAAAAAATCAAATTATGAAGCCAAACTAAAAACAACACAAAATAGTGCACTGAGAAGCAGGGAAAAGCAAACATGCTCGAAAACATGAATTCCAACCATTTTTCTAATTTGATTTGTTGAAATGAGCCATTAAATCTTACACATCTTAGGTGAAGTATTCAAGTTCGGTCTAAGCTCGGGCGTCCAGGCACTAGAGAGTTACTGATTGGACGAAATGTGTTGGTTAAGTACTTCCTAACCATTGTGGGTGATGTTAGCAGGTCCTGTACAATTAAGCAGCTGTGTTTGCCAGTGTGTGCATGTTGTTAGTCATTAATGGCTGCTTGGGGGCTGAAATCTACCACTATGGTATCAGCAGAGAGCTTTATGATTAGGTTTATGAAATCCTGGAACACAATTAAAGACACTCAATCAAACATTAGAGACTTTGCTAATTCTATTCCGAGCAATGAACAACAGACGATTCCTACGCTGATCATACATGAGTTGCTTATCGACTTTTCTATGCCATAGACATCCTACATCCAAATTCACCTCTAAAACAATTTTTCAAGATGCAACCTTGATACACACTACTAAGATTTTTTTTTTTTTTTAAATGTAATTCTATTAAGCAAGGATTCATTAAACTGTTCAAAGTTAACAATAAAGACATTTACAATGTTACAAAAGATTTCAATTTCAAGTAAATGCTGTTCTTTTGATTTTTCTTTTCATCAAAAAAAAAAAAAACTGAAAATGTATCAGTTTCCACAAAAATATTAAGCAGCACAATTATTTTCAACATTGACAGCAGCAAATCAGCATATTAGAATGATTTCTGAAGCATCATGTGACACTGAAGACTGGAGTAATGGCCGCTGAGAATTCACAGAAATGAATTACTTTTTAAAATATATAAAAATACATTAAAATACATATTATGTGACCCTGGACCACAAAACCAGTCTTAAGTCGCTGGGGTATATTTGTAGCAATAGCCAAAAAAACATTGTATGGGTTAAAATTATCGATTTTTCTTTTATGCCAAAAATCATTAGGATATTAAGTAAAGATCAAGTTCCATGAAGATATTTTGTAAATTTCCTACCGTAAATATATCAAAACTTAATTTTTGATTAGCAATATGCATTGCTAAGAACTTCATTTGGACAACTTTAAAAGGTGATTTTCTCAATATTTAGATTTTTTTTGCACCCTCAGATTCCAGATTTTCAAATAGTTGTATCTCGGCCAAATATTGTCCTATCCTAACAAACCATACATCAATGGATATTTATTCAGCTGTCAGATGATGTATAAATCTCAATTTCAAAAAATTGACCCTTATGACTGGTTTTGTGGTCCAGGGTCACATATAATAAATATAATATAATATAGTATAATATAATTACAGTTCTTTTGAACAATATTACTGTTTTTACTGTATTTTTGATCAAATAAACTTATGGTGAGCATAAAAGACTAATTCAATTGCACCAGCTCTGAGAGTTTTACCACTGTTTGTTTATGGTTACTTTGCTTATTTTGCTATTATTAATTCTTCTAATCTGAAAAGTTGGCAAAAAATAGGTACTACCTGTAATCATGCCACCAAAATCTTGTAACTTTTAATTAAATGTGACAAGACAAAAAAGAGCAAGAGATAAACATACAGAAGGAGGATAGAAAAAGAGTGAGGGGGCAGGATGAACCAGATTTAAACAGGTGGGGAAAAACAAGAAACAAAAACAAAAGAAAGCAACAAAAAAAAAAAAAAAGGAAAAGGAAAGAAAAAAGAGAAAAAGTGGGACTGGTCACCTGGAGATCCCTGGCCTGGGCTGAGCCATGGGGAGGTGGTAGCAGTTGTCATGGAGAGGGGCTCTGGTTGCCATGGTAACAGCTGGGCCGGGGGTCAGTGGCTAAGGGAATGTGTTTGCACACAGAAGTGCATGCTGGGAGAAGAATCCTGCTGGGTGTGTGTTTAAGTGAGTGAGTTTGAAAGAGAGAGAGTACATTCTTAGTGGTCCCTTCAGAGCTAAAATACCCCTGTGTTGCCATAACAAAGAGGAGAAATTAGTTTGGGGCTGAGGTAACTGTTGAGGCATTTTGCGAAGTTCTTTTGAGGTGCTAGATGAAATTATTTGTTTGATGAAATGGGAGGCAGGGGGCTGTTTATGAGGTATCGCACTAAAACAGCTCAAAATCTTCAGTTCAAATCCAAAACCTGTTACATATGACAAATATACACTTACATGACCCCAGTAAACACAAGAACATCATAAAATTGATCTTCCTGAATGAGACCAGAATCTCTACACACTCCCACTCCACAGACGCAGATGTAGAGAACATATAGAGACCCTTAAATCGAAAGGCCATTTCTGTACCCACACAAACCTAACTGAAGTTCACGAGTCACAGAGAGATGTCAGCAAGCCAGCACACATGGATGAATTCATGGATGAAGGTTTCTTGATGTCTGCGGATGGAAGAATACTGGTTCAGATGAACACATTTAGTATATTCAGTACTAAATGTTTTTTTTTTTTGAGGCACTTGAATGGGACCAATTTGTAGAGGATTTTAAAACAAATTCACTACCATTCATAATTTTGGAGTCAGTAAGTATGAGGTTGCATTTTATGAGGTTCCATTTGTGTCAAAAATGAGTCGACTGCTTTGGGCTTTGTACTATACATTTGTCTTTGTCTACAGTCATTGCCTACTTGTTCAGGTAAATCAGTATATATAGGCGTGTATGTTGTCTGTTGACGTCGTCTTAATCTGTCGTCCTGCTTGCTTTTTCTCTGTCGTTTAATTACTGTCGTCCTTATTGTCGTTTTGTTCTGTCGTCTTGTTCTGTCGTCCTAACTGTCGTCCTGTTCTATCGTCCTAACTGTCATCTTATTCTGTTGTCCTTACTGTCGTCTTGTTCTGTCGTCCTAACTGTCGTCCTGTTCTATCGTCCTAACTGTCATCTTATTCTGTTGTCCTTACTGTCGTCTTGTTCTGTCGTCCTAACTGTCGTCCTGTTCTATCGTCCTAACTGTCATCTTATTCTGTTGTCCTTACTGTCGTCTTGTTCTGTCGTCCTAACTGTCGTCCTGTTCTATCGTCCTAACTGTCATCTTATTCTGTTGTCCTTACTGTCGTCTTGTTCTGTCGTCCTAACTGTCGTCCTGTTCTATCGTCCTAACTGTCATCTTATTCTGTTGTCCTTACTGTCGTCTTGTTCTGTCGTCCTAACTGTCGTCCTGTTCTATCGTCCTAACTGTCATCTTATTCTGTTGTCCTTACTGTCGTCTTGTTCTGTCGTCCTAACTGTCGTCCTGTTCTATCGTCCTAACTGTCATCTTATTCTGTTGTCCTTACTGTCGTCTTGTTCTGTCGTCCTAACTGTCGTCCTGTTCTATCGTCCTAACTGTCATCTTATTCTGTTGTCCTTACTGTCGTCTTGTTCTGTCGTCCTAACTGTCGTCCTGTTCTATCGTCCTAACTGTCATCTTATTCTGTTGTCCTTACTGTCGTCTTGTTCTGTCGTCCTAACTGTCGTCCTGTTCTATCGTCCTAACTGTCATCTTATTCTGTTGTCCTTACTGTCGTCTTGTTCTGTCGTCCTAACTGTCGTCCTGTTCTATCGTCCTAACTGTCATCTTATTCTGTTGTCCTTACTGTCGTCTTGTTCTGTCGTCCTAACTGTCGTCCTGTTCTATCGTCCTAACTGTCATCTTATTCTGTTGTCCTTACTGTCGTCTTGTTCTGTCGTCCTAACTGTCGTCCTGTTCTATCGTCCTAACTGTCATCTTATTCTGTTGTCCTTACTGTCGTCTTGTTCTGTCGTCCTAACTGTCGTCCTGTTCTATCGTCCTAACTGTCATCTTATTCTGTTGTCCTTACTGTCGTCTTGTTCTGTCGTCCTAACTGTCGTCCTGTTCTATCGTCCTAACTGTCATCTTATTCTGTTGTCCTTACTGTCGTCTTGTTCTGTCGTCCTAACTGTCGTCCTGTTCTATCGTCCTAACTGTCATCTTATTCTGTTGTCCTTACTGTCGTCTTGTTCTGTCGTCCTAACTGTCGTCCTGTTCTATCGTCCTAACTGTCATCTTATTCTGTTGTCCTTACTGTCGTCTTGTTCTGTCGTCCTAACTGTCGTCCTGTTCTATCGTCCTAACTGTCATCTTATTCTGTTGTCCTTACTGTCGTCTTGTTCTGTCGTCCTAACTGTCGTCCTGTTCTATCGTCCTAACTGTCATCTTATTCTGTTGTCCTTACTGTCGTCTTGTTCTGTCGTCCTAACTGTCGTCCTGTTCTATCGTCCTAACTGTCATCTTATTCTGTTGTCCTTACTGTCGTCTTGTTCTGTCGTCCTAACTGTCGTCCTGTTCTATCGTCCTAACTGTCATCTTATTCTGTTGTCCTTACTGTCGTCTTGTTCTGTCGTCCTAACTGTCGTCCTGTTCTATCGTCCTAACTGTCATCTTATTCTGTTGTCCTTACTGTCGTCTTGTTCTGTCGTCCTAACTGTCGTCCTGTTCTATCGTCCTAACTGTCATCTTATTCTGTTGTCCTTACTGTCGTCTTGTTCTGTCGTCCTAACTGTCGTCCTGTTCTATCGTCCTAACTGTCATCTTATTCTGTTGTCCTTACTGTCGTCTTGTTCTGTCGTCCTAACTGTCGTCCTGTTCTATCGTCCTAACTGTCATCTTATTCTGTTGTCCTTACTGTCGTCTTGTTCTGTCGTCCTAACTGTCGTCCTGTTCTATCGTCCTAACTGTCATCTTATTCTGTTGTCCTTACTGTCGTCTTGTTCTGTCGTCCTAACTGTCGTCCTGTTCTATCGTCCTAACTGTCATCTTATTCTGTTGTCCTTACTGTCGTCTTGTTCTGTCGTCCTAACTGTCGTCCTGTTCTATCGTCCTAACTGTCATCTTATTCTGTTGTCCTTACTGTCGTCTTGTTCTGTCGTCCTAACTGTCGTCCTGTTCTATCGTCCTAACTGTCATCTTATTCTGTTGTCCTTACTGTCGTCTTGTTCTGTCGTCCTAACTGTCGTCCTGTTCTATCGTCCTAACTGTCATCTTATTCTGTTGTCCTTACTGTCGTCTTGTTCTGTCGTCCTAACTGTCGTCCTGTTCTATCGTCCTAACTGTCATCTTATTCTGTTGTCCTTACTGTCGTCTTGTTCTGTCGTCCTAACTGTCGTCCTGTTCTATCGTCCTAACTGTCATCTTGTTCTGTCGTCCTGTTCTGTCGTTCTAACTGTCATCTTATTCTTAATGTCATCTTGTTCTGTCGTCCTGTTCTGTCGTCCTGTTCTGTCGTCCCAACTGTCATCTTATTCTGTTGTCCTTACTGTCGTCTTGTTCTGTCGTCCTAACTGTCGTCCTGTTCTGTCGTTGAAACTAACTTTACCGCGGCTGATTTTTGGTTATGATGACAGAACAAGATGACATTATAAGAATAAGATGACAGTTAGAACGACAGAACAAGACAATGGTAAAGAGGACAGAATAAGATGACAGTTAGGACGACAATAAGGACGACAGAATAAGATGACAGTTAGGACGACAATAAGGACGACAGAATAAGATGACAGTTAGGACGACAGTAAAGACAAGAGTAAGGACAACAGAATAAGATGACAGTTGGGACGACAGAACAAGACGACATTAAGAATAAGATGACAGTTAGAACGACAGAACAAGACAATGGTAAAGAGGACAGAATAAGATGACAGTTAGGACGACAATAAGGACGACAGAATCAGGATGACAGTTAGGACGACAGAATAAGATGACAGTTAGGACGACAGAACAGGACGACACAACAGAGTCGACTCATTTTTGACACAAATGGAACCTCATAAGTAAGATTTTCTTTTCTTTTTGTTTTTAAAGAAATTAATATTTTACTTCAGCAAGGATGTGTTAAATTGATCAAAAGTGACAGTAAATATATTTACAATGTTACAAAAGATTTATAATTCAAATAAATGTTGCTGTCTGTCTATTCATCAAATACTCCTGAAAAATGTACCATGGTTTTCAAGATTGAAAAAACGTTTCTTAAGCACCAAATTAGCATATTAGAATGATTTCTGAAGGATCACGTGCCACGAAATATTCAGCCATAACAGGAATAAATTACATTTTAAAATACATTAAAACAGAAAACTGTTGTTCTAAATTGTAGTATATGCACAATATAACTATTTCTACTGTATTTCTATCAAATAAATGCAGTCTTGATGAGTACACACTGTAAAAAAATTGTACATCTTAAAAGAAAATTTGACATTTTTGCAGTTGTTTGTGAAATGTGCTTGCAATTTCTGAGTAAAAATAGTTTCAAAGTAAAATACACCATTTTACATCTTAAAAGAAAATACTATTTCAGTCTTTCTACATCAAAATGTTTAATTGTTACTTGACATTTTTGCAGTTGTTTGTGAAATGTGCTTGCAATTTCTGAGTAAAAATAGTTTCAAAGTAAAATACACCATTCTTGTGTGTGTGTGTGTGTGAGACTTCTTTCAAAAACATAAAAAAAAAAAATTACAGACCTCAAATTATTGAATTGTAGTGTATGTAATTTTTGTAAGAGCACATTAATTCTTCTGTTAGAATATTTGAGCTATCCACCTTATTTTTAATGCTAGAACGGCCATTTGTAAATTTAATGTGTCTGGCTTCCGGTGTCATTCGCTTCCAGTTATTTTTAGCTGTACAAAACTGTTCTTTATGCTGCTTGAAACTGCAAACTGGTATTTTTTTTTACCATATTATTTTAATGTATTGTCTTGATTTGTATACTTTGTAGAGCATACAGTTTTACCATTTACTGCACTTTGATATGATATTCTTCTCATTATTTCCTATAGCGGCTAATGAAACGGAAGTCTCACTCATTCACAGAAAACAAGCTTATGTCCACGTTGAAAAATAAGGTGGATAGCTGTTTAAATTTATACTGTCAGTTTGGGGTTTGGGGGGATTTCATGGTGTAGGCATGGCAACAAAGTTGCAAAATTGCATATAACTTTACATGGACAGGGTTAATATTCTTTTTTTTTTTTTTTACAGTAGCACACATAGCTATTTACATCTTGTGGCTATACTTGAAACAGTGACCACTTTAACATTTGGCCCCATTCACTTCCATTGTAAGTGTCTCAGAGTAAGGAGGGACAAGTTGAAATTAATTTTGTGGTCGCCAGCATGAAGCCACAACTTTTGCTGATTAAGCTTAACTTACATTGAACCCAGAATATTACTGGTAATGTAATGTAATGACAAAAAAGTGCATTTAACTTACATGCTCAAATACTTTCCAAACTCCACCCACACTTATATTCAAAGCCATCAGGTTCACTGAGTCAAACACATAGAAACACACACAAACTCTGTCTCACACTCTTGAGGGATGTTGCTCCCAGAGCCGAACTGTCTGCAGGAGATGCAGTGAGATGGAAAACTTTAATCGCATTAATAGAAAAACCTTCTCCTTTCATTTGGAAATTCCTCAGATTCCCCCTTTCTCTCCTCATCCTTCTCCCTCTATTTTCCCAGTTGTCTCTCTTTCCAACCTTCCCCCTCCTCCTCCTCCTCCAGCACTTACAGCCACTTCTGTTACTCCTGAACACCCCCCCCACATCTGCTCCACCCGTGGAGGAATTACAATCTGCTCCCATCTCTTTCCCTGTTTCGCTCCATCTCCCTCACTGTCTCTCTCTCCTTCTCTTTCTCTCTTTCTTTTCGTCCTGCTCCTGTGATTCTGTTCCTCCTCTTTCAGAAAGCAGACAGATCAAAGGCTCGGCCCCTCCTCTCTCCTCCAGAAGGCTTTGTCCCCATCTCTCTGTCATTCGCTCTTTGTGGACCTCTTTCCGGTTTCATGCCACATTCAAACTCTGCTTTTGTCATCTGGGTCTGAAACACATTTACACACACGGACACACAAATACACACGGGCACACACAACAGGGATAAACCACCTGAGGAGAGAGAGGGATTTTCAAAGTCTTAGTGACTGGGGGGATTTTGGACCTTAGGGGTCCTGAGGAAAGTTCACAGTTTAGGCTCTTAATCACACTAAAACAACTTTCATCAATTATTTTCTGTGGAACACAAAAGAAGTAGTTCCATGCAATTATAAGAAACATGAAGAATCAATCTTCAAAACTGACAAAAGCAACAGAGTATCATGAACTGATTCATACAACGTATGCAACATGGACAATCCTTGATCCATAAACTTGCACTGAACGTATATTACTGTAAACACGTTACTTGTAATGAACCCAGAACATTCCTTTAAAGGGGTTTGTGGTTGAGGTTTAAATTAAGGCTGAGGTTTGTTTTGAGGCTGGGTTAAGTCAAGTCCAGGTTGTTTTTATTTGTCATTTGCACAGCTTACACAATTCACTGGACACTGAATGCTTGTGACAAGGCTCAAACGGCAGTGCAATAACAGTAAAGACAATGACACATAAAACATTACACAGAAGAGCTATTTCAATAGGACTAATTGTGAATTTACAGCTTAAAAAATAATTGACTATATTTTACATATATTTAAGAGAAAAATCATTTTCCAAAATTAGTTTTCTTCATCTGACCTTTGACCTTTTTTTTAGGGATCCGTCATTTATAACTGACGTTGTCCCATTAGGGTAAATTATTTTTGGCAAATTGTCTGAAACTTCACACATAATCAAACGCTTTTTCCCTATCTGAAAATAAATGAAAAGGTCTTACGGTTTCAAAAAACATAAAAAATCTTTATGAACATTCAATTTTTTTTTGTGCTGCTATATTTGATTTGGAACTCTGAAAATGTCTAAAACTTGACACAAATTCGGATGCAATTTCACTGCCCGAAAACCATGTCTTAGTGTTTCAGAAGCATTAAAACAACTTTAACATTGTGTTTCATCTTGGAATTTCAAATCAATTATTGTAGCACAAGTGAAAGTCAACAAGTCTCTTCTTTTTGTACTTTCTGAAATAAGTACAGATTTGTCTCTCCATCTTACAAAAATCTTACAAAAATAAACCTAAAACACATGCATAAAGGCTATTATACTGCCCGCCAATGCTGGTCAATAGAGCCAGCTACACAAAATATGCATCACATAATAGGACTTTGTCAGTTATGCATGACGCTCAGATTTGTTGGTCTCTGAGTTGTTGTTTTTATAAAAGTGCATTCAAAATGACAAAAAACTTTAGAAAACACATTTGAATCTACAATTATATTTTTTATAATTGCCTTGAGAGCATGTGACCTAACATGTGCTAATGTCTCCTTTACTACTTAGTTACCAAAAATTTGAAGCACATGATAAATAAATTGTCATTTTACTGGTTGAAGGGGATGTCCTTTGACATCACTAAAATAAAAGTTTGTTGGTTGAACATTTACTTTGTATTTTAAATGCAATTTTCTAATTTCCTCTATGGCAATATCCCATAGAGACGTACACTGCCCTTCAAATGTTTGGAGATAGTAGGATTTTTTATGTTTTCGAAAGAAGTATCTTATGCTCAACAAGGTTGCATTTATTTGATCAAATCTACAGTAAAACAGTAATATTCTGAAATATCATTACAGTGTAAAATAACGGGTTCTATTTAAATATATTTTAAAATGTAATTTACTCCTGTGATGGTAAAGCAGAATTTTCAGCAGCCATTACTCCAGTTGTCAGTGTCACATGATCATTCAAAAATCATTATCATTTTCAATGTTGAAAACAGATGTTTTCTAAAGAAAAGCATTTATTTAAGTATTTGAAATAGAAATAATTTGTAACACTATAAAGGTCTTCACTATCAGTTTTGATTAATTTAATGCACTCTTGCTGAATAAAAGTATTATTTCATAAATAAAAATCACCCCCCTTTAAAAACAATTGAATTATTTGGCCTCAACACCAAACGATATGTTTGGCGGAAATCCAATACAGCTCACCGTCCAAATAACAGCGTTCCTACAGTAAATCATGGAGGTGGTAATATCCTGTTATGGGGGTGTTCCTCTGCAGTAGGGACTGGAGCACTTGTGAGGATAGAAAAAAAATGGATGGGGCAAAATACTGTCAAATTCTTGAGGGAAATCTGCTGCCCTCTGCCAGAAAGTTGTCAATGGGAAGAAGGCTTACCTTCCAACATGACAATGACCCAAAGCACACAGCAAAACTGAGCACACAGTGGTTGAAGGAGAAAAAGGTGAATGTCCTTGCATGGACTAGCCAGAGCCCAGACTTAAACCCCAGTGAAAATCTGTGGAATGACTTGAAGACTGCATCAAATTAAGATGAACTTGAGCAGTTCTGCAAAGAAGAGTGGGCAAATTCTAGATGTGCACAGTTAGTAGAGACATATCCCAACAGACTAAAGGCTGTAATTAAAGCAAAACGTGGTTCAGTACTGACACAAGGGGATGCTCCTTTTTCAGTGACTCTGGTTTTTTATTTTATTTAATTTTTTCTGAAATGTTGGTGTTATATCTTTCACTTGGATGTTATAAGTTGCGCTGAGTAAATACAGCTGGATAAAACAATAACGGTGTCCGTCTTCATTTCAGGTTGTAAAGCAACAAAATGTGATTATTTTAAAATGGGGTGATTCTTTCTATACCCACTGTATATGTATGTACAGTATAGAACAGCACAGGACTGTGGACAGTACATTAAAAGTTAAAAAATGTAAAAAGAAAATACTATAGTTAACAGCATGATGAACAAGCAACAATCTGTAACATGATGGTTCAGGTTGAGACTCAGGTCAGAATTTAAATTCAAATTAAGATTATGAAGGAGGTTTTCTGTTGAGGTTAAGATCAAGGGGAGGCTGGTTTTGTGGCTGTGGTTAGTTAGGAATGAAGCACGGGTTAAGGGCAAGGCTGAGTTTAACCTTAAGTTTAAAGCTGGACTGAGAATAAGCTTTGTTGGTTTGAGGTTGAAGTTGGAATTCAGTCTTAAATTAAAGGAATTTTATAGGTTCAGTATAAATTAAGCTCCGTCAAATGCATTTATGACATAATGTCAGTTACCAAAGAAAACAATTTTGTCCCTTTGCTTTTGAAGTAAACCACACTATAACATTAAAATAACTTTAAATAACATTGAAAAGTATATCCAAAAGTATTATTTATTATATTCTACCCCTCACCCTCACAGAAACCTGTCAACTTTTAAAGTAAAACATGATTTATGAGCCTTCCAAACAGCGAGAAACACATTTCACTATATTTATGAGTTGGCCTTCACAAGAACAGCCAAACCTGTATTCACACACACATACACACACACACACACACACACACACACGTCTGGTCCATCTGCTAATTAAGATGATTGACCTGGTGATTCAGGTGACACAAAATAAATGAAAAAAGTGGTTTCAAAAGTAGTGAATTCATCATCTAGATACCAGTCACAAAAATACTTTTTTCCTCAACTACTGTTTTTCACTCAACTGCATTAACAGAAGCTCTATAGCTCACATTCTGGACACAAAATTCTAGTAGCTAACCATGTTTTATCAAATACATTATTTAAAGTCACACCGCTCACACATTTTCCTGGTATGACACAAACATCCACATGAAAAACATTTCATGGAAAGCAACCACAGCATCAAAATGCTGGCTAATACTGAGAAAGGTGTCGTGTTTGCTTTATTCATACCTGATACAATGATCAGGCATTTTTCTATCTACACCCATAATAGATGCCCACTGCCCACATAACAAATTAATGTAAAATACAAGTAAAAAATAGGTTTAAACTATCTTCATTGTAACTGCCTAGCAAGTAAACAGCAAAAACACATGAGCAGTGATTGTGTGAAAAGCAGGACTAAGAATAAATTGGAGTTAGAGGTGTTTACACTGGCTCAGTGGGGTGACCGAGGTCAATTCCAAGCCTCCACACCTGTTTCCATCTGCATATACAGAAAGAGAAGGAAATAACAAGTGAGCTATATTTTCGAAAATATTCACATCCTGACTTCTTGAGTACAATTTAATTGTCATAACTTAAGGTGAGTCTGTGTTCTGATCATCTGTCTTCACTAAATCACTTTTAATATCATCAGTGTTCAGTCTAAATGCATATCAAGCACGATGACATAAAGGTCAATCTTACCAAAACCAACACTACACACACACACACACACACAGAGAGAGAGAGAGAGAGAGATCTGTTAAATCTGCTTCCACAAAACTGGATGTCCATGTACAAACCATCAACACACACACACATCCTTAACCCCCATCCACTGTCTGGGCCGGACTCATCTGAGCCGTTGCCATGGTGACGGACCTGGAGAGCAGGCATCACCTTAGATACCTCAAACAGATAATCTCAACTAAGCATATGCACACACAAACACTCACAACCTTGACCAGGTAAGACATCCACACGCATATGACATGAACATACAACTGATAACAAAAAAGCGTACTGTACTAAATATAAGCACAAGTGAATCTACAATTAGAGGTCAGTTTCAGATGTTTAATTAGAGAATAGACAAAGCTGACCAGAAGTCTTAATTTCACTCCAGATTTGTCACAAATGCTACAGTGTTAACGACCTGTAAAATTCAGTGAATCATTCAAGATCATATTTCAAAGAAATTTACATATTTAAAATGATGTAAATTAAGTCTCTTTACATTTTTGTTAATGTTATTATACATTATAATAATTAATACATTTTTGTTAATCAGGATAAATGCTTATGACAAATACAACTTTGCTTTACAAATTTATTTAAATTTTTAATAATTATTGAAATTATAAAATATAAATAACATGTAATATATATTTTTGAAGAATATATATATATATATAAAATTTAAATAATATCAATATATTATTTAAATTATGTACACTACCATTCAAAACTTTGGGGTTGGTAAGATTTTGTGCTCATCAAGACTGCATTTAATTGATAAAAAATACAGTAAAAAAGTAACATTGTGAATTGTTATGCTTACTATTATAGTAATATTACATACCGTAATATAATATATATATATACATTTTAATCATTATTACGAATTTAAAATAACTCTTTTAAATTTTAATATATTTATACACAATCCTGCAGAAATCACTCTCATATGCTGATTTGATGTTCAAGAAACACTTATTATTATTATCCATGTTGAAAACAGCTGTGCTGCTTAATATTTTTTGTTGAAACTGCACTAGTTTTTTTCTTCTTCTCCTTCTCGGGATTCTTTGATGAATAGAACAACATTACAACATTTATTTGAAATAGAAATATTTCATAACATTGTAAATGTTTTTAATTTCTTTCAAACACACACACACACACACACATTTCAACCCGGTCAAGAAAAAAACTCCCTCTCATTAATTCTTCAAAACTGGTCATAAAAAGTCAATTTTTTATGACTATACATTTCAATCTGGACATAAGAAAGACGAACAACCTGGAATGACACCAGTCACAAAAACCAAATCCTTCTTTTATCTTATCTGTAATACCAACAGAGTCTATAGAAAAGAACAGGATTATGCCAGATTCTGGATGATATAATTGTGAATAATCTTGCCAGTGATCCTTTTCAGGAAATGGGATTAGACATCAGAAAATTGACAGAGAAATTAGAAAGACAGGAATGGGAGAAAGGCAGAAACCAGCAGAGATCAAGGAAAAAGGGATTTAAAGAGATTTAAAAGTAAAAAAGATATGAAAGGTATAGTTTGATATGAGGGTCATTCATGAAACCTAAATGTTCCATTTCAATACAGGTATGATGTTGAATAAAACGAAAACAGGAAGGAAAGAAGCAGTCAATGCATTTTATAGTAAGTATTTTCTTTCTTTCTTTTTTAATTTTTGTGAATTTGTGTCACTGTGACACAGTTTTGTGCATATGTGTGCTTGGATGTATGTATGCGTGTGCGGGTGCGTGTTTTTGAATTAGGTGTGTTTGGTAGGAGGGAGTGGCGGATTAAGGGATTACGGTGAGTCTGATCATGTGATTGTCATGGTCCGTGGTGACCCTACTTACTAACAGATTACCCTGGTGAAGGTGAGGTAGACTGCTTTCCTCTCTATTTCCTCCTTCTGTCACTTCATCCATCCTTTTGTCAGGACAGCCTGTCATCTCATCCCTCATGGTTGGGCTGAAGTCTCTCCCTTCTGTGGCTTCCTGTACTGAGCCAGGAGACCCGAACGTGCGAACCTGCACAGAAACACTCATTTCTTATTATTCCCCATTCAGAAGAGTCCTCTTCATCTTGACCTTGCCTTCTGGATTCTTTGACCTGGAGATCCAATGCAGAGGTGAGTAATGCAGAGGTGAGTAACACAATCCAGTACTCCGATCCCATCTCCTTAAGCACCTGATGAGGGAAACCAAACTATCAGTTAAACAACTGTGTTTTACTCCAAATGCTATAAATGAGATGGAAATTGGCATTATATTATATGCCAATTATACATTATATCGATTCCCAGCCACTTCCTCGAAAGCAGGAACTAGCCTAAAACTATCACACCCAACAACAGAAGCTTACTTTGACATAGCCAAGTTTAACCGGATGAGAAACAACTAAACTTTTAAATGTGTGAGAATGATAACATAGCTTTCAGTTTCAATTTCAGAGAGCCTATTCAGAGAAAGACACTCATTTGACACAGAAAGATGTCTTTGCGTTCAGCTCATTACACATAAATAACTGGCTCTTCTCTGTATGTGTCACAGCTATTATCTGGCATGGCTGAGTGGCCGAACTCACTTCAGAGTGAGCACTCCAGCGTAAAACGGGTACATGTTACATTTAGCAATGTTTCTCCCAATGTTCACTCCCGCTTACTGATAACTGTAGCTATTGTGGTATAAACTATTGTTAGCATAGTTTCCATGGAGATGGTTTCTTTTTCCCATGCTGAAAAGGATGGTTTACACTTTAGTTTAGGATACAGCAGGGAGTATTTTCAAGGAATACACGAAATAAACTTGAATGTAAATAAACTTCTTCAACCATTAATAAATAGTAACTTCCGAATAACGAAGTGAAAATTAGTATGCTGCGGCAGTATTTTTTCAAAGTACATAGGGATAAAGAGATCGATAAATATGTTTCTTCAGTGTAATGAGACGCAGGTGTTGCTTGGCCCTCTGGCGCCCTCTGTTGAAAAGCTTGTGAACTGCAGACTCGTATTAATACTTCAAAGAGCGTTTAGCGCTGAATTTGGGCAGCACTAATGAATCCTGTTAGCGATTCATTATCCTAAAGTGTCTCCCTTTGTTTCCTCTGACGTAGTGTCGCAGCTCCATCTTTTCAGTTGGTAAACAGGGACTTGTGATCACACTTTTCTTTAACTTTTTTTGTATTATTATTATTATTATTATTATTACTGTCAATGTCTGATACAAAAAGCTATTGAACATTTCGCCAGGAAAAACAAAGAAATATATCTAAATTATATAAAAAATAATATCTAAAATATGTTTAGGAAATATATATATACATAGGCCTACACATGAATTTACCTTCTTTGACAACATGCTTGTCATGAGAACGCAGTTCAACATTTTGGATTAAAATCTATACCTTCAGTTATAATTAATGAGATGTAGATTTTGTGATAACTAACCGTGGGCCTGGGCTCTTCTAACTTTTAAGAGTGTGTGGGATGGAATATTTCTGTCCACAAGTTGTCCTAAATTTCAGTTGTTTAACCTGAAAGCTGCTTGATACTTAATAAAACTGTGCAACTGAAGTTATTGTTGAATTGCCCCATGTTTCATTATGGACACAAACACACCAGAACAGAAATCAATAAATACCTGAGAAATACCTATAAGATGTCTCTATGTCTTTATCTCCAGACATTATTCCTCTCCAAGGAGGCTTTTGTGTGAGTTTTGGGGTGAGGGGCCCTGAAACCTCTTGCTCAGCTCCATGGCTGGAAGAAAACACACGTTCATCCTCCTCTCCCTTTCTCTTCTATTCCTCCTCCTCTGTCTCTTCACTCGTCCATGTGTCTGCGGTCCTGCCCGGGCCCCTCTTCTCGCTGGCCAGCCTTTCCTGGTGTTATGGGGGGTTCCAGACAAAGACTGTTTGGGTCGGCCGGACCCAGCTGCATTTGGGATGGAGTGGGAAGGCCGTGTGGCAATATTTTATGAGGACACGCTAGGACTTTACCCATATTTCACTGCACAGGATCGTCCTGTCAACGGTGGCCTACCACAACACACCAGCCTTGACATTCACCTCCAGAGGGTGGAGGGTGACCTGACGGCCTCATTACCCCAAGCAGGAGCACCTGGTTTAGGGGTGCTGCGCTGGCAAGAGTGGGCGCCTCAGTGGAACAAGAACAGGGGAATTAAAATAAAGTATCTTGTGGAGTCGAGGGCACTTCTCCGGGGATTTTTTCCAGACTGGAGCACAGAGGAAGTAGAGAAATGGTCTCAGGTGATGACAATCGCAACATATTATGATATTTCAGAGACTATCATTCTGCATTATGTTGTATAAATCTAAGTTATGATTTAATTTCTTGTCAGGTTGACTTTGAAGCAGCAGCACAGTCCATAATGATGGAAACACTGCGGGAGGTGAAGAGACTCCGCCCACAAAGATTATGGGGTATAGCCCCATATCCTAACTGCTATAACTTTGACTCCACCCAGATAGCATTAGCCAATTACACGGGACGGTGCCCTGCGGCAGAAATGGCCCTTAATGATGAGCTCATGTGGCTGTGGAAGCGAAGCAGTGCCCTCTATCCAGTCCTCTCACTGGAGAAGCTGCCAGAGGGAACTAAAGGGGCGTGGCTTTACGCAACCAATCAGATCAGAGAGGCTTTACGAGTGGCGGCTCTTGCAGGGACTACCTTTGATCTTCCTGTGTTTCCACTGATCAAGATTGTGTACACCTCCTCTAGCTCCTTTCTCTCAGAGGTAATGAACAGTAGGTTGCCATCTGTTGAGTTTAACAAAACCAATGGTTACAAAAGACATTACACTCTAAAAAATGCTGGGTTGTTTCAACCCAAATTTGGGTCAAATATGGACTAACCCAACTTTTTCCATATTTGACCTAAAGTTAGGTCGAAACAACCCAGCATTTTTCAGAGTGTATAAGCGGGTATATAAGGAAAATATAATATACAGTATCACACGAGTACCCGCTCTATATCAGCATCTTTTCAACTGTTAATGGCGATTTCTGTTGACAGTGCTACTCAGTGCATTTGTTGGTTGTGTCTTACAAGGTATTGTTGAAATTAAAAAATAACGTCCTTGTTTACAGCCACGTTTCAGTCTCTTTCAATATAAAAGTCAATATAAAAGTTCACAAACGGTGAAAAGGTTCCCGTGGTGATATCTGGGGTGAATATCTGGGAAAATGACCTTTCAGCCAATCAGATTTGAGGACCAGAAAGAACTGTTGTATAAAATATAAAATATAATATAATATGAGGGTGTACCTTATAAGGACTTTGTTGTTACTCAGTACAACCTCGTAATTATGCCTGTATTGTACATGTATCAGATTGATCTGGTGAACACAATTGGAGAGAGTGCTGCTATGGGAGCATCTGGAGTCATTATATGGGAAAAATCCTTAGCAGTTAAAACACAGGTAATCATTCAATTATTCTTATATTGACACTACCATACAAAAGTTTGAGATCAGTAAGAATTGTACTTATTTATTTATAAAAAAAATAAATAAAAAAAATGTATTCTGCAAGAACGCATTAAATTGATCAAAACTGACAATAAAGATATTTATAATGTTACAAAAGAGTTCTATTTCAAATACACACTGTTCTTTTGAACTTTCTATTCATAAAAGAATCATGAAAAAAAAATCACATTTTGCACTGTTTTCAGCATTGATAAAATAAATGTTTCTTGAGAACCAAATCAGCATATTAGAAGGATTTCTGAAGGATCATGTGATGCTGCTGAAAATTCAGCTTTGTCATCACAGGAATAAATTACATTTTAAAATACATTCGGATAGAAAACAATTATTTAAAATTGTATATTATAATGCTAAATGCAGATTCCGGTTTGACTGATATTATTTACGTGTGTCTCCTACAGAAATCCTGCTCAGAGTTCAGCTCGTATATTCGTCAGGTTCTTGGCCCATATGCTGTCAATGTGACCACTGCAGCACGTCTCTGTGGAGTCTCATTGTGTCAGGGCCGTGGACACTGTGTGCGTAAGAAACCTGAGGACCCCACATACCTGCATCTTCCTTCAGCCCACTTTATGCTTCTCCCAAATGGGGCAGAAGGTGTCCGGGCCACGGGAGAGCTTCCCACTGCTTACATAGACCTCTGGAAGAAGGACTTCCGCTGCCAGTGGTTCGAAGCCTTGGAGGGTGCAGCAGCAGATCAAGAATCTGGCGTGGTGCTGGAAAACCGAGGGAAAATAACATCACCAACAGTAAAAACAGTGGTTGGGATAAGCCCGAGTCAGAGTACCGTGGTTCCAGTGATTCAAGTGACAGTAGTGCCTACCAAGCAGCCAGTGGACGGCAGAAATTCTGCACTTATTACACCCATCATCCTTCTCTCCTCGCTGGTTCTTCATTATGTTTGACGAGTAGATAGCTGGAGTGTGAAGGAACTTTTGTGAACCTCAGTTGGCCTTGATTTTGATCGCTAATTGCAAAAAGAATTTTAATATAAATACCCAAAGAAATATCTCTGTTACGAGAATAGCTTCTGTAAAAGATAATCTCAGAGATGGATTTAAATTCACAGTCTGAACACGACTGAATAAACAGATCTGTTCTGCATCACCTGCACTTGAAAATGAACTGCATAACTTATATTGGATATAGTTTTTTAAAGGGATAGTGCTATCATTGACCCTCCACTTGTTCCAAACCTGCATGAGTTTGTTCTGTTGAACACAAAAGAAGATATTTTGAAGAATGTTGGTAACTAAACAGTTGAAGGTAGCCACTGACTTCCATAGGATGGGGAAAAAAAACTCTGGTCAATAGCTACCATCAACTGTTTGGTTACCAACAGTGTTCAACAGAAGAAACTCATACAGGTTTGGAACAAGTGGAGGGCGAATAAATGATGACAGATTTTTTTGGGGGTGAACTATCCCTTTAATCTACATACAAAATGACCCTGAATGGTTTTTGAAACTAAATTATCTACCTTCTATAATGTACTATATTACAATAACTGACTGAATTTTTATACAAATAAATTGAGATTTTGTTTCTGCAATTCATACAAAATAATTATGTGTGGAGTTAATATTACCTTCTATTTCCATCATGAAAACAAATTACTTTAGAAATATGATGTTTGCATTAACCCTTCGTATCATACACTACCTTTCAAAAGTTTGGGCTCAGATCATTTGTATTTTTATTGTATTTTTATGATACCTATATTCAGCGAAGATGCATTAAATTGATCAAAAGTTTTACATTGTTACAAAAACAGTTTTATTTCAAATAAATGCTTTTCTTTTGAACTTTATATTCATCAAATAATTCTGAAACAAATGTATTACGGTTTCCACAAAATTATTAAACAGCACAACTGCTTTCAAAATGGAAAATAGCGTTTCTTGAGCACCAAATCGGCATAATAGAATACTTTCTGAAGGATCATATGACACTGAAGACAGGAGTAATGGCTGCTGAAAATTCAGCTTTACCATCACAGGAACACATTACATTTTAAAATTTATTAAAATAGAAAACTGTTTTAATTTGTAACAATATCACGTTTTCACATTTTCAATTAAATAAATGCAGCTTTGATGAGCAAGAGACATCTTTCAAAAACATTGAAAATTCTTAATGACCCTAAACTTATATAATGTTGTATAGAGAGTGGGTAGAGAAAATAATCACCCCCCTTACACGTCAAAAAAAAATAAAAAATTTAATTGTGTCAGTATTTTGTTGAACCACCTTTTGCTTTAATTACAGCCTTTAGTCTGTTGGCAGAGGGCAGCAGATTTCCCTCAAGAATTTGACAGTATTTTGCCCCATCCATTTTTTCCTCCAACCAAGCTTATTCTCAGTCCAGCTTTAAATTTAAGGTTAAACTCAGCCTTGCCCTTAACCCGTGCTTCATTCCTAACTAACCACAGCCACAAAACCAGCCTCCCTTTGATCTTAACCTCAACAGACAGCATCCTTCATAATCTTAATTTAAGGACTGAAATGCTCTTTTCATGCTGAGCTAATCAAAATGACCACAGCTGATCACAGTTGAAATTTAAATGGATTTGTGTGCCACTGAGAAGGTGATTAGCTACACCTAACTGAGTTTACAAGTCATTTTTAGAAGGGGTGATTCTTTTTCTAGTGATTCTGTTTTTTTTTCTGACATGTTGGTGTTATATCTTTCACTTGGATGTTATTATTATTAAAGGGGGGTGATTCTTTTCTATACCCACTGTATTTATGTCAAACCTGTGTAAGACTTGTGACGGGACAGTGATAGCACAATCATAAAATGTCCTGAATACAGCCGGGCCGGGGTGTAACTGGCCTCTATCTGTCTAAACTAAAATCTAATCAAATGTTTAGTCTCTCCGTTTTATCTTTTACGCTTAAGAAAGAAAAAAAAGAGAAATCAGCCAATTTTATGCTTTATCTGAGCAGTCTGTCCCAAACAAAACCATCCTCCATAATGAAAATGTAAAGCCTTTCCAAACATTCAGTGACAGATATGAATGACTAGTAAGCAAATCTGCTGGTTTGTTAAATTAACAAATACCAACTAGAGGAGGAGGATAAGAACAACTACAATGTGCAAATTAAAAAAAATAAATGTGTGCATCTATGCGTTTACTTATCTGTGAATTCACCAGTGATTTTAAGGGGTGACAGAGCAAAACCTTTTATCCGCCAGTGTAAATTAATCCAGCTAAGGCCATATGAGGACACAAACACTCTCTCTCTCAGTCACTCACACACACACACACACACACACACACGCACACAAACAATATGCTCCATAATTTCACCCTGATTAATAGTGCAGATCTGGATGCAGCTGTAACTGAACTCTGCAAAAGCAGAAGACACTCAAAAGAAAACAACTGTATGTCAAAGAGCAATGAACAAATTCACCTTAAATGTAGTGAGGGGCACAAAAATCAAGTATCATTCTAGCAAATTTATTTTGTTATATAATAATTTAAAATATACATTGATGACAGATTGTTGGACAAATCAGGATCATAGTTAGTAAGACAGCGATAAAGAGAGACGGTTCAAACAGGAACAGACAGAGAATGGTAAAGATCATAAACTTTCATCCAGCCTGAATTTTTTTTTTCACACCCACCTCCAATCTCTCCTCACCTTCCTCTGATTTGTGAGGTTCTTGTGATGAACACTTGCAGACAACAAAACAGTTAATCAAATTACAGAACATTTGTCATGACTCTCAATACGGTAATCAAGAGTCCAATATTTGTAGGCGAGCCTTTACGGTGCTTGTGTTAGGAATAGTTCATCCAAATTCTGCCATTATTTACTCACCCTCATGTCGTTCCAAACCTGTATGACTTTCTTTCCTCTGAGGAACACAAAAGAAGATATTTTGAAGAATGTCCTGGCCACTCTTTTCCATGCAATTAATGAATGGAGATTATGAATGTAGACTGAAGATTTCAAGCTTCAAAAAAGACGTAGGTGGATCATAAAAGTAGTTCATATGATGTGTGCACAACTCTTCCAAAGTCATACGATATCTTTGTGTGAGAAACAGATTGAAAAGTAAGTCGTTACTCATGATTTATGGTGATTGTATGAACATGAGCAGCAAGCACAGTCCTCAAAACATCTCCTTTTGCACTCCATGGAAGAAAAAATCATACAGGTTTCAAACAGCATGAGGGTGAGTAAATGATATCAGAATTTATTTTCAGGTGAACTATCCATTTAACAATGGTCGCTGTGAAAAGAAGAACTGATCTGGGATGCATAGCATCCATCCTGCAGAAACAAAGACGTCCGGGAGGAACAAGTATACACAGAGCATGGCTTCCATACTGGCGAATATTGGTGTTAAACTACTCTATGTCTTAAATTTGAGGCCATTACAGATGGTACATTTAACACCAACGACGCAATCCGTCAAAATACCTACCAATAGTTCCAATCACACACACTCACTTCATAAACAGGCAACAGTAAAACCAATCAGTCGTCCATAAGCCACCTACAACAGAGAGTGCTTCCTGTGGTCACGTGAAAGATGTTGGACGGCATAAATCACAGGGAGGAGTCAATTTTGCCGTGCGAACGTTCTAGAGGGGAGGAGCCAAGACAAAAGGAGGTGGTTAAAGATGTGGTCCCCGAGGGGAAGGGTGAGAACCAAGCTGTCTCTAAGGGGACGAGCACTTGCAGAGCATTGTTAGTAAACATTATAATTAGCAAATTGCTTCCATTGCACGGTGTGTAGCAGAATGACTGCAGAAGGCGGAGCCACTGCTTTTCTCCAAGGGATGGAGTCCTCATTCGGACAGGGGGTGTGGTTTGTTGCCATAGTTACTTGCAGATGGTCTCTAGGGCATCAAGAGTTCGTTTGATGTCTCTGATCTGAGCAGCTAGAGCATGTATAGGTTGCATGGAGCGATCTAGCTCCTCACACCGGGCCATGAGTGTGTACATTCCCTGGAAACACGTACGCAAGCACATACAGCTCAAAATAGAAAATAGAATAAAAATGAAAACTCGCCTGACTACATAAATGTAAGTCACTCTCACCTTTATACTCATGTCCACTGACTCTCCCAAACTGTCCACAGAATCTCTGTATGTCTGGATATAGCCCACACTTAAAGCAGTCATCTGGAGAGACACAACCTTTTCATTTATATTCAAAGCAATATGTGCACTTCTCAGTCCGTATAAATGAATATACGGAATCAGGGTTGCATACATAAAAAGTGAAGCCAAAAAGTATTTAGACACTGAAAAGCTGTAAAGTTTGAAAACCCTTACAAATTTTCTGTATTTTTGCACAAATTTGACCCACATTGTGATCGGATCATCCTATAACTAAATAAATATAAATTAAATTATACATTTACTACTGTTCAAGGATTGGAGTCAGATAGATTTTATATATTTATTAGCTTTTTTTAAAGAATTTAATTCTTTCAGCACAGACACATAAAATGGATCAAAAGTGACAGTAAAGACATTTAGAAACTAGAAAGGTATAAAAGTTTTACATTTCAGATAAATGCTGTTCAAACCTGAAAAAAATGTATCATATTTCAACAAACATATTTAGTAGCACTACTGTTGGATACTAAGAAATGTTTCTTGATCACCAAATCAGAATATTCACATGATTTCTGAAGGACAATGTGACACTGAAGGCAAGTGATGGTTGCTGAAAATTCAGCTTTACCATCACAGGAATAATAAATGACTCAGAACTGGCTTTTCTGTGGTAGAATTCTGTGAAACAGTATGCAGATGGGCCAGGAAGCATCATCTAAATAACATCAGTGGAAAAAAGGTGAAGTGTGAAGTTGAGGAGAATTTACTTTATATAGTCAATTAAAATCACCTTGAGACCATGTGGCTAAAAACTAGCTCAAAAATGGCTAAGAGTTAGTTCTGAAAAAAGGAACAGCACAATTTGTTTACAGAACAAATGTTTGTTTGCACCTGGTTTGGTATTTTGAAATGCGGCTTAAGTGTCCAAATATTTTTTTGGGTGGCTGTATATGAATCAGGGTAATACTCACATTCTGTATAGTTCCATTGAGGCTTCGCAGCATCAGTTCTACACTCTGAGCCACATCCTGTGTGTGTTTGTGCAGGTCAACCAGCACCGACGGGTCAATGGGCGGAATATCAGCCGGCCGACGCAAAGAGCCATGACCACGTACCACAGGCCCAGAACAGTCCGCTGAAGTAGTCACACACAAATCAAATATTACTGATACATGACATAACAAATCAAAAACTATTTTTTGACACCCTCAGATACTCACAATCCGTGTCCAGACTCAGCCGCGAGCTCATTTTAATCTTCTGTTCAAGATTTTTGGTGATGAAGTGCGTGAGATCTCCATCATGGCTGACGGTTCCCTCCAATTCGAGGGCACTGGATATGGTAGCTCTGCGTCCTTCCACCTGGCCACCTCTAGCCCCGCCCCCAAATGCCCCACTGATCTCATCCAGGCTCTTACTGTCCTGCATGCCACGCACGACTCGATCTCGCTCTGGTACTGACCGCACACGCACCTCCGCCATCACGTGAGCCGGGCACGGAGAATCGTCCAGGTCTGGCAGCAGAGGGGGTGTGGCCTGGTTGGGAGGAGGGGCCGGAACAAGGGGAGGGGCCTCATCAGGAGAAATGGAAGCATTTGGTTGGACTTCATCCAACGAATCTATATTGGCCCATTCATCAGGTTCAGAGCGAGTGGAAGGGTGTTCAGTTGAGAACAGACCAACTGGCTGTAATTTGTGCAGATCAGTTTATTTGTTAAAAAGTTCAAGATAAACAGCAACAGATATTTGAGTCACACAAATTGGACATAATGTTAAATTATTTCACTATTAATTAATAAATTAACTGAATTAAATGTATTAATTTATTGGAATTATTGTAAGAAATTTAAGATTTTATTATTAATTATTGTCATCATTATGTTCATATTTGTTATATTATATATAAACTTGTATTTAAATTGAGTACAATAGCATGCATTTGATTTAACTCCTTAAATGTAATTTGTGGAAATTATTATTATTATTAAATTTGTGGAAATTATTTAATTATTATTAAATGAATTAATATATTTGTTATTATTATGTTATTATTTATTATATTAGTACTTAATTAAATGGAGTACGAAAGCATAGATTAGATTTAACTCTTTAAATTTATTCTTAATTTGTAGGACTTGTTTATTTATTAATTGTATTATTATTACTACTATGTTAGTAAGTTTAAATATAATAAAATTTTTGGATTTTATTTAATTATATATATTATTTAGTCAGTTAGTTAGTTGTTTGGATTTTTTTCCGAAAATTTCCAAAAAACATCATAGAAAGTTTCCATCTTTGCAACCCTACTAATAATATTAAGTAAACTAATTATTACATTATATATTAGTATTTACGTGAATGAGGACCAGCGCACATCCTTGATTTAACCCCTTACCTGTACAGAAATAAGTGTCTCCTTTTTTTGCTTGATCTCTCTCTTGTTGACATAGTTCACCTCTCCATCACTTGTCTTTCTCTCATCCTCCTCCCCTCTCCATTCTTCCAGTTCTTTTTTAGAGTGGCCGTGTATTAGTTCAGTCTCACAGGAGTGCGTGTCCTTGTGTGAGCGGTCTTCAGTTAGAATATGTGCACATTGGTTGTGCTGAACCAGTGAATCTGTAGGTGTGGACTCAGAGTAATCTGTGTGTATGTCTCTACATGAGTCCATGTGGTGAAGTGTGTGTTTGAGAGTCTCTGACAGGGCAGAAAACCCCTCGTGAGGCTCAAAATCAGCCCCATCCCTGAACTTTAACCCCTGGGTGGAGAATCCATGAGGTCCTGACCAATCTGAAGCTTTGGGAGAGTCAGAGGTGTCCACACCATTGCTTGCTTCTTGCGCATCCTGACCGGTCACAGAAGAGTGGCTCATCCCTCCACACACTGCAGCAAAACAATTCATCTTCATCACCATCATCATCATTATCATTGAAGATGTAAAGCTAAAGTTAAATGTGATGCAAGTCATAAATTCTTATTCAAATGTGTACAAATGATAGTTTATAATTTATATTTCATGCATGAGTTTGCATGATATTATATGGTAAATTCACCATACAAAGAGTGTTTAATTTTAATCATTTTCATTTAGTTAAACATTGCATTTTATAAGTAAATCTATTTATTCCCCCAGAAGGAAGAATAAAATAAAACATGGCATTGCAAATGATCTGTAACAGCATCATGAAATGTTTTCACTCAAACTACACCATGAGGACATTAATATTAGACAACATTGCATATCTAATAAATTTAAGACTTTAATATTATTTTAGTATCATTAAGATAATATTATAGTTTTTAATAATATTTTGAATTCGTTTTGACTATTATATTTTACGTTTTCCGTTCATTTTAAAGTTTTGGTAATTTTTACTATTTCTATATAGTTTTTTTTATTAATTTAGTTTTAGTTATTTTAGTACAAGCTAAACTAAATTAAAATGAGAAATAGTTGCCTTGCCAGCTGAAATAAAATAACTGTGATTTTATATTTTATTTCAGTTAACAACACAATAAAGCAACAAAAATGTTTTTTTATGGTTTTAGTTTTAGTATCAGTTAACTAAAATAACCATGATTTAAAATAAGTCATTCGTTTATTCTTTATTTATTCAAGTTGTGCGATTAAAAGCAAAACCTCGGTTATCATGAACGCTCTTGCAGGTTTCACTTCACATATGGAAACACACTGAGTCTGTTTTGACAGCTGTCAGTTCATTCGTTGCTAATCAGTTTATTGGGATATTTACTTACAGACATAAGCACTAAAACCTCAAAAGATTTTACCTAGCGATGAAGTGTCTCTCTAATGGCAGAGAAACTGAAATCATACGACGCTGAATTCACCAGCAACAATGATTTGCGGGTCTCAAAATTCATGACGTACAAACTAAGACATTTTCACAAACATTCAACACCACAACCAGACAAATCAGACGCAGATCAGCCGAACAATAAATATGTTAATAAACGGATCAAGGAAGCGACAGTGGTCACCTGACGTTAGCTTTAAGATAAGCATTAGCTGTAATGCAGACCTATGAATTCGCAGTTATTATGCGAGATATCAGCGAAAACCCGCAGCCTTATGACTATTACTGTTTGAGTTTGGGCTGATTTGTCATGTTTCAGATGCATGTAATTGGTTAAGTTAAATGTTTACCTGCAGCTCTTCCGCTCAGGATGAAGGTTGCCAACTGAGTCCGCACTAAATATTTGTCGTACTTCTTCTTCTTCTTCTACTGTTTATTGGCGGTTGGCAGACTAGCTTATTAGTGCATTACCGCCACCATCTGAACTGGAGTGTGGAGCATCGATGCATGTATATGTATCACATATGAATGTATATCATACTAAATAATAATACTAATAGTCATAAATAAATAAACATCATTATATTCTTATATAATTTCCTGTATCTTTAAGATATTTCAACAAAGCAAATCTAATATTCTTATTCCTTTTTAGCTTACTTAATATATCTTCTAGCATCATGCTTCCACCTTCTTCTATTACTTTAGCTTCTAGCATTTGTCGTTCGTTGTTATATGCTCTACAATGCAACAGTACATGCTCTACAGTTTCACAAATCCCACAATGCATGCATAATCCATTCGGATGTTTCTTAATTCTATTTAAATTTCCATTCAATGCAGTATGTCCTATTTTAATTCTTATTATTACTGATTCTTCTCGTCTTCTTAATCCCATGTCATTGTTACGTATTCCTACTTCCCTTTGAATTCTATATAGATGTCGTCCAGTCTTCTCTTTCTCCCAAAGTTTCTGCCATGCATTTATAAGAGCTTTCCTAATTATTATTTTTGCTTCTGCCTTACTAATTTTTATGTCAATTCCTATCTGATTCAAGTTCAAAGAATTCTTAGCATGCTTATCTGCCTTCTCATTTCCTTCAACTCCAACATGTGCTGGAACCCAAATAAATGAAATAAAAATGCCCTGATTTTTCATTCTATATATATATACTGCAGTATTTCAAGTATGACATCTTGTCTGCAGTTAGACTGGCCTGATTGGATGCTCTTTAACGCAGCCAATGAATCTGAACATATTACTGCTTTTTTAATTCTATTTTCCTCTACCCACTGGAGAGCCATAACAATAGCTACCAACTCTGCTGTAAATACAGATAAAAAATCCGGGGTTCTTTTCTTAATAACTATTTCATAATGCGGAATAACTACTGCTATTCCTGTTTTCATAGTTTCTGGATCTTTTGAACCATCAGTAAATATCTGTCTTTTAATAGCATCAGCATATGATATTCCTTCTGTCATCTTTATTTGTCGTACTGAAACACAACGTTGACGTTATAGTTCCACATAACATACAGGGATAAACCTCATGACATAAAAGACGTGTGTAAAATTACATGTAAACGCATTCTGTGTTTTTATATACTGATACTTTAATGTAGTTTATCAGAGGACTGCGTTATAGAATTAATAAATAATAAACCTGTGGTTAATTATTCATTTATTTGCACAAAGAGAGATGTCTAGACAGCCTGTCCAGACAGACATGTAGTACACACATTTCACCACAATGGGCGGTAGACGCCGCGGATTGATTCAGCTACTGGTGTTGCTCTCTCCCACGTCCTGTGCAGTAGGCTGTGTGTATTTTTACCCTGCTGCCATTTTATAGGCTAATCAATAGGAATTGTCAACCACATCAGTAAAACCTAGGTCAGCTTTGACCCTGTCACAAAACCCTGACCAAGACTAAAACCTCTAAGATCCTGTTATTATCCAAAAAACCTGCAAGTAACCCTAAGCTAAACCTTAATCCTAACCCTAACCATAAGGTAAGTACATGTAGTTAATTAATATTACTCAGCACTTAAATGTATAATTACACTGTAACAAGGACACCTTAAAATAAAGTGTAACCACTATTGGCTTTTTAGAAAGGCTAAAGCAGTAGCCTAAAACATGCCTAAATAGCAATTTGCTATAGGTTAACATTTACATTTTACCCAGTGTGGCCTATAGGTGACATCAGCTGAAAAGGAAATTTGTTTTCAGAGGTGGAGGAAGTGATTATATTTTGATTACTTTTTATTTTATTTTTACATTTTGGTATAATGTGTGCTAAGTGATTGTGCTAAATAAGATTAGGAAAGTCTATTAAGACAGTAAATTCAATAAAGTGTTTATTTCTTGTCAGTTTTCAACAACAGCAAGGCAGACATTTTCCTTAATAGAAAATAATATATTTCTCTCACTTTCCTTGTGTTTCTCCTCCAGTATCTCCCCTTCACTTTGTTATTTGCATCACCGATCTCATTTACTCACATATAGGCTCTCCAATATTTGGTATTCACTTCTGGGAGTGTTTTAAGGGGCAGCCGTATCCAAGGCAACCCACCTAGTCAATTTCCCAGTGTCCTGTCATTCATATAGGATGCAATATGATGTGCTCATGGAATTCAAATGCTTGTCACACAGCAAGAGGTACCAAGAGAAAATTCCAGCACATGTTTGTGCATGTGAGAGTGTTTCTGTTTATATTATACAGACCAAAAACAAAAAAAACTGTTATGATATTATGATATATCAGTGATCATTTTCTGCTTAAAACAGGATTGTTTCTTGGCTCGGATTAAAGTTCAAGACATGTTAGATGTTGGGATGTTGTATAATACTAATGCAGTCATTTTTTCTGGTACTGTATAAAGCAGTATATGTGGATGTTATTAATATTACAAAATGGAATACATTAAGTAGTGCAATGTTGAATTCTGTTCTTTTTCCTCTCAATTTCATGACAGTCTTCCAAAACACTTTATTCAAGGTTCAAAGTCCATTAATGAAATCCAGATTTACAGTTTAAGGTAAGACATAGTCACACAATTCACAAGGTTTAAATTATTGAGGGCAGGATTTACCATATGTAAAACATGAACATGAAACATCTATTCTTTTTTATGTATTTTATACAACATTTAGTTAACAACATTTGAGTTTTGTTTGAGTCTCCTGGCGAACCGAGCTGCTCCAACATATACACAGATCTCTGGTTCTGTCTCTGTCATGTGGGTCTGACCGCATTTTAATTTGCTCCTCTTCTCTCTGTTTTTGTACAGTACTTTAAAGCCTTTAAATCCCTTTTGCCATTATTTTATTTTTTTATTTTTCCATCCTTCTGAATGGAGGCACTTCAGGGCGGGTGCCAAACTTCTTGGCAGTCGTGCATCTGTCCGTGCGCAGGAGAAAATAGCTGCCGTTTCAGTCCAGTAAAATAACACACCCTTTGCGCCTCCATCGTTCCCCAGAGAAACACAGTGTTCATCATCCTACGGGATCTGTTATATTTTGGGACTTTTGCTTTGGTTGATTAATTTAAATAAATCTCTCGAAACTAATGAGTGACATCAGAGACAGAATTACACCCTATTCAAATATATAAAAAAAAAAAGACCATGTACAATTTTTACACTTAAAATGCAAGACAATATAAACACAAAGCACAAAAACACAAGGAAAATAAATACCATGAAAGACAAATAAGGAAATACATTTCAATACAGTCTTTTTAAACAAAGAACATTTTAAGATGCTCCCTAACTTTAGAAGATTTGTCTTTTGTTCATAAGAGGATAATTTGGGGACACTCCCTTGCATTAAAATATTTGTCAAATATGCTTAACACAGTCTTCAAATAATCAATTCGTTTTTAATATTAAAGTAAACACTTCTTCTTGACCACACCTATTTCAGATCATTCTTAATTTGCTTAGCAACAGTCCTTCACATGATTCAGATACTAGCTTTGTTCCAAAACCTAGTGAGCTGCCTCATTGCCTACATAGGCAGCATTCTACTTGTCAATGAACTCATTAAGAAATTAGAAACACTCTACAATTCTGGACAACACACAAATATTCTTGACATGCAATCAAGTTTCCAATTAGCATGTCAAAGCACACATGAAATATTTGGTAAGATAATATGTTTTTAATTACACTTCTGTTCAAAAGTTTGGGGTCAGTAAGATTTTTTTCATGTTTCGAAAAAAAGTCTCATGCTCACCATCAATTTGATCAAAAATACAGTAAAACAACTAAAATAACTGTTTTCTCTTTTACTATATTTTTAAAATGTATTTTAATCCTAGGATGGTAAAGCTGAATTTTCAGCAGCCATTACTCCAGTCTTCATTTTCACATGATCCTTCAGAAATCATTCTAATATGCTGATTTGGTGCTCAAGAAACATTTCTTATTACTATCAATGTTGAAAACAGTTGTGCTGAATAATACTTTTGTGGGAACAGTGATACAATTTTTTTTGATGAACAGAGTTCAAAAGAACAGCATTCGTTTGAAATATAAATCTTTCATAACAATATCTTTCCTGTCACTTTTGATCAATTTAATGCAATTTTATGCACAATAAATGTGACCCTGGACCACAAAACCAGTCTTAAGTGAGATTTATACATCATCTGAAATCTGAATAAATAAGCTTTCCATAGATGTATGGTTTGTTAGGATAGGACAATATTTGGCCGAGATACAACTATTTGAATATCTGGAATCTGAGGGTGCAAAAAAAAAATCAAAATACTGAGAAAATCGCCTTTAAAGTTATCCAAATGAAGTCCTTAGCAACGCATTTTACTAATCAAAAATTAAGTTTTGATATATTTACGTTAGGAAATTTACAAAATATCTTCATGGAACATGATCTTTACTTAATATCCTAATGATTTTTGGCATAAAAGAAAAATCAATCATTTTGACCCATACAATGTATTTTTGGCTATTGCAACAAATATACCCCAGCGACTTAAGACTGGTTTTGTGGTCCAGGGTCACAAATGTATTAAAAAAAATCTTGCTGAGCCCAAACTTTTGAACAATCTATATTGATATAATTATTTGAATGAATTGAAAGAAATATAAGTTGATCAAAATTTTTCTCTTCTCATCCCCTCATCTTGCATGTATTTTTGAGCTTGTTGCTTGACAATGCTGCCGCATACAGGCAGCTCATTAGGATTTGAAACAAACCAAATGTCTGTTAACATGATGCCATGCATACTTGAATGTACTGTGAATATACTGTATATTGCATGTTTTGTTGTATTCTTTTGTTTTGAGCAGCTTTGTAAACACCTGCGATTTGTTCTATGTGCTCCTTGGCAGCCTCTGTGCTGAACTCTGCATTCTGCTCCGGTTCTTCCGCCCCCTTCCTTTCTCCTTCTCTCCCCCTCCTCTGTGCCTGTGCCGGTCTGCTCTCTTTCTGTCCTGTTTGTTATGCTTGTGATTCCCTGATTCCTCGTTGTTGTGATGCTGACTGAGTTCTTTGCAGTGTCGCTCCAGTTTGCCGTGGTTGATCAATGCCATCACATCCTGGTACCATGGCTGGGCGGAGACAAATGTGGGGCTCCACACAATTAAACGAATAGTAACGGCTGTCCAGCGGAATCCATGTTCTTCTAGCTGACAGTGATAAACGCCGCCGTGATTGAGCTCAGCCCGGGGAATGAGGATGCCCCTGTCAATGACAACCAGCTGCTCCCCAGATGTGACCTGAAAGACAGAAGGTTCAAATTTAGAGACATCTCAATATTTGATAATGTTTTGAGTGTGCAGGCATGAGTGTGCATGTACCTTATGTTGCTCCAGGCTGTTCTCGCCTATGTCTTTAAACCAGGTGACTGTGGCATGGTGAGATTTGGGTAGGCACTCCAGGTAGGTGCTGTTACCCATGGCAACAACTAATGTCTTCTCCTCTGCCTCCACCTGAAGACCAGCTGAATAACAATGAATAGAATAAGAAAAATTAAATGAATAAAGAATTTAAATGAAAGAATTTCAATTAAATTTTAAATTAATAATTTTATAGTAATGTTAACAACTATAACAAATAATAATAACAAATATTATCATTACTACTACTACTACTATCGTTACTATTATTATCATTACTACAGTTCAAATTAATTGCTGGCCTATGTGCACATGAACATGGCATTTCTCACATAATAGTAATATTTTATTATTATTATTATTATTATTATTACAGTTTTAATTAATTGTTGGCATTTCTCACATATTATTATTATTATTATTATTGCATTTTTTGATTGTTGGTCTATGTGCACACATAACATTTCACACATAATAGTAATATTTTATTATTATTATTATTATTACTACAGTTTTAATTAATTGTTGGCATTTCTCACATATTATTATTATTGCATTTTTTTGATTGTTGGTCTATGTGCACACATAACATTTCACACATAATAGTAATATTTTATTATTATTATTATTATTACTACAGTTTTAATTAATTGTTGGCATTTCTCACATATTATTATTATTGCATTTTTTTGATTGTTGGTCTATGTGCACACATAACATTTCACACATAATAGTAATATTTTATTATTTTTGTTAATTATAATATTATTACTAAAATATTTATTTATTATTATTATTTATTATTATTATTTCTAATTATTATTATCATTATTCACATTTTTTATTTAATTCATTGTGCACATAAACATGGAATTTCACACCATGGGCACGGCGCTTTTAAGATTTAATTACTTTAATTGTAAGTGTTTTTCTAAAGGCACAAATGGTAAAAGTTTATTCAACCTTTAATAAGTTTCCACCCAGATTTAATGAGCAATGAATGATATCGTAAAAACACATATAAATAAACACAAAAATAACAGTGCTGTTCCAAAGCAGGATGTTTAGCAATTGTAAATGTCTGGTTGTCTGTGTGTCTTACCTCCCTGTCTGACACACTGGTTCAGCGGGTTGCCGTCATCATTAACATGACGAATGTTTCTTCTGCAAATAGGGAGGAATGTTTCAAATCAGATTTATTTCAGATATACCAAATACCAACGCGGTTCGGTTTCAGTGTACTGGAAACTGTTGATGAAATGGATTCTATCAAACAAGCTGCCCATACAAGTGTGAGATGTGTGTCACCTGCGTGCAGTTGGCATGTAAGGGCTGCAAGAGTGGCCATCCCAGGTGCAGTATGGGTCTCTAGCAAGACAGCATTCAGCGCAGGCTTGGCCGTACAAATCGCAGTGGAACAGACCCAATTGAACCACACCCTCTGCTGATCCAGCAAACAGCCACTGCTGGAGACAAAACACACACACACACACACACTGATATGGGCTGTGATCCTGTTTATTGCTTTTTTTTCCCAGTAAGCAGGAAAGCTGGGCCAGAAACACAAAGATCTAAATCACATTCCACACATCACAGCTCCAGTGTTACAGAGCTCTTTCCATCTCAGTTCTTCAGGTTTCAGTGAGTGTTTCATGGAAAAAATGTGTAAAAAAAAAAAAAATCACAGTTTCATTTAAAATATATTCCACCCTCTCGCGTTGCCATGGCGACAAGATGGGAAGGTTTATAAAAGTGTGTCGGTGTATCTTACATGTATATTCATGTATGTTTGTATGTATGTATGTGTGCTTCCACTGATAAACATGGTACCTTTTTCTTGGACAGCGTCATGGCAGTGATTGGTGACTTGTTCTGTTGAGTGACAGAAGATTAGCAGTTAATGTTTCAAGTTCAAAAGGTCATCCCAATGAATCTGGAATGTTAAGCTGCAGAAGTTTTACCTTAAAAACCTGCAGCCGTTCCAGAGTGATCTCCTGATTCTGTCCGTTGGCTTTAGGGAGGTGAATCACTTTCAGAACCAGGCCAGAATCTGAATACACACATAAAATACACACAGTATTTAAACTAAATGGACGTCACATAATTTCCATCAAAAATTCAACAAACCTACAGTTTACTTCAGTATTCACCACAAACACACACCTGTGCCAATGAACAGCACGTCATATTGTCCATCCACCGCCTCCACTCTGTCCACAAGGAGGCGGGTCAGTTTATAAGGCACGCCCACTCTGATGAGCAAAGGATGACCCCCAAATGGATTTACCACTTCCTGCATTAAAGGATGTTTGCGGCTAAAGAAGATGACATCATCAGGATATTCCCTTGTTGATTTGAACCCTCCATATGTGCTGCTGGGACACTGAAGTTTGACAGGAAGTTCAGTATTATGGTCCAAAAATAATAATTTACTGTACATGATTTTAGAATAACGTTTTTATACTGTACATTATAATGCTGTAATGCCTAATTGTATTTGAACACTCACTGTGCCGGGTCTGGGATAGGGAACTTTGCCTGTATACTCCATCCACTTGTACTGTTGACCCTCCCTATGAAGGAAATTTCCTTTAAAAGCTCTAATAATGTCTTGCATTCTGTAAACGCACACAGCGGATCCATTCAAGACATTGCTGTTGAGAGAGGAAACAAACACACATAAAAATAGAAACATGAATTATTAATTGATTGAGAGATATAAGCAGACAGCATCAACTAGCAATGAATAGCATTCAATCACAATGTATCACATCAACAGAATTAATCTTATTCAGTTCCCCTACATGTTTTTGGCCAGACTTAATTCCAAATTAAACCAAGCTCTGGTGGCACAATGAAAGTGGCACTTCAGTTCAAGTGTGAAGCTAGTCGGCAGCAAGCCACGGACTCCTCAGCAAGGGTTAAAATGTCATCTGATCTGAATTGAATTGAATTTGGGTCTGCCTTGAAAGCTACAGTCTTTACGAGTCGAGAGACTCAGTGGAACAGCTTAGCAGAGAGCAATAACACTGTCACTCTTTCCATACAGCTTTTTCTAAATCCATTCTTCATTGTGCACTCCACCCTATGCAACATTCCCCAAAGCCTTAGGCAGACACATACACATTTTCACAAACAAAGAGGAAGGCATATGCTATTTGAGATGGCTGATGTAAAATTGGTTCAACTTCTAATGTGTTTTAAACATCATGGGTGCATTATTAATGTCATCTTAGACCAGCTGGAAAGTATGACTCAGTAATACTGCAATTTTATCCACACCCTTAACCACATACGCACACACAGGGTTGTCATGATGTGCACATTGCTCTTTTCAATACAATTAAAGTGAAGAGTGACCAGGGGCCATCAAGCTTCAAAAACGACAAAACAGCATCAAAAAACACTACCATTACAGTAGTAAACTTGACTTCTGAAGCCTACAATAGCTCTGTGTGCAGAAATGTAAGTTGTTGTGTGAAATGTGAGTTGTTGTGTTATTTACTGAAAATCATATATATTTACAATTTGCATATTCAAATTTAGTGACTCATGATTTGTTACAAGTAACATGTGACCCAATTAAATCAGCATCATGACAACAAAAAGCTTTGAAGATTCATATTTGAATATAGACTACCATTTAAAAGTCACCAAGCCTGCATTTATTTAATAAAAAATAAAATAAAACAGCCATATTGTAATTTTTTTTACAATTTACAATTAAAAATAAACACACACACACATACACAATTTATTACTATATATCAAAGCTGAATTTATTACTCTTTACCATTACTAGAAATCATTCTAATATGCTGATTAGCTGTCATTTTTTATCCTTGCTGAATAACATCAATACAATTAATTTCTTTCAAAAAGCTGTTTTGAACATATAACAGCTTGAATTTCTTGTCTTTTTCTCAGATCTTTTGTAAATAGCTTTAGAAGACCTGGAATATAGCACATAAGATATATAGACAAATTTGATGGTGATTTTCGTCACTTTTGGAGCTTGACAATCCCTAGCCAGTAGCCACCATTTAGTTTTTTGTTTGTTTGTTTTGTTTTTTGTTTTTTATGAAGAAGAGCAGCAACAACATTCTACTAAACATACCTTCTTGTGTTTTTTGCAAAGAAAGTCATATGAGTTTGGAATGACTTGAAGCTGAGTAAATGATGATAGAAATTTCCTTTTTAATGTCTGCTCTTATTTCAGCTATGACTTAAGTCTCCAAATGTGATTTATTACAGTCAAATGTTTAAAAATTGATACCAGGTCAGTGTGTAAGACTCACCTGGTAGTGGTGAAGAGCCCATAGATGAGGGGGTTCTTTTTTTCCTTTCCACGCTGAATAAAAATATCCTCTACAGAAAAACAGAAAACAGGTTTAGAATATTAAACATGCTTTGTATGCACTTTAGTCAATGCTAATGAAAAAGATGTATGTATGGTCTCTGGTTTCATCTCAAGGCTGTATCATGAAAAGAATATTTTCCTGGTCACACTCTCTTTCTCATTAAAAAAAAAACGTGTGTAACACAGCATTTTTGTGGTTTCACTACTGTTTAAACACACACACACACACACACCTATATCTTCACAAAGAACTTGTGCCATCGGAGGTAGTCTAGTTCATTTCTGCATTCCAGCCATGTCAGATATAATCAAACGCCTTATCAACTCAAACACACACGTTAAGATGGTGGTTCTCAACTGGTTTTGCTTCAGGACCCAAATTTTACATTGGACAATAAGTGACGGCCCAAAACAATACAACATTTTTTAAACTATAAAAGTAAACAAAAATGTAACATGTAAATTACCATTAACTTCATAGGTTTAGGTCATAATTTATATATTTAGCAAGGACACATTAAATTGATCTAAAGTGACAGTAAAGAATTTTACATTTTTACAAAACAATTCTGTTTCATATAAACACGGTTCTTTTTAACTTTCTATTTATAAAAGAATACTGAAAAAGTGTCAGTTTCGAAAAAATATGAAACAGCACAAGTAAGGAATGTTACTTGGGCACCAAAACAGCATATTAGAATGATTTCTGAAAGATTTTGTACTGTATTTTCGATCAAATAAATGCAGCTTTGGTGAGCATAGGAGACTTTCTTTAAAAACATTAAAATATCTTAGCGACCCCAATCAAAAATACAGTGGAGTTTGATCAAACTCACAGCCCTTGGCGACAATAAAAGATATGGGGCACATCCCGCCAGTTGGAAACCACAGTGTTAAACATTCATGCTACCGCAGACACGCCTTTGAAACATGAGATAGATTTACTGACTCTCACAAACTATTAAAAACTGAGAACATAAACTAGATCAGAGCTGTAAAATGGTTGAAACCTTTATTACACACCGCTCTGGACTACAACCGCACATATAAACACAGACGCTCTGTTTTCCCCTCCTATTCTACACACAAACCAACAGAATCCCTTTAATTAAGCATCCACACTCCCTCTTTCCCTCTCGATCCCATTACTATCCCTCATTTCTGTCCCACCCCTCCTCCCTCTCTTTCAGATTGTTTTACTCCCCCCCCTCATCCAACAAAAGCTTTTGTTCTCTTTGAGGACAGATAGTTTTGTCTGCCCTGCACTTGTTGACACTTCTCTATCCTGCCCCTATCCGTCCTTATCCCTCCTAACCTCCGACTCTCCTGCTCTCTGCTCTCCTCCCTTATCCTCATCCCGAGTTAGCCAGTAGATTATGTGGAAACAGGATGGGGGTGCCACCGTAGATGTGAAAATATACACACACACAGATACTGGTGGCCTTCAAAACATTCAGCAGACCACCAAGACAAATGGCATATGCACTGGCACACTCATTTTAAGATACATTTATCATCATGAGGTTCAAATGTAAAACATTCAGGGTGAACTCAAGAAAATTAGTTCAATTTGTGACAAAACTTCTAGGCGGGCAATAAAATGTATATAACCATAAGAAATTATTTCCTAAAGTACTCAATAGGTGTTAAACATTAAACTTTTTAGAGTCATAGAGATGTATGTAAATATCAGACCAGACACAACACGAATTCAGCTCAGCTTCAAAATCAGAGCCACAGAAACTGGCAGCATCACCTCCACACACACAAACACAGACATTATCTAAACTTATTTACACCAGACCATGACGCATTCTGGAGTACTTTCAATCTTGCATACCAAAACACACGCCAGTCAATTTTTTCTTTAAAGACGTAAGCTTCATCTGTTCCATATTTCACAAGAACAGAATTCACATCATTCTAATTCTACTCTTCCAGCAACCTGGCAGTTCTCAACTCGTATCATCAGTTTACGCATGTTTCTTTATACAATCTATAAACTCGCTATTCCTGACTAATATTCACTGACTGCAGTGTGGTCTGGCCCATCATAACTATGGCAACATGAGGGTCCCTGATGCAGGTGGAGATTATGGGAGATGTAGTGGTTTAGGGGCCATGGAGCACAATGTAAACAAGACAAAGACAATTACCACCATAGGGCAAAAGTACAGCTAAGATGAGATGCATATTAGCATTAGAGCATGTTTACATTATAGAATCATCAGAACATTTCTACGGCACAAGTAAACATGAAAGTATTAAGAAATCAAAACAAAGCTATTTTGCATGTTCTAAATACTTTGGTAGGCCAAGAAATAAACACATTTCACAAGTCTCTAACACTTGAAAATAACTGGACATGCACTGAGTTAAACAAGTTATGTAAACTCAGCTGTTTAAAGATTGCCATGCCATTGCCATGCCGCTGGACAATGAATAGTTCTGTTCAGAGCCGCTTGCAGATTTGATAAAGTTGCAGTAAGATATGGAAGCCATTCTTGATTTCAGATTATTGCTGGCTGTGTTTTATATCGTATTTGGGTGGAATCGTTTAGGGGACATGCTATCTTCAGTGAAGTCGTCACTGATAACTGAGATGAACATTTCAATATGTATGCTCTGTAATGTGTATATCTTACAGATATAATATATGAGTATGAGACTACAACTACAGTAAAACTTCGGTCAGAATGAGGATTTAAGAATTGTTTATTCTATGCGAGGACTTTGTTTACACAGACTGATTGATAAGAAACTGGTTTCTGTCTGAGTCTGTGTGTGGTGTGTGTGTGTGTGTGTGTGTGTGTATGTGAGTCTACTGATAAACTTTGTTCCATAAATCAGGGAAGTTTGGGCATATGACACACACACACACACACACACAGAATCAACAGTATAAATTATATTCTAAAAAATATAATATATATATATATATATACACACACACACACACACCATGGATTTTTGCACATGTACTCTGTTAATACCATATTTTTCAACATGTACTGTACCATACTAATATCACTTTTTTGGGGGGGATATATACCATGCTAATAGCATGATTTTTAGACATGTTCTTTGATGTAGATGTAAATGCCCTGGTACATGGATATGATAATCATTATTTTCTATGACATACATAAAATTACCAAGGCATTACCATCTGATACCGTCAAGTCAAGTCAAGTCAAGTCAAGTCACCTTTATTTATATAGCGCTTCATACAAAACAGATTGTGCCAAAGCAGCTTTACAGTGTTAAACAAGAAAATAGTGTTTCAGTAAAACAAACAAAATTCAATTCTGCTGTTCATCGTTGATTCAGTGATGTAATCGTCCAGCTCAGTTCAGTTTTCTTTCAATATTATCTGTGCAATCAAGTCGACAATATTGCCAAATATTAAGTGTCCCCAGCTAAGCAAGCCAAAAGGCGACAGTGACAAGGAATACTTTTTTTAAAGTTTATTAATAATAATTTAGCAATATCAAAAGGACAGAAATCCAACCAGACAGAAATTTCAATTAAAAAAATATTTTATTTATGTTTGGATCTCCAAAATAGTATCTATTTTTTATTTCTATTTAGATTTGTACATAATTTTTTATTGTAATAAAAATTAAGTATATTTTATTAAAATAATATTTATTTTATTTCTGTTTAGATCTCGATCTAACAAGTAAATAATAATTATATTATTATTTTATATGAAAATTACAGAAATCCACAGTCAGAGGCATATCACCCAGCACATCCTATCAGACTCACAGAGGTGGGCATACAGGCACAGGAGCCACACAAGTGCAGTTAAGCACGTAGGAACACACTATTAAATACCTTGCAGACGCGGGCGACTCTAGAATAGAGGACCTTCCCAGCAGCCCCCTCAGCCTCCTGGGAGCGCTCAGTGAAGAACACATAGACCTTATCATCCTCCTCATTATCACTCTCTGACATCTCTGCAACATGTACAAATTCAGTGCCTGGAGAGAGCGCGAGAGACAAAAATACGGTTAACTAACACATACATCTGTTATTGTGTAAACAATATGGTTGCATTTTCTTGTGTTTAACTGATAGAGCACAGTGCATCCTTAATTGCTGTCAACAACCTGGCGTGTGTATTTTTGTAAGTGTGAGTGTAAGTGTTAGAGCTAGCTCAGGAGTATGTGTGGTTGTACATGCACATGTACCACCTTGCAGCCATGTGGAGTCGTATTGTTCAGTGCGAATCACATGTCGCTCCCCCAGACTCCGAATAAAAGCGGTATCATGACTTAGAAAGTCAGATGAGATGCCAGCGTACAGCTCTCCATCTGAACAAACATGCACAGAGATTTAGATCAGAATTAGAGTTACACTGGCATGTTCTCACACAAACAGATAAATTACACACAAACTATAAACATGCTGTCTTACCTATGATGGCGGTAGCTGTTCTCTGGTGAGGGTCGTAAGGACATTTTCCCTTCCCTGATTCAGTGTCTTCATACTGCAGCATTTGTTCCTCAGCCTGAAATTCCCATTACATTATTTACAGTTCAAATTATTAATTTTTGCCTATACACAATAATCCTTTAAGGATGTATTTTTATTCTGTATGAAACTTTTTTTTAACTTTTATTAAAAATCTAATTTTTAAATTTTAATTAAATATATATTTTTTTCCGGTGTGGATATGTAACAATTTTTTTATTTTAATTTTTTTTATTTTAATAAATTAACATTTTATTTAAATTTATTAGCAATTTATTTATTAGTAATATAATCCTCATAAAATTGTATAATCTGACATTTCCTATTCTATCACCTGAGACACACATTGTACATGATTGATGCACAGCATATTACATTATCCCTGCGTTCCATTCGGAAGGGCTCATCCCTACGCCCTAATCCCTTCAAAGGGTTTACCCTCCGGAGTGAGAGCTTCGAAGGGTTGAAGGGTGTAGGGGACCAAACAACTGTTCCTTGAAGGGCCCTTCTGTGTCATCATCACATGCCCACATGTAGGCGCCGTCATCATGCAAAGAATCTGCGCAAAGGATCATGGGAGCCCGAAGTGTCCATCAGTTGTACCCTTCGAAATCCTTAATTCCGAAGAGCCCTTTGAAGTGGCCAGTTTTGAGCACTTCGGTTTGGAATGACCCTTCAATATGGAGGCCATGATTGTTTTCACTCCGAAGTGCCCTTCATCGTTGCTTCAGTGATATATCCCGTTTGGAACGCACCGTATAAGTACACAAACACAACAGGAAGAGTTTATGTGAGAGAGGTGCATGCTGGGAAATGTAGTCCTTTACCTTGAGGAAGCGGTTGGTGGGGATGAAGGCACAGCGAGGGTTGAATGCTCCAGTCCCACAGGCGTAAAGATGTGTTTGGTTATACAGCTCTAACACACGCAAGAAGTTTGCACAGTCCATCTGTGACATGAAAAGGAAACTATCACAATGAGGATTTAATTGATTTTGTTTGTGATTAAACACTTCAAGAAAAGCTGTCTAAACATGCTGCATTTCATAAAATTGTGTTTTACCTGCAGGTTTTTTCCAGCCATGATACAGTTCTGGATCTGATCTGGACTTGCAGGCCAGTATATCTGAAATACAGCACACACACAGATGTGAATCTCTTCTGGTGCACAAGTCTGCATAAAAGCTCCTCTTAGTCATATTAAATGTTGATGCATATGCTGATTTCATCATGTAGCATGTGAGGAATTACAGTTGGATGCCACCCTGGCATTACTCAGATGAAATCATTATGAATACACACTAAGTTATGTAGACAAGCAGGGATGGGCTCACACACACACACACACACACACACACTTACTCACACAAACAGCCACAAATACACTCACAGGGCCTAATTCATGCAACAAATGTTTGTTTGAAAACCAATCATACATAAACTGTGTTTTTCAATTTCAATGAGAATGGAACATGTTTTTTAGCCTGGGACAGATTTCATAAGATAAGAATCTGCTAGTAAAAGCTTTCTTGCTTGATACTACAGCGTGTTTGGGTGAACTAAACTATCTCTTTAAAATTCTTGTTATTTACTACCCTCAAGTTGCTTTCTTCTGTACAATGAAAGTGAATGGTGACCAGGGACTGACTAGCTCCAAAAATACCATAAAAGTACTATGACATCAGTTCATTTGATTTATATGATATATTCCAAGTCTTTTAAAGCCATATGATAGTTTTGTGTGGAAAACAAGTTGTTTATGATGGTTTTATGGTGATTTTTGACATTTTCTGAGCTTGACAGCCCATGGTCACCATTCACTTTCATTGTATGGAGAAGAGCAGCATGAACATTTTGTTAAACTTCTCCTTTTGTGTTACACATAAAAAAGACAGTATATAATGACAAAATTGTACTTTTTGTGTGAACTGTCCCTTATTTAAGAATATGTTAAATATATATGTCCGCATGCATGTTTGGGCGCGTACATACCTTGCAGGGGGTTTGTGTAATATCATCCAGGCTGGTGGACAGCAGATGGTCTTTCATACCGATGTAAAGACGACGACCATCTTCATCCGGCAGCAGAGAGTTCAGATCCCCAGCAGGCACAGAGAGAGATATGAGCCTGCCGCTCCGCATCAGCTCTAAGAAAGAGAGGGAGAGATAGAAAGAATGTGAACAGATTATTTCATAGATTTCTGTTATGAGTAAAGACCCTCACGGCTGAGTTCTGCATATATGCAGCATTGCCGCTTTCAATCACAAATCCTTTATTTCTGACAGGCCAATAAAGAAAATGCAATTCAGCTTTATTGTTTTTATGGGAAAGGGAAAAAAATTGTGAAAGAGGGTTTCTTTCTTCCATTCAACAGAGGGTGAATTTCTGAAGAATATGAGACTGTTAAACTCTAAAATTACAAAAATTACCATATCATAAAATAGTCTACAACTTGTGATCTATGTCCCAAGTCTTCTGAAGTCATATGATAGCTTTGTTTGTGGAACAGACTGAATTTTAAATTGTTATTCAGCGGAAATAACTGAAAACTCAATGGCACAATGATCCAGTTCCATTAGTTAAAAGCCCACTGGAGGAGAGGAGTATCAGAGAATTAACATCTCTTTCTTACACAAAGCAATCATATGACTTGGAATATAGTGCATCATTCAGATGTAGTATTTCACAAAGCTCCAGAAGCAACTTGTATTGTTCAAACCATCTCCTTTGTACTCCATGGAAGACAGAAAGCCAAGCCACTGGTTTGGAATAACATGAGGGTGAGTAAATGATGATAGAATGTTTATTTTTGTGGATGAACTATTTCTTTAAATACATTTAAAGCTGTCCACCAGAGTAACATTGTATTCTGTACTTTTCCTTAACACAATGAACTCATATAAACTCATATGTGGACCAGACAGACTCACCTTTGGGCAGAATAACCTGTTCAAAAATATGAACAGTCGAGACAGACAGAGATAAAATAATGTGTGAGATGAATGGAACAGACAAAAAGATTGAAAACATGCCATGAGAATAATAGGAAATGAATTAAATACAGTGAGAGTGCAGCAGATAATATTATAATACACCAAAAATCCAATGCACACATATCACGTTAGTTGTTCTATAGATTTGCATGTTTATCACTCCTTTAAAATATTCTCTCACTCACCCACACACACTAAAAAATTTCAGCTGTCACGAGGGACATGCACACAATCTGTCATAGCCTGAAACCTCACACATGCATTCCTGGCCCTTACTTAGTGGCACCATTGCCCCCTTTCTTGGGGGCAGTTGCTGTGGCAACAAGGGTGTGTGTGTGTGTGTGCTAAAATCACTCAGATGGATTACAGGCTGGTATTCCACCTGTCTCGAGTGTGTTTAACAGGAAGTGAGGGAGTTTTCATGACTAGGTGGTCTAGAATCTGGTAGCCTCAGACTGTAATCAGTCTGACTCATGACCTTTTTAGCCATAAACTAAATTAGACAAACAGTGAGACATTCTGATGGTCTTACACAATTAGTACAACTACAACTCTCTTACACACACACACACACACACACATATGATTATGAACACAAAGTGGGACAGACCCTTCTATCCATCAATCTATGACCAGGGTATATTTAGCCACATACAGGCCTAGTGCTGTACATTTAACCACACACAAGCTGTGAGTGTATATCTGAACATTAGATTACCACAGTCATGAGAGAGACTGATGTGGGATTACACGATTAGTGCAAATATGGCGTGTGATACAGCTAAGAAACATTATACATATACATCTACACGAGGGCAAGCGCGCCCTATAGCAACAACGCAAAATATATATAATATATATAGTTTTTACGATTAATTACTATTTCAGTGTCTGCGTGATAGTGTACAGCGCTTCCTGTCCTGTAGGTGTCATAAATACAATTTTACCTGATCTGTGAATGTGAGCTACCAAAAAAAAAACTTTTAATGAATTTTCTTTTAATGAATAATTACGAGGATCTCATTTGAATCAGTCTGAAACACTGTCTTGCAGAGTTATGTTAACTAAAACTATTCAAAATCATTTTCGTTCATTTAAATAAAGCTGAAATAAAAATAAAATAGAAATATTAGATACAAACTAAAATAAAGAAAATTAGATATGTTACCTTTGCATATAACTAAAATAAATAAGTTGAAGTATACAAAAATTACTAAAAACAAAACTGAAATAAATATAAATGGACATTATAACTGAATATACTGAAATATGGAATCAAATGGAACTGATTCAAACTAAATCGAAATGGGCATCAAATCGAGAGCTTGTGAATCGTAAGTGGATTGTGAAATTTTATTCAAAAATCTGTTCACAAGCACACACCTCTTATACAATAAGTGTGGATGGAAGTATGTTAGGGTGTGTTGGCCACAGCTTTTTCCCATAGTGCTACTGGCAGACAAGAACAAACAGTACACACTTCCTGTGCAAATTGAGTTATCGGCTATTACTGCTCAATCCACCAGTTGGCATGTTCATATGTGTGTGGTAGAAATGTTCACAGGTGTGACTATAAGTCTGTGAACACAAGGCCCAGAGCTCATGCATAAACACACAGACAGCTAAAATAAACTGGGCGAACACACACTGCTGTGTTCTGGAATTTCTCAACTCTCCGTCAGTCAGACCTACTAACCATGACCTATGACCTGGGCTGAATATGAGTATACATCATAATTATAGCACTCAAATGCACACAGATACACACACTTGCCAGAGCTTATGCTTAATTGATTGATGCTGTTAGTTATAATCACACCCAAAGGCCAATCAACTACAAAGTGACCAATCAAAACAGACCAGCTGGAAAATACATTTTATAGAACTGCTGGACATATTACTGGATATATGATTTCAATTTTATCCAGTGGCGCAAAATCTCAGTATGTGTGTGTGCGCTACTTAAGAGCTGTCATTTATCATCTCATTAGGGAAATCAAGCCAAAATGAGCTGGATAATAATCAACCACCAGCCGTTCCCTTACACAAACACACACTTATGCTCTACCCTTTGGGAGTCTGCGTGAATGAAAGGCTAATTGGGTAATTAAGAGATCCACATAAACACAACACACGCATTCACACGGATTCATTAAGATATGTATTACTCCTAAAACTTTCTAAAAACATTTCACACATAAACATACACATACACACTCTCTCTCTCTCTCTCTCTCTCTCTCTCTATCTTCTCTCACATTCACTCTCAGTGGTAAGCAAAGAATTCACAAACGCTGTGATCTGTGCAGGGTTTTCTAGGTCATGGAGACACACAAACTTTCTAAAAACATTTCACACATAAACATACACATACACACTCTCTCTCTCTCTCTCTCTCTCTCTCTCTATCTTCTCTCACATTCACTCTCAGTGGTCGCTGATATACAGAATGTATCTGTGATCTGTGCAGGGTTTTCTAGGTCATGGAGACACACAACCAGTTTCAGTCTACACAATGTCACACATGATATACCCCTGTCGAACCACGGCTGATTACAGATGGCATTAGGGTAATTGGGTTTAAAAGAGAGAAAGAGTTTGTGTGTGGAGCAAAGAAAGACTGAATATTTGTGAGATTGTGGGTCCACAAGGATTGTAAAACCTGAAATCTTCTACATAGTGGGAAGAAAATAGCTTAATAAACATACTAAATAATGTCTGGATTAAAATGTTAAATGCAGAAAGGTTTGAAAAAAAAAACACACCAAGAGCTCAATAGAAAAGCAATAGAAGTCAATGGAAGTCAGTTGTCAGTGTTGCACTATAAACTATGCAGACCAACAGAACATTAATTAAATTAATTATGGTAACACGGTACTGCATAGTGCATCTTTTGAATGACCTTCTTAATTATTTAAAATTATATAGTATTACTTTATAATAATAGGAATTATTATTATTTTATAATGACAATTATTAATATTATTTAAATTGTATTAACTGTATTAATAATAATAATAATGATAAAAATAATACAACCTGAAATAATTTACATTGTGGGAGGAAAATGTCATAATAAACATACTAAAGTAATGTCTGAATTAAAACATTAAATGCAGAAAGGTTTGTATAAGGGTCAGAAAATTGAAAATGCCAATATCTCAACAGAAAAGTCAATAGAAAGTCAGTTGCCTCACCTGAGTGTTGGAAGTGCAGTCGTGGTTGTGATGGTCTCCATGCATCCGTTAGAAGCGCTGCCAGTGAAATTAAGCAGAAGAGAGCCAGCATCCTCTTCATGGCTGTCTGACACACACACACACACACACACACACTCATGCGACTCTAGAACGGAGTAAACACACACACACTCTCTCTCTGTGTGTGCTCTGTTCAGAAATATCACACACACAAATGGTTTCTACCTGATGTCAGCATCACACACCTCAGCGTAAGTGTGTGTGTGTGTGTGTGTGAGTGTGTGTGTTTGCAGTGCAGTGTAATATAATCCTGCTCAGGTCAGTGTTGCAGCAAAATCCTCTCTTGGTCTGGCTTCTGTGTTTATAATATTGCCAGCTGAATTTCTCTTCTTCTGCTCCGTTCTCTGTTTTGTTCACTCTGTTATTGTCTTGCCCTTTTCATCTCTCTGCATCTTTTAACTCTTTTTGAACTCTCTCTCTCTCTCCTTCAGTCGTCTCTTATCATTTACTCCTTTCTTTCAAACACTCCCCTGCTGAGAAGGAGGGAACTGTCCCAATTGTGCCCACCCCTCTCTCGCTCTCTCTTTCTTTCTATCCATCTCTCCCTCCCTCCTTCTTTGTGTATATCTTTTTTTAAAAGAATAAGACAGCTGCTGAATGTGACTCTCTCTTGGGATTCATTTGCTGATTTGGCTGTTGAAATCTCATGTTGGTTTTCTCTCTTTTCATCTCTCACCCTCACCGTCTTGTTTATGTGCACACACACTCAACACACTCCAATTAAATCTAACAGCATCAGAATTAATGGTAGCTGAATCAGGTCACGTAAACAATTAACAAAAGATCAAAAGAATAAGAAAATGAGAGTGAAAACCCTTATTGCCCCCAGGCAGACTTCACAGCACACTCACTCACTCGCTCTCTCTCTCTCTCTCTCTCTCTCTCTCTCTCACACACACACACACACACACACACACACACAAACTCTGGGAGATCATAGTTATTTACTGTATGAAAATATCACGGAGATCGAGACAACTGTGTGGATTTAACGCCCTCTAGCGAATAAACGAGGATAATTTTTTTAATACACCACCCCTCATTACAAGAAGTAAACTTAAGACAATTATTAAATAAGTCGCCACAGTGTCACTTTAAGCCTGTACAAATTACACAGAGGGTGCCTGTATTATCCTGAAGGGGTTTATTTTGTGATAGTGACTGATCAACTTTGTTCCGCTTATTTCATGGCCCCTTTCTTAAAGCTGCAGTCCGTAACTTTTTTTTTTTTGGTTAAAATTATCTGAAATCAATATTTGAGCAAGTGCATAACTAGCCAGTGTTCAAAACTATCGCCTTACTTTAGTCAGTTTCACAGCGGTTAGCTTATAATAATGTTTTCTAATTTGAGTGGTAGGGGTAGGTTTTCGCGGGAAATTCGAGCATGCTGCTGCATCATTACGTCACGTCTGTAAACATAAAGAAGTTGTTCCGGGCCGGCTAGTAGGCTATCGCATGTGAGGATCCTGCAGGTGGCAGATGGTTTATAGCCTTTTCTCACAGCAGCTAGAATAATTACATTTATCATTTTGATGGCGGATTGTAATCCAGAAAGTATTATGTGTTTATGAAACACATGTGAATGCAATTAAATTATATTCCAGTTTTAAATGTGCTTCTGATTACAGATAGCCTGGGATTACAAAGATTTGTATTTTAAAGAAAACCAGTTCGAAGGGAGCATAATTTGCTTTTTGGGTTAAAAGAATTTCTTAATATATTATATTCCAGTTTTAAATGTGCTTCTGATTACAGATAGCCTGGGATTACACAAGATTTGTATTTTAAAGACAACCAGTTCGAAGGGAGCATAATTTGCTTTTTGAGTTAAAATAATTTCTTAATATGAAATTCGAATGGTATGACAATTAGAGATTAGACTGTACAGAAACTGAAATCCACTCGCTTATACACACTATATTCACGTAATGCTGATGTTGTTAACATTAACAATTGAGAATAAAGTATAACAATAATAATAATTTGCAAGGTTTGATGTAATATGAGCTCATTTAAATTAAATCACCATTGGTTGCGCGATTTATTGTAATGCTTTTTTCCTCAGCTGGTCAGAACAAACGTGGATTTACTTAGCCTACTTGTTCAGATGACAATATACGGTGAAAAATCTTATTTGGGTCATATATTCCAAGACGTAGGCTAGAATCTGTGATTGCGAAGTACAGTAAATATCCACACTGGTGCGGTGACTGACTGCCACACATACTCTTCAGAACATTAGATTCATCAGCGC
>NW_015650373.1:1043122-1057038 GCF_001515625.1 Sinocyclocheilus rhinocerous
TACTTACTTGTTCAGATGACAATATCCGGTGAAAATGCTTATTTGGGTCATATATTCCAAGATGTAGTCTAGAATCTGTGATTGCGAAGTACAGTAAATATCCACACCGGTGCGGTGACTGACTGCCACACATACTCTTCAGAACATTAGATTCATCAGCGCTGGAGGCGAGCTGGAGCACAACCCACACAAGGAAGATAATTCCGCAAACAGCTGCAATTGCAGGTTTTCAAACAGAGATGGTGACAATGAGGCAAAACTTACGGACTGCAGCTTTAAATAACTTACATAGACATGAAATACTGATTTGAGTTGAAGCTGTTGTATTATCCTACTTGTATATTAAAGTGCACACAAATAGAGCAACATCACACAAACAGAGCAACAACTTTACAATATTAGCTGATTTATATCATTTTATATAGGCCTATTCATCCGCATCCAGGCTTTTTTTTTTTTTTTTGCTAAAATACATAAGCTACCAATATAACCGGAAATTTTATATTCCCTCTTATCCGTGTCTCTTACCAGTTTCTTGTTATTCTGATGTTTTCTTGCTTTTCTACCTGAGCTTCTATCCATAGTGTCGAATGATTACCCTTTATTTAGCATGGAAGTATTGCCAAGGTATTTTAAAAGAACTGTGTTATTATTAAATTAAATTAAATTCAAGTTTATTTGTACAGCGCTTTTCACGATACAAATCATTGCAAAGCAACTTTACAGCAAATTAAGTTTCTACAATATTTAGTGGTAGCTTATCAGTGGTGACTGTCAGTCAATGTACATATGGCAGAAATGTACGGAAAAATCAATTAAAGACGTAATCAAACAGACGATGAACACTATTAACAGCAATTATATGGGGTGGAGTTATATTTAATAGACCTGAGAAACATTGTTACTGTACTGAAAGAGTTCAGTAAATGTGCTTTGAATGAGGCTGCATTATGCACAGTCTGAATTTAAAACTGAAGCAATTGAATTAACAGAAAACAATGCATTACAATAAAATCTACAGGTATTAATCCTCATGGGCAAGTAGCAAATTAATATTGAGGATACAGTATGAAACTGGGGTACAGTATAGGTGAAGTGAATCTGTTCTGTTTGACTGTTTTGCATTAAAGAGAAAATGCTGCATGACTTTTTCATGAATGCATGAACTAGCTTTTCTGCATCAGAAACAGGTAACATGTTTCGTAACTTGGCAATGTTTCTAAGATGGAAGAATGCTGTTTTTGTAACATTATAGCACATGTCCAAAAGAGTATGGAATAGTTTTGTAATATCCCAGTGTAATACTACAGTTCAATATCGATAATAGAATTGAAATTAGAAGTACAATTATGATGACTGGCCACGAGGTGTCGATGTTGTATAAATCTAGTTTTTGAGATTTGAACCGTTGAACAGTTTTTTTAATCCCCATCGTGTTATTTACAGTGTAGGTATTGTAAACATAATACAGTATAATCACACAAACAAACAAACAAACAATAAATAGCCTACATGCAGACTTACATAGTGGGTAATATAGTCGTGTCTCAGTGGAACACCGGTCCATGAAAAAGCGAAGGTGCTCTTACTGTATTGGATGTGAGGATGTATTGCAGGCTACTGCACTGGATGTGAGGGTTATTCATGACGTTGAAGAGTTTGCACAGCATCTTCCTCTTGGTCACCACCTGAGTTCAGTTTAGTCCCCAGTACAGAGCCTGCCTTCCTCAGCGTTTTCTCAATTCTTTTGTCATCTTTCCCTTTAATGCTGTTTCCCCAAGACACAAATAGCACTTGCTACCACAGACCGATAGAACAAATTTATTATGGTACCGTGGAACTACATAGTGCATATGTTGAATGACCTAAACCTTCTTCTTATTAAAATTATTTATTTTATTACTGTTTTTGTATTGTGTTTTTTTATAATGATACTTGTTAATATTTAGATTATATTAATTGTATAATATAATAATATATCGTTTAATAATATATTATTTTATTTGATCTTATTTTATTTTCAAATTTACGACCCTGAGAACGCGCTGGGCATTGCGCGCTCCCGTACTGCCAGCCCGGTTTCCATCAGCTGTCCGTTTATTCATCTCTCTCTCTTTCTGTGCTTCCCGCCCACACACGTGCTCACCTCTGCGTTCTGATTGGATGAGCAGGAAAGCGATGAGCTCATATTGGTTAAAAATAGCTTCACGCGCTGGGGCTAAAAATAGGCGCATATATAAACCCCGGCGTTTCAGCGAAACTTGCTGCACTTACGCAGCAGTAGCGGTGTAGGTTGAAGCTCTTCGACAGATAGAGAGAAAGAGAGGGAGCTTGCGAAAGGGCGGCGGTCCCTTTTCTCTCGGTCCCGTGTCACGGCGCAGTCTTTCACAAGACAGACAGAAAATGGCAAGATGTTCAGTTTTTCAGCCAGCCCGGGTCTGGGTGTTGCCCGCTGGGGCCTGGGGGTGGGGGCTGCATGAGCATTTCCTTCCTTCCTCAACAAGTCGTTTTTTTCTCCATCTTCAGTTAAATAAAAGCAGGCTGTATTATATTGCATAATATCCGAGAATTATCCACTACACTGTCATTAATCATATTGGTAAAGATGGTTTGGAGAATTTCATCATGCTGTACTGAATCCCGGATTATCCAGTGGGTGGCAACTGAAAATAATTCCAGCTCCTCTTCACTAAATTTTGAATTAGAAAGCTCTCTCAGTGTTAGCTGGAGTGCAGAGGCTTAGTCATCAGCGTAAAAACAGAACATACTGTTCACTGACAAAACGAAAGCAGGATTTCCACTTCTGTTAAAACTTTTTCATTCTAGTCATGTAAGCAACTGTCTTGTCACCTATTAAGCCTTCATGACCCCCTAAGGCTCATTTTCCAGATAGATTCTATGAACAGATTATGATATGTCACCAATCTACATTTTGTTGGTGTGTAAATGGTTCCTGATTTTACACCAGGAACTGACTTGAGTTCTGTATTGTGTACATGTGTACAATAATTGGTGATAATGAAACAGCATAAATATCTACTCCACTTTTGCTGAAAAAAAGTCATACATTAGCTACTAACTGTGTTAGGAATGGACCAAAATGTCATCATTCACTAATAATCTATTAATATGATGAATTCTGTGGTACAGACTTATGAACTCTATGCATGATTGCTTCTACAATTAGCCTCGATTATCACTGCAACGTCCAGTGCAGCACAATGTTTGGAAATTATGAGTAAACTAAACAGAACAATTACATCTCAAGGATGTGTCACAACACGACAGACAATATTGATGCAATCCACCTTTGCTCTAAAGGTATTTAAAGCTTCTAGATCTCATAACTAAAATGTTGTTTTCATATAATGTACTAAAATATCACATTTACTATAGTAACATTTATTAGAAATAGAACAAATAGTTCTCTACTACCAGTTTGCTAGGTATAATACTGTGCCAAATTTTTAGCAGAAATGCATAGGCAGGAAGTGTGCATGGAGTCCATTGATGTCTCTGATTAACACATGCTTTTATTTCATTAAAAAAAAGAGAAGTGTGAACATTCTTTAAAATGTCTACACTTTATGAATAGCAGGTTTGTAATAACTAAATAACAGAAGTGTATTGTTTTGGTGGAGGGGAAACAAAATGGTTTTTTTTTTCTGTTAGTATAATTTACATTCTGCTATATTTTTTTAAGGTTTACACGTGAATCTGATCATTCTCTCACATACACACACAAGCACAGGGTTGCTCTTTATAGAACATCTTTTATTACACAAGATTACCAAGTCTAGTTTACAAATACAGTTTCCAGTCCTGAATGTGTGTACATATAAATACACACGTTCATATGTACAAGTATGTATACATATCAACCCCCTACCCACCCCATGCCCCTTTTTTGCTTTAAAAGAGCTATTTTGTACTTTTGTTCTAAAATCCCAATCTTGCCCTGATCTAAAAGAAAACCTTAAAATTATTTATACATACAGAAACAATCATGTTCAGCCCTGTTTCATGTTGCAGAAAAAAAGCCCAGCATATGAGGGATGGGCTGAAGTATTGATTGGCAGCTCACAGGATCACACCTGTCCAATCAGCCAACAGGGTCACATGACAGCATTTGGCAGATGGGCAAGCTTGAATGATACCACAAATTCAGGTAAAGCATCAAAAGAAGTCCCATTTGTCCAAGTTCTCTTAAATACTGATAAACATCTCCATGACTAAAAATATAAGACCAAAAGGGGAAAAAGGGACAAAACAAAGCTTTTTTTTCTGGGATCTCTGTCCCAAAAGCATTTGGCGAATGTGAGGGGGGTGTATGACTATGTAAATAGGAGTGTGCCCCTCACACACACTCTTTCTGAGGCCCAATACAGGCACAGAGTCCAATGGCGAGTATTCACAGCAGACTGCATTTGTTGCTCTTCTTTCCCCTGCGTGCCTGCAACGCCGCTCTAGTGGCCATTTCAAACACCTCCCGAACACCATCTTTTGTTTTGGCTGAGCACTCCATATAACCAAATGCTCCAATCCGATTGGCCATGTCTCTCCCTTCCTCTGCCTTAACAGGCTCCTATTGGACAGTCAACACAAAATATGCTGTCAGTACAAAATATGTGTGCCTTGAGTTTGTCTATGCCAATAGTAAAAATGATCAAATACTGTACATTTCTTTATTGAAACAAGGAAAACTAACAACTAATTAACTTAAAAACATCCAGTAGAAGAGTGACAGTAAACATGTATTTCCTGTGCAAATACTCTGTATATGTTTACCTGCTTCATCTTGGTCAGCTCCCTGCGTGTGTGTTCATCATTCCGCAGGTCCTTTTTGTTGCCGACAAGGATGATGGGAACATTTGGGCAAAAGTGTTTCACCTCGGGTGTCCACTTCTCTGGAATATTCTCTACACAGAGGTCAAAGATCAAAGATCAATTCTGGAGTTTTAACACCGACTGGAAGTCAGCTTCATTAGAAAATGGGAAAGAAGGTATAATTTGAGCATGTGCATATAAGAAAGGTACATAAACAATAGACCAAAGAGAGTATCTTTACCTAAACTGTCAGGACTATCAATAGAGAAGCACATAAGAATGACATCAGTGTCTGGGTACGAAAGAGGACGGAGCCTATCGTAGTCCTCCTGTCCTGCGGTATCCCAAAGAGCAAGTTCCACCTATTGGACAAAGAGACACACTGAGCTCAAACATCCCAAACCATTAAAATGGACTTGCACTGCAAAAAGGACAAATGGAGGTGCCATCAGTATGTTAAGCTAAATAAGGAAAGTGAATCAGGTCAATATTTTCACATTAAAGCCACTTCCAAGAGCTCCAACTGACAGGCAAATACTTATTTAGCCTATTAAACTAGGTTTTGGGGTTTACTTGAACACATGGTCCTCCAATAGCCAACAATTTGACCTTAAATGAGCCAAACTTTATTGAGAATCTGCATTTAACAACCCACTGTTTTTTTTTTAACCAGCATAAAATGACCTCAGTGAGTGAAACATAATTACAAACAGCAGGAACAATGATATTTATGCACATTGTATTTCTCAAGTGTGTTTTGCTCACCTGTTTGCTGTCAACCTCAATGTCGGCGACATAGTTCTCAAACACCGTGGGGACATAGACTTCGGGAAACTGGTCTTTACTGAACACGATAAGCAAACAGGTTTTACCGCACGCTCCATCTCCTACAATCACCAGCTTCTTGCGAATTGCTGCCATACCTACAAAAGACACACAAACACGGTTAAATACTGCAGCATTACGCTGGCAGTCATCTTTGCAGCAGCAACTGTAATAATCGTAATAAATTCATTTTTCAATGTCACTTCCTGCAGAATAAAAACAATAACATGAACGATGCCATTCGTGGTAGTCCTCTACAATTATAAAGTCCTGTAAATACACACCAACCCATCCCTCAGGCCCAGTAATCAAAGCCAGACAGGGTTCAGAGACTTCAGAGTCCTCAGTTGGCTCATCACAGCCAACGGTGACATCCGACAAGCCTTCACCAGAGTCATTTCAACATGACTACTGCAGAACCAACCCATCCGATCGCATCAGAATGATGCGACACTTCATTTTCTGATCCAGAACAGCCGTTTAGATCTGGAAGTGTCTGTTAACTGGGCCAGATGTCTTTGAAGTGCAAGCTGCACCCCAGTGGCCAAGATAAAGCTGGCAGCTACAGAACAGAGCCCACATTATTGATGAACAGGCCCGTGGTGATGAGAGAAGCTCAGATGGACAGTAGATTAAACACTGACACACAGACAGAGCAGCAAAGCTGAAGATCAAAGTCTAAAAACCAGCAGAAGAGACAAAGTATATTCTCACCCCAACTTCATCATGTCTACCCAAAAGGAGACACAATGTGTGCATTATTATGAGATGCTGTGCAGGCTGCGGGCCTGGGTAACAGGCATGAATACTTTACACCTGAAGATGAATCTGATGTTTATCAGCACCTCCTAAACTATTATTCTCATATCCTCATGGAAGTCAACAAGTCAAACTTCATTGGGTTGCCTGTGGGCACATGATTTTTGGGACCTCCTGGTAACTGCATGGCAACAGTAAGGTTAGTGAATTATTCAAAGTGTTACAGATTAGTCTGGGTGGCACCTGTTGGCTCAATGAAACTTAATTCATGAAACAAGAACTTTCAGTATAAAAAGTATGTAAAATCACTTGACACGAATATTCATATTGCTTTATGAAAGATTTACCCTGAAATGTTTTCTGCTCATGCTGTCATGGAAATTGTAAATAAGGCCCAATGGGAATTTCAAACCACTATATGGGATTATAGACCCATATTAATAGGAACATTACTCACTATGACTTCTAACAGTCAATGGGAAAATTTCATGCATCAAAACAAACGACTGTTACTATATCATAGCTAACTGAAAAAAATTATGCTTGGGTCATTGTGTCTGACTGCCTGTACTATTGTTTCCAATTTAAAAAAAACACAAAAAAAAACATGTTTGTATGACATATTTTACATAAACATCTCACCTGAACACAGCTAAACACAGTTTAAGACTGAACTAAAGCAAATCATGGTAAATGATCAGAATAAAAAGATAAAGTTATTTGTGCAACCCAATAAAACAACGCCAAAGATGAAACTTATACATTTCAAATGTTCAATAATCAGATAAATCACAGGTGTTAATAAAACATACACCAATTTACATTAATCACAGTTTATGAATCATATGCTTATTTTAGATTTTTAATCGTATCAATTTAAATAAATATTGAAAATCACTTAAGAACAATGAAAGTTATAGGTAGATAAAATCAATAATCCTCCAGTTACGTCTAAATCTGAGATTATGCGCGTGTCTGGGTCGAGCTTTAGCTCTCCGCTTTAAACCAACAAAGACAAACAGCTTCACCACATATATAACTGTTACCGGTAATATCGAATATATTCACGACCAAACACTTGGGTGTAAACTTTACCGCTTTCCCCACACATTTCAAAGGCCTCTATGTCTAAATACCTAGAAATATCTTTAAACGGTTTTAAAAATCTGGACGCCGAGGGTGAGCAGCTACTCCCGGCCGGCGGTTGCTTGAGGAAGCGGCGAATGGTCAGTCGCTGAGCGCTTACCTTTCCACTATATCAAAAAAGTAGTTTTAAAACAACCATTCAGCGGCGAATTGAGCTTATAAAGTTTATAATAGCTGTATAAACACAGAGACGTGAAGAAAAAGTAATCTTACTTGCAGTTTAGATGGCTAGCCGTTTTGATTTATACCAACGGTGGAGCTCAGTCGTCTCTTCTATCCGATACAATAAACCGTTGACGAGCACGCGCAGAGCGCGGGCATTCAGAAGGGGGAAGGGATTGCGTGCACGAGCTCGAGCCACGCCTGCGCGAGCACGTTGAAGAGAGTTTATTTGGCGGTGGATGAATGAGTCGTTAAGAGAGACGGACCACCCTAACCACCTCAAGGCAGTTTTGTGTTATATATGAAGTTAAAAAAAAACTAAACCTGTGTGTGTCGTTCATGGAACGAAAGGGGACTATTATCTAACCAACGTCCAACTTTTTCCAGCCTAAAACAACCCCAAACCGTATAAGCATACTGTTGGATACAGTTTCTTTGGAAAAGGAAACTCTAAAAATCTAAATAAATCACCTGAAATGTAATTAGCATAAAATATTATGTTTAAACTGAACATAGGACTTCCCTCAAGCTAGATGAGCTGGAATGAGGAAAAACGATGATGGTGCGTTTGTTGCGCCATCTATCGGCAACTGTGCTGCATTACAATACCTTCAACCCACAAACAAACCCACCCGTTAAAGGAATTTTTAACCCAAAAATGAAAATTTTCATTTATACACAAAAAGAGATGCTAAACAGAACGACAGCCTCAGTCACCATCCACTTTTGTGGCATCTTTGTTGCCTAAACATCTCATTGCTGCAGTAAGTCAAATGGCTGAGTGGTTCAGGGTGAATAAATGACAGAATTGTGGCTAGTTATATATATGCACACACACACACTTTATGTTTGGGGTCAGATTTTTTTTTTTAGTGTCATTTAGTGTTTCTGTTCTTTTGAATTTTGTATTCATCAAAGAATCCTGTAAAAATGTACCAGTTTCCACAAAAATATCAATCAGCACAACTGTTTTCAACACTAATAATAAGAAATGTTTCTTGAGCCACCAAATCAGCATATTGATTGACTGAATGATTTCTGAACATGTGACACTGAAGCAATGACTGCTGAAAATTCAGGCCTTCCCATCACAGAAATGAATTACATTATAAAACATTAAAATAGAAGTTGTTTTAACCAATATTACTGTATTTTTTTATCAATTAAATGCAGCCTTGCTGAGCATGAGACTTCTTTCAAAAACAAAAATCTTACAGACTCCAATGAATGATATATACACACAGAGACATAAACACTAACAAATAATGTGAATAACAATGCACTCATCGACTGTTTTGAATCAATAAGGTCCTCTGGGACAGGTGTGCTCTTCATTCAGTTTTTATTACAGATGGAGAGAGATCAAAAAACTGGGTTGAAACCTGAATCAGAGAATAAGACTGTGAGAGAAGCATCAAGGCAGACACCTAGGAACCACGAGAAAACAAACAATTACTATTAAAAACTGCAAAGAAAAAAAGGTTATAAAATATTAGTGAAAATTTCAGGAACCCTAATCAAAAATCGTAGCATAATCAGGTTTCTCCAGAGAAGAATATGCATTAAATGAAACTCAATTCACATTGTGTAGACAATCTGTGTTTTATAAAAACAGGTCCATTATGCAAGCTCATAATTTAGAGTGCAGCACTCTTATCAAAGCCAACACATCAAGACAGATCATTAAAGTACAGATGAGAAAAAGGGTACAACGAGACAGAATCAGATTCTGTATTGCTATTATCATTTCAAACTATTCTGAACAAAAAAATCTTTGAAATGACTGTATTTAACTCTCTCTTCGCTATGCCTCCACTTATGAAATCAAAATGACTGAAAAGGAAACCAAAGAGCCGCATCATCAATGAGAGCAGAACCTTAAATTAGAGATCACGCTTTCTTTAAAAAGTCCCAAATTTTGCATAAACATTCCTCATCTTTAGCAATCCCGCCCTTGATGTTCCAGACATTCTTTTGATGCTGTTAACATCAGTAAAAGCAAAAAAAAACACATCTTCTACTCAATAAATATAAGGAATCTTGCCTTTTTTCCTGATACAAAAAAACAAAACAAAAAAAAGAGGCAACCCATAAACATTTGTAGAGTCTTCCATACATTTAAAAAAACGGAATCCCATCAACCATTAGAGTATTTATTCAGAAATGGTACTTCCCAAAAAACCTTACACAAGAGGCCAGTGGGAGAGAAGATATTGTTTTTACAAAGCAAAAGTACTGGAACACTGCAGATGTTATGTGTCAAGCTAGTCCAGGGGGTTTTGTAGAGCAGAAAAACTGAGCATGGATGTCTTTGTCATTTTGTTTGGGTAATGTGTTCATTTAGTGGCAACTCCTCGTTTGTGTATGTAAAACATCCCCAGATAATGTGTGTGTGTGTGTGCGAGATGTCTCCAGTAGCATTTGTGACTGTAAGGGTAAAGTGAACTCTGCAGGACAAAAAGGAGGATTGTGTGTGTGTCTTTGTGTGTTATGAATGGGTCGGAGCATCTTCAAAACTTATGATGCTGGACTCCTGTTGTCCTGTAGGATTTTGTGTGGTGCTGGGTGCTGGTGGCAAAGTCTCTCGGCTTGAAAGGAGAGGAGTGTCCGTTCGCACCTCCTCATCTTCATCATCCTCCTCATCTTCCATGCTGGGCCAAGCTGACTGGTCTTCCACACGCTTCAGACGCTCATTCAGAGCTTTCAACGCCAGTTGCCTGTATGCACAATATGTCGGTACCATATTGGTCATTGGTCGATATTAAAGATTTGTTTTAAATGTACTAAACAATTTATTGAATAAAGTTGAAAATAAAATATAAATATTAGATGAATAACAAACTTAGAAAAATTGTTGAAGTGCTAAAACAACTAAAAATTAAATAAAAACAAATGAAAGCTAAATAGATCAATTAAAAATTAATACAAATGACAACAGCATGTGGCAAAATTACTAAAACAAAGTAAAATAATTGTAGTTTAAGTTTTAGTAATTTTGTTACATACTTTTATCTTTATATTTTAAGTTTTCATTTCACTTGAAATTATTTGGAAACTGAAAACATAAAAATAAAAGCTAATTCAAAATATTAATAAACACTATAATTGCATATCAATAATATTAAAGTAACACTGAGCTAAACTCAGTAGAATTAAAAAAATAACCATATTTTTCATATTGTACATTAAAAAGTTGTTATTCCTAAATTCATTTGTAGCATTTAAAACAATTAATTTTAGTTTTTAATTAGAATAAATAGTACATAATATGAATATCAGCCATACCATGAAAATAAATATCAGCTTATCAGAATTGCTCAGAATTAAATCAACGTACCTCCGTCTTTCTGCGTCTTGTGGGTCTGTGCCTGGTAGGCTGATGGTGATGGAGGATGGAGCCCCGACATCGTATCGCTTCACCATCTTACGGCAAACTTTCATCTTCACAAGGGCAGCGTGCACAAGCCCGGCTGCAAAGCCAACTGCCGGCTGGAGTGCCTCTGGGAAGAACGAGGCGAAGGCAAAGTGGTCCGACATGTCTCCACGCCCCCTAGGGTGCTTCTGGTAGAAGCGCAGGTAAACCCACCCGGACAGAGCACCGTACCCGCATGCTGCTAGCGGAGCTGAAGTGTCCAGTAGCCCTGCTAGCCGCAGTACGGCTATTGCTAGCAAAGCTAGTGCCGGGGCGGCTTTCAAGCGTACTTGAGGAACTCGAAGCACTGTGGTATCTCCTGCAGTCTGCTTCAGAGCTACAAGAACACCCCCCAGAAAAGCGGGTGCGCCATACACCCGTACGGCAAACAGGTAGTCCAGGTCAAAGGTCGCAGCATAGGTGAGAAGATAAGACAGTGCAGATAGGAGACCGGCTGCTACGTTTACCACGGCGAAGAAGATCAGCAGCTCCAGCGCTCCCCATAATGGCTCCAAAAGCCGTCCGGCAACCATCACAGTAGCAATGTTCACCGCCATGCCGAGAATATGCTGCTCCACCACCGCATGGGTCAGAAGCGTCCAAATCCAGAAGTTTGGTGGGAAAAGGAAGCCAGGTGTGACGCCAAGCAGGTAAGGGGTGTTAGCAGCCCAGGAGAGCAGGTACAGCAGGATCACTGTGGCACATATGGACTTGACCACTACGCTCGTGCTCGCGAGTGCACTCAGAAAGTGCTGCCGTGCCACTGGCAGGTAACGGTTCATCCTGATGGATTCGAGTCCTCAGTTGTAAACGCTCCAGAAATGGCAAGCCTAAGAAATCAGCAGCTTGTGTCAAATATGAGGGACACAACCAGGAGATGACACCCTGACATCAACATGCAACCAGTGTGACCTCATCAACAGAGGTTCTGCAACATAAGCAACTTTGGGATGGTGTCTTAGATGAAGAGTGTGGAGAGAAAATGACAGTATTACTTCACACTGGTCTTACAGGTGATTGTAACACTTGTGGTGAGATAAGCAGATCTTAACCTCTCTCAAAAAACTAAAAACTGTTGGGTTAAATAATATTGTTACCTAGTAAATAATACAAATAATCTGATCTTCCAGTATGCATACAAATTACTTTTAAATATAAAGCTTTAGTCAAGGTAACTTTCTTGCTGAATAAGTAATTGACCTTACTGACAAAACATTATTTTGACTATCTACCTGCTCAGGTCTTTCTGTCTGCGAGTTGTTAATATATAATTCTTCACTTACGCGTTTCTATCAGAATCACCCGAGCTAACGTTACTCTACCTGTTTATCAGCACCGTCTGCTAACACTCCATAAACCTCACCTCCTCGATCTAAATTAACACATTTTCATGTCAGTTAGACAGTTTCATGTCTTATGCAAGTCTTTTAGTCTTAGTTCAGGCACTTGCCGTTTGTTTTATGGGTAAAATACGCGAAGAAAGGCGAGCTATGAACAGCTTTCTCTCCGGTGGCATGTCCTCTCAGACCGGCCTGGAGTCGCAGTTCAGTCCGGGGATTTCCTCTCACAACAGGCCTCCAGGTAGCAGGTTTGAAGCCAGTAAGCGTGAATCCGAAACAAACGTCCCAGCTTGTCTTTTTAATATCCTAACGTCGCCATTTCTTCTGAATTAAGCTTGTGTTTTTGTTGTTAGAGAGTGTGGCGTTTCCAGCAAACAGCCACAAAGCACAAATATCAGATTTGCAAACGTCACCGTCCAGCTTTGCGACTGGGCGTGTCGTTTACGGCATTGTTAAGCTAAGACTGCTGGGAAATGAATTCCACCCACACCAGTTTGTGTGTAAATGTATATTTCTTTATTTTTTTGCACTTTTGATGTTATTTCTAGCGAGAAATCAGTATTATAGCAATTAAATATTCATTTAGTTATCACAAAAACTCGTTCTATTTTGTTGTAGCTCATTAAACCGTTACGCTGCCTCAGAAGCCTGTCCGAAATTAGTTTAATGAGGTGCCTTCGGGCAAAAACGCTAACTTACCTGCAAAATCATTGCCTCATGAGGCAGCAAGTCAGCTGCCTAAGTTTTCAGATGCAGCCAAGAGCTGCATGTTTAGAAAGCCAGGTAAAATTAATGCAAGTTCAACTTTGAAAAAAACATATCTCGAGACTTTATGGCGGGTTTTTTTCCCCATCCCACTGCAACTGGTGTTTTTAATTGAAAAATGTACTCTGTGTGATTGGCTTTCGGTCCTTTGTATTAAACTATGCATACATACATGATGCTGTTTTGTTTATAGTTGTTTAAGCAACTTTATTAATTATAATTGGTTTATAAACATTATTTTAAACATTATGCACTTTTTTTCACAGATAGTCATTAGAAACGTGCATTAGTAATATTTTTGCTCGATGCGCCCTCTTGTGGCCTCAGGAGAGAATCCAAAAGCTTTTCTTCATAATATTTTGATAATATTTAAGTACAAAATTCGAATTTAGTTTTTCAGCCATTTTGACAGCCCTAGTGACTGTCTTTATGAATGGGCCACTGAATCATTGACTCACTCGATTCATTCAAAAACGTGGATTCATTCAGTAACTAAACACAGCTGTGTTGCTCAGAGACACAACAGTCTGCTGTGGCTTTGATTGGAACTATTTTCGTCAGCGAAATTGAGCAAAAACAGTCAATATTTTGTCTAAAATCTAAGTCACTTAATTTTAACTTCTTGTTTATTGAAATACTATTGTATAAAATCAGTGTCACATTGCAATCGTGTTGATATT
>NW_015650373.1:1057854-1059194 GCF_001515625.1 Sinocyclocheilus rhinocerous
TTATGAATGGGCCACTGAATCATTGACTCACTCGATTCATTCAAAAACGTGGATTCATTCAGTAACGAAACACAGCTGTGTTGCTCAGAGACACAACAGTCTGCTGTGGCTTTGATTGGAACTATTTTCGTCAGCGAAATTGAGCAAAAACAGTCAATATTTTGTCTAAAATCTAAAGTCACTTAATTTTAACTTCTTGTTTATTGAATTACTATTGTATAAAAACAGTGTCACATTGCAATCGTGTTGATACTGATATTCGGGGAAACATCCTGGACGTGTAATGTGCTTACCTAAATCATATTTTATAAATATCTTTTTTTTGTATGCATCTATATAACTTTCTGTGAGTGCTGTTGCGCTCATTTGTTTTGATTTCTGCACAGTCTCTCACTCACTTACTCAGGCTGCGCGAGCCTCATCGGGCACGACATAAATACATTATCAGTCGCCGTTTACACTGAATGCAATTAAAGGGGTCATATGATGCGATTTCATTTTTTCCTTTCTCTTTAGAGTGTTACAAGCTCTTGGTGCATAAAGAAGATCTGTAAAGTTGCAAAGACTAAAGTCTCAAATCCAAAGAGATATTCTTTATAAAAGTTAAGATTAGCAGCATCATATGACCCCTTTAAAATCAGAATCATTCTCGCGCGAAACGACATGTTTACATGAGGATATGAGCGTAAGTGTGACGTCAAAACGGACCGGCTCGGAATCGGCAGACTGACCGGCCGGTCACCGGTCCGGGCCGATCATGAGGAAAATCGGCTAATTCCGGTCCCAGACCGGTCGATCGGTGCATCTCTAGAAGTGATCACAAATATCTTGCATTCCGTCAGTCAGAAAAGGTTATGCAGTTATACAGAGGGTGTGACCTCAGTTGTGTAGAACACCATGTACAAAAAGGTCTCGGCTGCTCCTTCACCTGTTCTCACCTGTACATCTGGGGTCTTGCGTACCCGCTGGGATGCTGACAGGTGTTGTTGCACATGTTGTGTACTCACAGGTAGGTAGAGCAGACAGTGATATTTAAGCCAGCAAGGATAACATGTTCTCACCTTCTCACACAAAAAAACAATTCCTGACGTCTACAAAGATTTAGCTCTTCCACAAATTCAGTATGGTTTTAATTTCAACGGTTTATTGGTTTACTGAAAGCCATCACCAGCTACAAGACCCCATCCCCCAGCACTGAGGCCAATCAACAACTGGCTGAAGACCTCAACGAGTTTTACTGCAGGTTTGAAAAGCAAAAGCCTGGTCTGACACCCCACACCCACTCTGACCGTCTCACAACACAGCCATCAACACCCTCCCCCCTACTGTTTCTCAACCTG
>NW_015650373.1:1059233-1061173 GCF_001515625.1 Sinocyclocheilus rhinocerous
GCCTGCGAGGGGCGATGGGGGTATGTGACGAGTGGGGGCGGGGCCGAGAGCCATGGGAACGGAGCGAGGCCGGTGGAGTAAATGCTAATGCGCGACACCTGTACCGGTTCCCGCCTCCTTCTTCCCGAACTACAAACGTTGTTACATTGGTGCTGAAACCCGGGAGGAAGGAGGGACACGCTGCCAGAGATCCCTCGCCGCTGTGGTGAGCCCGCGGTGCCATCGAGCATGGCGGAACAGTCTGGAGGCTCGAGGCGGTGGGCTAGAGTGAGTTGCCGGGGGGGCTGCCTGGGCTGTGGAGGGACGGCTGGCGTCCGTGAGGGAGCGGAGGAGTCGCCGCCGTTCGCCTGAGGCCATCCCCTGCTGCCATCCGCCATGATGGGGAGGAGCAGGGAACGGGGGACTCCTGCCGGCTGCCCGAACCCGGAGGAGCCGGAGAGCCGTGTGAATGGAGCGAGGCCGGTGGAGTAATTGATGATGAGCGACATCTGCACCACTCACCGGTCTCGAGTCCCATGGTGGAGCTCCAGAAGGATAAAAGGAGGAGTGACGACAGTGTTTGACGAGAGAGGACCAGGCCTGGGTTTTATTTTGTGTTTTGTGTGCGGCAGTCGTCCGCGAGGGGCTGCCGCTTTACTTTCATTTTGTGTTTGTTTATTTTATTAAAGTCTTTAAATGTTCGCCGGTTCCCGCCTCCTTCTTCCCGAACTACAAACTTTGCTACAAGACTTATGTGAGGATCCTGTTCGTGGACTTCAGCTCGGCCTTTAACACTATCATCCCAAACCTCCTCCTGCCCAAACTATCTCAGCTCTCCGTGCCCACCTCCGTCTGTCAGTGGATCAACAGCTTCCTGACAGACAGGCAGCAGCTAGTGAGGCTGGGAAAATACACATCCAGCACCCGTACGATCAGCACTGGAGCTCCTCAGGGCTGCGTCCTCTCCCCACTGCTCTTCTCCCTCTACACAAATGACTGCACCTCTAAAGACCCCTCTGTCAAACTCCTGAAGTTTGCAGATGACACCACACTCATCGGCCTCATTCAGGACGGCGACGAGCCTGCTTACAGACAAGAGGTTGAGCAGCTGGCAGTCGGGTGCAGTCACAACAACCTGGAGCTTAACACACTCAAAACTGTGGAGATGATAGTGGACTTCAAGAGGAACCCCCCTGCACTCCCCCCACTCACCATCATGGACAGCTCTGTGGCTGCAGTGGAGTCATTCAAGTTTCTGGGAACCACCATCTCTCAGGACCTGAAGTGGGACATTCACATCGACTCCATTGTGAAAAAGGCCCAGCAGAGGTTGTACTTCCTTCGCCAGCTGAGGAAGTTCAACCTGCCACAGGAGCTGCTGAAACAGTTCTACTCCGCCATCATTGAATCCATCCTCTGCACTTCAATAACTGTCTGGTTCAGCTCAGCTACCAAATCTGACCTCAGAAGACTACAGAGGGTAGTCCGGACTGCTGACAACCCTCCCTTCTCTCCAAGAACTGTACTCATCCAGAGTGAGCAAAAAGGCTGGCAAAATCACTCTGGACCCCTCACATCCAGCACACTCCCTCTTTGAACTGTTGCCATCTGGTCGACGCTACAGAGCACTGAGCACCAGAACGACCAGACACAGGAACAGTTTCTTCCCTCAGGCAATCCATCTCACGAACACTTGACAATAACTGTGGAACACACACTATTTATTCACTCATACACTTATTTATCTGACACAGTTTTACTCGGCTGTTATTGAGTCGGTTCTGGTCTGGTTTGGGTCAGCCAGCAAATCAGATTTAAGAAGAGGACAGCAGAAAGGATCATTGGTGTGCACCTGCCCAACCTTCAGGACTTGTACAAATCCAGAGTGAAGAAACGGGCAGGAAACATCATCACAGACCCCTCTCACCCCGGACACAACCTGTTTGCACTTCTCCCTTCAG
>NW_015650373.1:1061709-1065706 GCF_001515625.1 Sinocyclocheilus rhinocerous
TGTGACCATACAGTTGAAATAAAATATAAATGAAAAAAAAAAAAACCTCAAATGAAAGTTAGAAATGTTGAAAATTGAAATGAAATAAGCCTAAGCTGAAGTACTAAAATTAATAAAACTGAAATAAAAACAAAAATTAATTGGACATATTTTTCTAAAATATTTACTAAATTATTAAACCTTAAACAACATATAAATTAAAATATAAAATGTAAAAATAAAAGTTTCAAAATATAAATAAATGCGATAATAGTGTATCAATAATTCTTAACACTGACCTGATCTCAAAATCAACATCTTTTTTTATACTGTACATTATAATGCTGTGACTAAATTCACTCATAACATTTACATTTTTTTAGTTATATATTTATTTTGAAGAAATATATAATTTTAATATCGGTCATAACATCATTCAAGATGAGATCATTTGGACCCCACAATGTATGGAAAACCCAAACACACACTAAGCTAGTAATATTTTCTATTTCCTGTATCTAACCCTAGCAGAAACCTTAATTTAGATTTTTATTACATCATTATTTAGTATGTTCATAAAGCCGTTTTACTTATGGAGATCACTGGCTGCTGCCCAACCCCCAATATACACACACACTGAATACTAAGCAGGACCTTTTCACAAATTCACTGTCACATTTCTAGGAAAAGGAAGGTTGTGACCCTCTGACAGCATTCTTTAATTTTTATTGCATTATGAAGGAGCTCTGTCTCCTGTCTCATTTGTCTCCAGTGCCACAATTACCCAGCACACCTAAGCATGACGAATCAACACCTGGTGAAAACACTTGGTTAGGAGACACAAATGCGTGTGGTGCATTTCAATGTGAGAGAAAGAAGCAAGGAGAAAAGAGAGAGAAAGATAATGGGGAGGGCAGTAAGATCAGTGTCACTGAAAATTGCTGTCTGTCCGAGACTTTGAATGTACACTCGCATACAAACGCAAACACATGTGAAAACACACTCACACTATCTGTCCTCTCCAACTCTGTCAGTCCCAGATCACGTGGCATCTTTTAATCTTTCATTCAGCATTCATCACACTACTCATCTGTTGTCCTCTTGTTATCACTCTTGTTAGCCGCTGTCAATCTGCTATTCTTTGCTCCATCCTCTTGAACCATTTCTGTCAAAAACAATAGAAACATTTTCAAAATCATCTTTGGGGCTCCACAGAATTGTTTTTTTTACATTTTGAGTAAACTAGCCCTTTAATGTCTTTGTATATATAGTATGAAATTAAATCTGTATCACTGATATCATGTGATCGTGTGATGTGCCCTAGAAATTAACAGAACAGTGCTGTGGGCTTGAGTCATTGTTTTTTTTTTTTTCTGGCCTTTTGATGCCACTCGACCAGACAAGACCAGGCATTCCTAATTAAAGCCTCTGGTCTGCTTCCATACTTATTCACAGTCATTGTTCATGGAATGTGATCATCAATTACAGACTGTGAGAAAGAGAGAGCAGACATAACCTTTAGTATCGAAATGGTAGAATAGGAAAAAACACAGTTGCAGCGGGATCAAAGCAAAGTTTAGATAGTTCTGTGGCTCAGTATGTGTCTGTCTGCTACAAGATCACTAAAATTAAGCTGGCTTTCCACTATCTTCGAATGTCATGTCTCCCATCTGGACTTTTATGTTTTGTTTGCATTTTGCCCTGTTCTGTTCCTGTTTCTATTTTTTAAAACTTTTCTTGCATGGCCAATGACGGTGAAGAAATTAAAGAGAGATCAGGGATAACAAACCCCCTGATTTCATTTCATAATTCACTGATTTCTTTCAAAACATTCAAAGCATTACTCAACAATGCACGTCATCAGAAAAAAAACAGCAGTCGAAAGTATTTCCAACATACTGCGCTTGTTCTTTTGAGACAGTCGTGGTGATAACAGCAGGCAATCAAGACCAGCTCTCTGTAAAAACCACATCAGACAACAATAGTTTCTACTTCCATTCAACAGAGGAACTCTTGTCAATAAAAACAATCTTGACACTTTTAGAGAACAAATTATTCAGGGACACAAAAAAAAATCATTTTCAAGACAAAATGCAACTGAAGTTCTGTCAGAGAGGAGTATCTGGTCAAAAGATTATCAAAACATTTTGAGTTTTTAGAACATTGCAAATGTTCCTAATCTTTCCTGAATTATGAATTATGGGTAACAATTAAATAAATGTATGAAATAGAAAATTTTACATGAAAAGAAAACTATGTAATTTAATGTATAATGCAATTTAATGTGCACTATAATTTAATGTATTTTATTATATATATATATATATATATATATATACATATATACATATATTAAACCTTTCATATTTACATGGAAATCAACACAAACTAAAAGGTAGGAGCTCCATCTTCTGGCTCATTTAGGAAACGATTCCAGATGGATTCTCATTCCAAACTGCTAATGCAGTTGTGGTTCCAGAATTCCATTCCGTTATGACAATTTTTTAACCTGGATTAAGTTCAAACCAGTACTGGAGCATTGAACGTCTGCTATTTTAAAACCTGTGGATCTGATGATCTCTTGGATGTGTCCAGCACAGGTTCCAGATGAAATTAATAGATGAGGTGGATGGCAATAGAGTTGGGAAATATGGGCAACATTTTTTTCTCTCTGTAAACAACATCCATCTTGTCTCTGTGGCATAATGGCTGTGCTGACCAGCTGGCCTAACAAGTTGCAGAAAAGCATTTTTCATTGATTGATTTAGAGTACTTATTTCTGGTTTTCAGTTGAGGAGATTGCTGCTCTGTTCTTCCTGAGCAGATGATGGACCACCATACTGTAACAGAAACCCTATTAATTTTCCTCTAAATGTTCCTCCAACAGTTGCAGTGGAACACAACACAAAATTGTACGTCAGGCAGATATGCATGTACGTCAAAACCTAACAATGAATCATCTCCTCCTGTGCGTGACATAAGTGAGAATATTGTTGTATTGTTGGCTGCTACATGAGGTGGTGGAAATTAGTGAAAACAAATCATGCTGTTTTTTTTCTTCTGAAAACAAAAGACAATTTTCGGGATGACTTAACCAATCTAGCCTCAGAATTGCATCTAACACAGGCCAAAGTATGCCACCATAATGTCAGTAAAATATAAATATATAATTCAATGTAATTTATTATAATAAATTATGTATATTAGACATTTTGCTTTATAAAATATATACTTTTATAATTTTGCTTTAGCAATTTTGTATGTAATTGATGTAACTGGAGGACAGTTGGTGATGTAATTGGTGATGATGAACAGGGAAAATATTGGCTAACATTCACAAACTGAAAGTTAAAAGAAGCCCCCTATCTCTCTCCCCCTCTCTCTCTCTCTCCCTCTCTCCCGCATTTATGCAATGTTCTAGACTTGAGCCTTTGTTTACTGTTTTACAGAATTTATTTTGGGGTTTTGGTGAGACTTTTTCTGTTAGGATTTTTATTTGTGGGTTTAAATATGTTCAGAGAAAACGATTTAAATGTCAGCTTTTGAATTTTTTATTAGGTCAAGCTAAAATGGCTATCTATGGTACTAGGAAACACAAAATTGAACGAAACATGAGTTATAGTTTATTGGCAGTTTTTTTTAATTCAGTAAAATCTAGAATTCTCATTGATTTTCGTTATTTTAAAGCTATGGATGATCTTCTTTCTTTTGACTTGATCTGGTGTAATGGTGGAGCTTTGTGTGAGGTTTTTGAAAACACTTTGGTTTTTGGCCCAAATTTTGCTTAATTGTCTGTAAATTGACTTGATTGTCTGGATAATGTGTTAATATTGTTGTAATAAAGTTTTTTTCGAAATCTAATGATCTCTCTCTCTCACTCACTCACTCACTCACTCACTCACTCACTCACTCACTCACTCACTCACTCACTCACTCACTCACTCACTCACTCACTCACTCACTCACTCACTCACTCACTCACTCACTCACTCACTCACTCACTCACTCACTCACTCAC
>NW_015650373.1:1066020-1092581 GCF_001515625.1 Sinocyclocheilus rhinocerous
AAAAACCACATCAGATAACAATAGTTTCTACTTCCATTCAACAGAGGAACTCTTGTCAATAAAAACCATCTTGACACTTTTAGAGAACAAATTATTCAGGGACACAAAAAAAAAATCATTTCAAGACAAAATGCAACTGAAGTTCTGTCAGAGAGGAGTATCTGGTCAAAAGATTATCAAAACATTTTGAGTTTTTAGAACATTGCAAATGTTCCTAATCTTTCCTGAATTATGAATTATGGGTAACAATTAAATAAATGTATGAAATAGAAAATTTTACATGAAAAGAAAACTATGTAATTTAATGTATAATGCAATTTAATGTGCACTATAATTTAATGTATTTTATTATATATATATATATATATATATATATACATATATACATATATTAAACCTTTCATATTTACATGGAAATCAACACAAACTAAAAGGTAGGAGCTCCATCTTCTGGCTCATTTAGGAAACGATTCCAGATGGATTCTCATTCCAAGCTGCTAATGCAGTTGTGGTTCCAGAATTCCATTCCGTTATGACAATTTTTTAACCTGGATTAAGTTCAAACCAGTACTGGAGCATTGAACGTCTGCTATTTTAAAACCTGTGGATCTGATGATCTCTTGGATGTGTCCAGCACAGGTTCCAGATGAAATTAATAGATGAGGTGGATGGCAATAGAGTTGGGAAATATGGGCAACATTTTTTTCTCTCTGTAAACAACATCCATCTTGTCTCTGTGGCATAATGGCTGTGCTGACCAGCTGGCCTAACAAGTTGCAGAAAAGCATTTTTCATTGATTGATTTAGAGTACTTATTTCTGGTTTTCAGTTGAGGAGATTGCTGCTCTGTTCTTCCTGAGCAGATGATGGACCACCATACTGTAACAGAAACCCTATTAATTTTCCTCTAAATGTTCCTCCAACAGTTGCAGTGGAACACAACACAAAATTGTACGTCAGGCAGATATGCATGTACGTCAAAACCTAACAATGAATCATCTCCTCCTGTGCGTGACATAAGTGAGAATATTGTTGTATTGTTGGCTGCTACATGAGGTGGTGGAAATTAGTGAAAACAAATCATGCTGTTTTTTTTCTTCTGAAAACAAAAGACAATTTTCGGGATGACTTAACCAATCTAGCCTCAGAATTGCATCTAACACAGGCCAAAGTATGCCACCATAATGTCAGTAAAATATAAATATATAATTCAATGTAATTTATTATAATAAATTATGTATATTAGACATTTTGCTTTATAAAATATATACTTTTATAATTTTGCTTTAGCAATTTTGTATGTAATTGATGTAACTGGAGGACAGTTGGTGATGTAATTGGTGATGATGAACAGGGAAAATATTGGCTAACATTCACAAACTGAAAGTTAAAAGAAGCCCCCTATCTCTCTCCCCCTCTCTCTCTCTCTCCCTCTCTCCCGCATTTATGCAATGTTCTAGACTTGAGCCTTTGTTTACTGTTTTACAGAATTTATTTTGGGGTTTTGGTGAGACTTTTTCTGTTAGGATTTTTATTTGTGGGTTTAAATATGTTCAGAGAAAACGATTTAAATGTCAGCTTTTGAATTTTTTATTAGGTCAAGCTAAAATGGCTATCTATGGTACTAGGAAACACAAAATTGAACGAAACATGAGTTATAGTTTATTGGCAGTTTTTTTTAATTCAGTAAAATCTAGAATTCTCATTGATTTTCGTTATTTTAAAGCTATGGATGATCTTCTTTCTTTTGACTTGATCTGGTGTAATGGTGGAGCTTTGTGTGAGGTTTTTGAAAACACTTTGGTTTTTGGCCCAAATTTTGCTTAATTGTCTGTAAATTGACTTGATTGTCTGGATAATGTGTTAATACTGTTGTAATAAAGTTTTTTTCGAAATCTAAAAATCTCTCTCCCTCTCTCTCTCTTTCTCTCTCTCTCTCTCTCTCTCTCTCTCCCTCTCTCTCTCTCTCTCTCATATATACTGACAGTACATACATACTTACATATACATATAGGAAAGCACAAACAGGGAGAATACACAGAAACAAGCACAACAACTTAACACCAACAATAGAAAAAACATATGTATCCCTATGGACGTATATATATATATATATTTGGGGTATATTTGTAGCAATAGCCAACAAAACATTGTATGGGTCAAAATTATCGATTTTTCTTTTATGCCAAAAATCATTAGGATATTAAGTAAAGATCATGTTCCATGAAGATATTTTGTAAATTTGCTACTGCAAATATATTCAAACTTAATTTTTGATTAGTAATATGCATTGCTAAGAACTTCATTTGGACAACTTTAAACGCTATTTTCTCAATATTTAGATTTTTTATATTGTCCGATCCTAACAAACGTACATCAATGGAAAGCTTATTTATTCAGCTTTCAGATTAAGTTTAAATCTCAATTTTAAAAAATTGACCCTTATGACGGTTTTGTGGTCCAGGGTCACATATATATAATATTTCATTTTTAATATACCTGAGTCTATATGTCTGCATGGGATCATGTGTCTTTCAAAACCTTGTGCTGCTGTGTCAGATGCACAAAATTTGCTCTGTCACCCTGAAGCTTGCCATATCATCTCATCATCCAGCCCTCCCTCCCTCAATCCATCTGCCCATCCTTGCTTTTCCCTGTTATTCTCGGCTTCATGCAGTCATTCTGGTTACCCTGCAGTTACAGAAGGCTACCCTATTTTCACCTACTGATATTGAGAAGTAATTTAAACAGTGCAATAGCAGGAAACCAGGAACAGACACACACATATGCTGAGACCACAGTCTTAGTTTGCAAAAGAAACACATTGCTTTTACATCAACTCTTGCTAAAATATTACGTCACTGGTTTGATATTGCTTTTATACAACAGTTCCATTATCCAAAATGTTTGGTAACTTACATTTTAGATGCAATATTGCCAGTTACTTTGTCTATCTGTGTTCCACCAACGACACTAGTTTGGAAAGAAGCCGAGGAAGCTGTTTCTCAAGGAATCAGTCGAATGAATGATTCAATGACTCACTCATGATGGCAGTGGTTTGTTCTTTCTTGAATGAATCAGTGTATTTGAATGAGTCTGTTGAGTAAATCAGAGGCGTGTTTAGAGTTTTGGGGGCCATAAGCATGCGGGGTGGGGCGGGGGGGGGGTAGGGTTAAATAATGTATCTTGTCTTTGCTTGTTAGACCTGTGGATGTCAAAGGAGATAATTCTGGTTGTTTAGACCTTCGGATATTTGACCAAAAAAAGAAAAAGAAAAATCCTGCACGGTAGCTCTTTAATAGTGTTTTGATGAAATTAATTAGTGAATGAGCTGAAACTAGTGACAGGAATTGGATTTTATAGTCTAAAATGAATACAGATATGTTTTGATAGTGTTCCTTTAGATATCCTTGGCTCATTCCAGGCCTAATCCTGAAAGTTTTGTATCTATATGTATGTTTATGAAGGATTATGAAGTTATAATATAATATGCATCATTTGCCAGTCCAAAATATCCCTATCTAAAGCACCCCATCGTAGGTGGCTGCTTCTTGCTGTAATCTCCACCGTAGTTCAGATTCTATTAAAAATGTATGGGATGCACTGAGATGGATTGCTTTGAAGCATGTCTTGGATGTTGGATCAAAAGAACCCTGGAACACTTTTTGGATTGTCTTGATGAACAATGTTTTTTTCCGGAAGCTAATCGCATCGCTGATGCTTTTCTTTTCAGTCAAAAAAACTGAAAAGAAAAGTGTAAAAATCCAACTTTACACTTTGTTTTCTTGTTGTTTAGCAGCAGGTTGATGCAGAAGATTTCTGGAAAGCCATGACATCACGGCCTGTGGCCAGAAGAAAATGCCATCACTGATGTTCTTATATAAAAGCAAGAGAAACAAGAGACAATTATAGAATGATTGGATCAAATGAAATGATCATACACACCAATCTCACGTGTGAAACCTGTAAAAAAAAAAAAAATACAATTTCCAAGCTGTCAGACAAACACCACAATCTTAAGAGGTGTGTGAGAATGAGGTCTGTATGTGTGAGGAAAATGTGTCTGTTTCAGTCAAGCAAAAAAAAAAAAAACGAGAGCAAGACAAAGAGAGAAAGCGTCTAGCCATAAAATGTCAGTGGGGAGGAGGGTCAAAAACAAGGGGACAGGGATAATACACAAGAAGAGCAGAGAGAGAGAGAGAGAGAGAAAAGGAGAGGGATGGAGAGAAAAAGCGACAGGACCAGTAGCAGAGTGTGTGTGCTTTCTAAGCAACATCAGACGTCAGTACTGTGGCTTTCTGACTCTGAGTCTGTTCGGATTATGTCAGTCCTTCACATCAAGAATCAGTTGTAGAGTTGCTCACTCTCAAAGCGGACTGACCACCATTCGCCTACTCATCCTCCAGCACCGAGCACCAGAGCTCAAGCTCTCTGAATTTGGATATATACCTCTTTTATGTCTTTCAGTATCTCTCTGTCGTTCTGTTTGTGCGTGTGAGTTTTGCCATATACTTTGGATTCTGCCTGGACTCCATGTGAGTAGTCAAGCACACACGCTTCCCTGGAAGGTAAGTTCTGTCTGGGGTTTGTGATTGAGTGGAAATATAGGATCGTCTAAACTAGGCATCACCGAGCTGGGTTCACTGTTATGCTGTGGGTGACTGTTATGGGTGAGCTTTTTGAATGTTCTTTAAAGGAATATTTGACGGTTTTGTGATGAATGTGTTTTTGAATGCAAATATCTTATTGAATGTAAATATATTTTATCTTCTGTTTTTTATGTTGTTTGGTCTTATTGGCAGACAGAAAAAAGTCAATTCATTTAAACTTTGCTGTACATTAGTAAGGCCTAGTTTGAGGTGTTCTGTGAATTAAACTGGTTTCTGTTATAAAATAAAATAATTTTATAAATACTATTTTTAAAAAATAAAATAAGAAAATAATTATGTTCGATAGTATTCCAGTCTATTGTGGTACACATTGTTGGCTCCTTTATGATAAATTCAAAAATTGCTTGCATTTTTCCTAATTTGTACATCACTTTGCTACATGAATATATAAATGTAATGTAAATGTAGACCAACCAGAGAAAAGGTGTCTTTCAAAGGCACATCATTTAAGAAAGAATATGGCTTATATACTCTCTCAGAAATAAAGGTGCAAAAGCTGTCAGAGGGACAGTACCTTTTCAAAAGGTACAAATATACCATTTAGGTATATGTACCTTTAAGGTACTTATGTGCATCCTTCAGGGGTAAATAAGGAGTGTGCTTTTTAAAAAGGTACTGCTCCAGTGGCAGCTTTTGAACCTTTTTTTTTCGGCGAGTGTAGAAGTGTGGTTTGCCTTTTTGTGGAGAAGACCACATCACCACATTTGTGCGGTAGTGGTCAGTGTTGCAAAACTAAAAACGTATGTTGCTCTTTTCAGCTCAAAAAAAAAGGATAGGAAATATCAGGAGAGGCTAAGCGAGGAGAGGTGAGGAGCATTAACAGTTATTAATAAAATGTTGGCAATTGTAGCACTCTGGCTCTGAGTTAATAAATGACATGGCAGCAGGAGACGTGCATTTTTACAGAAATGGAATCTAGAAGTGTTTTTAGGGTTTAAAAGCAGTCGGCAGGTTAATTCAAAATGCGCTGTCTGCTTTAATACATCAAGGACCCTAGCCAGAGACAAAGAAAATGTATATGGTGAAAATGATGAGACAAAAATGGTTGAAATCAAAATCCAGCTGGGCTTTTAGTTTTGCTAGGTCAAATGGATCCAAACCAAAATGGCCTGTTGTCTGGGGCTTTGCACCAGAGAACTGAGCAAAAACAGATTAGGGAGAAAATGAGGAAGACAATTCACATTTTGAACATTTTCTTCTCACTCTAAAAACGACTTTAAAAAGGTTCTTCATTGGCATCTATGGTTCCATGAACAACCTTTAACATCCACAGAATCATTCAATTGCACAAAAGGTTCTTTACTGAAACACTGAACTCTGAATTTTTTTAACAATAAAAATAACAACAACAACAACTACTACTACATTATGATTATATTAGCCACAGAGAATTAGCGGATTACAACCAAATCAAATTTAGTTTATAATAGTATAATAAAGTAGTTGTATAAATTGTTTATACATTGTACAAAGTAGTACAATTATCATGTGTCACAGATAGAGTGATATAAAAGTCACCCGCTGAAAGACAAAAAGAATATAAAAAATGCAATTGTTCATAGAGCCCAAATCAACAAGATTACCAGCCTGGTCAATTAGACTGTCTCACTGACTATGCACAGTATGAATGAACACACAACTGACCTGTCAGACTGTTCAACCAGAACTAAAAAACACGCTGATTAATACTGGCAATTCGCCTGCTACAATGAAAGGTCTAAATTCAGCCAAATGTTAATTGATTGAAGTGTTGAACACTTGACAGATCTGTCAGAATTAGAAGAACGACAAGTACGTTAAGAAGAGACTGACAGAGAGGAGGAAATAGAAAAATGAATCGCAACCACCTCATCAGAACGAGGTGTCATTTTTTCAACTTTTCCTGAAAAAACATGAATTAGAATATGAAACAATCTCAGAGGAACTTTTAGGTGCAACTCAGACCTATTCAAAGCCTGAGTAGAACAAAAAATTTTTTTTTTTTACTAAAGACATGGACTTTCTGGTAAATATCTCCTTTTGTGTTCCACACAAGAAAAAAAGTCATACGAGATCACAATCTAAAGCCAATGCGTCTGAGAACAGAAATGTGTTGGGAGTTCTGTTTGGAACTGTATCTGACACATTCTATTTCTTCCCCACAGATGGGCAATGTGTCAAAAACAGCCCTGTTCGTATCCACAATCTCCAGACAGCACGACATCCTCATGGGATCACTTTATTCATTGTTCTGTGAGTCCACAACCACCGTAACATTCTGATCTTCTACATTTTCAAATGTGGTTTCATCAGAGCAGGACAACACTCAACACCCCAATGACTTTGAATACCTATTCTTTATGAATAATTCAGAGGAGAAATGGTTCACCTGCCATTAACCTCCTTCTGCTTCTCACCCTGCCTGTGTCCACCTTGGCCAAATTGTCCTGAGGATCAAGGTCAAGGTCAACTTTATTATCCCCAAGAGGGCAATTTGTTTCACAGCCAGCAGTAAACCATACAATCAACAAAACAAACACCCACCACCACAACACACAGACAAAAACAAAGACTTCCATAAAAGACTTTATAATATACATAAAGTTATTTGTAATTTAAAAGACCAATAGCAGCTGGTATGAAAGAATTTTTAAATCTGTTAGTCCTACATAAAGGATGATCAAATATATTCTAAAATCTATTTTCCTGAGATGGCCACGTATATAATTACTTTGGGAAGGAGAATGGGGTGGCCATGGATGTGTGCAATAGTTCTGGTCTGCTTGATATTAATGTTTCTTTAGAAGTGAGAACTTTAATTATACCTCCGATGCGGATGACAAATTGCTTGCATTATTGAAGCTCATGGGTTGATCCAACTTCAGTCTGTTAAAAGGAATAAGCATTGTTATTCTAGACTACTTCACCATACCTAGCAGGGTTTGCTTAGCATTTCTAAGCTCTATGATCAAATGGTGTTCATGTGACAGGTTTGTCAGCAATGGGATGGAGATGTCACACTGTCAGGGGCACATTTTCAATGCAGCTTTACAAAATTCAGTAGCTACTTTGATGAAAAGATGAATAGGTGAGAGAGTGGATGGATAGATCTCTTTTTCTCACCCAGGTGTCTTGTCACTCCTGGGAAATGGCATGCTGTTGTTTGTAGCCTACCGTAAGAGGTCATCTCTGAAGCCAGCAGAGTTTTTCGTCGTGAACCTGTCTGTGAGTGATCTAGGGATGACCCTGTTTCTGTTTCCTCTGGCCATCCCTTCTGCTCTAGCACACAGGTGAGATCCTGCTTCACAGTTTTTTTTACTCTAATAGAGACGACAAAAAAAAAAAGAAGTTATATATGCACCCTCTGCCCCTCTTTCACATTGTAGCGTTCTGTCTGATTCATTTTAGTGAATCGGTTTTTATACAAGGTTCAAAAATAAATTCAAATGCACTGTTAAAATATATGATTCACTGACTCGTTTGAACACTTGCGACTTTTAAAACGGAAATATAGTTAAATGCTGCTATTTAACACTTATGAACATGTGTTTTATAATTTTGTGTTTTCTATGTTTATTAGTTACATCTTAAAGTTCAATCTTATGGTATTGTTTATGTTTTTGGTACCAGATAAATGCTGCAATTGCAGAATTATAGCTATAGCTTGGCAAGTTACAGTTTCAAAGTTTCACCCTTTGCAAATGCCTTATAATGTTTGATGTATTTTTTCAGTAAAGTATCATGGTTCTAACGTAAAAACAAAGAAAAGGAGTATTTCAGAGTTCAAGCAAAAACAGTAAAATGATCTCTCTCTTTTCTCTGTAGGTGGTTGTTTGGGGAGGTAGCATGTCTGTGCTATGCTGTGTGCGGGGTTTTATTTGGCACTTCTAGCCTAACAAACCTGACTGCTTTGTCGTCAGTATGCTGCCTCAAAGTCTGCGTCCCAAATTACGGTATAATGATCTTTTGTCTCCCTTTAACCAAACTATTATTTTATAAACCATTATGAAATGATATTGTGCTTTTCTTAGCAATATTTTAAATATAAACATGGTATAATGATGAGGTGAGTCTCTGTCTCTTGGTAAAATGCCACCTGTTAAATAACATGAAGAAGCGTTGTGATTTTGTTACTCATACTTTTGTTTTTGTGAAGCAAAACGGTAAAACAGATGTCAGTGATATTTATCTTTAATTATATGTCTTTAATTTGACTGCACTTCAAACAATGTTGCATCTCTGAATAAAGTTATTGGCCCACTCCTGAGTGGCCCATTCTGTTTCATTTACTTGTCAAAGGCAATTTTTACTCAGATTAGGTGTTTGGTGATTGGTCATTTTGGTTCCTGCATCTGAATCCTGGATAGACCTTGTCATAGTAAATCACCATTTCTAGGCCCCGTCTAGATTAAAATATTAACAGTTAACATGATCAGTTAACATGCCCAAAATGATACTGTTCTCCTGAATGTGATTTTTTTTTTATCAAGTCTAATCTCAAACAGCGGAATCAGGTCTGAGTGTTTTGGACTGTTAGCGCCGTGTTCTGTCTGAAGATTCGGAAAACTGTCACAATCGGTTCACTGTGAAATAAAAAGGCCGTCTGGCTTAAATACGCAAGAATAGGAGGTTAAAACAAATGGAAAGAGACACAAAAATGAAGAAAGATGCAAAAAGATAAGAGAAGACAAGTGGAACAAAACAGAACATGTAGGGAAAATTAGACAAAACAGGAGAGAAAGAGTGATGAAACAAATTAAGCAAGGCCCCGTCTAGATTAAAATATGAACAGTTAACATGATCAGTTAACATGCCCAAAATGATACTGTTCTCCTGAATGTGATTTTTTTTTAATCAAGTCTAATCTCAAACAGCGGAATCAGGTCTGAGTGTTTTGGACTGTTAGCGCCGTGTTCTGTCTGAAGATTCGGAAAACTGTCACAATCGGTTCACTGTGAAATAAAAAGGCCGTCTGGCTTAAATACGCAAGAATAGGAGGTTAAAACAAATGGAAAGAGACACAAAAATGAAGAAAGATGCAAAAAGATAAGAGAAGACAAGTGGAACAAAACAGAACATGTAGGGAAAATTAGACAAAACAGGAGAGAAAGAGTGATGAAACAAATTAAGCAAAGAAAGAAAGAAGAAGAGCATATAATGAGCGCACATTTAGGGCTTGCTGTAGCCTGAAACAGCAGGTCATTTCTTCCTTCTGTCTCTGTGGGATATGAAATTTAAATAATTCCAACACTGACCTGTGTCAGGGGAATCATAGAGCCGGACCAGTTAGTCACTTTGATCAGTCACACCATTTTTCATCAAAATATTTATTCATGCAGTCCTCGTTTCCACAGGTAACAAATTCTCATCCAGCCACGCTTGTGTGATGGTGGTTGGAGTTTGGTGTTACGCGTCTGTCTTTGCTGTGGGACCTTTGGCCCACTGGGGGAGTTTTGGGCCAGAACCGTACGGAACCGCTTGTTGCATAAACTGGTATGACCACAAACATTTTAGCATTAATATGTGAAATGTACGCAAACAGATTCTGCATTCATGCTTTTTCATCATTGTATGTTCCAAGGTACACTCCATCCCATGATGCCCTTGCCATGTCTTACATCATCAGTCTCTTTATCTTTTGTTACATTGTCCCCTGTACCATCATCATCCTCTCTTACACCTTCATCCTGCTCACAGTGAGGGGGTCTCGGCAAGCCATTCAACAGCACGTCTCACCACAAACCAAAGTGGCCAACGCACACACACTTATTGTCAAGGTAAGCTTTATGGGTTCATTGTTGTTGTTTTTTGTGTTTACAGTGACCTTTATATTGCAAAAAAGCTGTTAGTTTTAATACAAATCAACCCATGGGACATAAAAGTGTACAAAAGCACATGTGGTGTCCACACTTTCACACTGTGCAAATATAACATTTTATTGCCCTGTGGAGCAGACAGCACGAACGTGATACTATTGCTGAGTATGTACTTAACGTCCCTCAAAAAGTAATGCTGATTACCCATCCTCTGTCCTCTGAACAAGGGCTGGCTGTACCAGCCTTATTTTTAAAAAACTGTGTCATGAAGCCCTGGTATACTGTATCCATGTGTAACTTTGCTGTTGGCAGTGAGTGCTGCACTGTTGAATATACTGGTGCTGAATGTTGATTATTGAGGCACACAAATGTCCCCTCAGAACATATGTGTACATTGCATACATTTACACACATTTGGCGATCTGGGTCATTAACAGACACATAAAATAAGCAGTAATGCTGATAATAAATGAATATGGCAGCTTGTTCTGTTCATATTACATAGAACATACAGTTCAGAGGTTTGGCAGAATATTTTCAGAATTTTGTTTTCAGGATTCTTTCATGAATAGAACTTTCAAAGGATCAGCATTTATTTAAACAGAAACCTTTTGTAACCTTATAAATGTAACATTATAAATGTATAACTGTTCATGACACTAAATGTCTTCACTGCAAAAAAAAATTGATTTTCAAATAAATGTATCTTGTTTACAGAATGTTAAGATATTTGTACTGGAAAAGACAAAAATACTGATTAAGAAAATCATTTTTAGCAGAGCTTACTGTCACTTTTGATCAATTGAATGCATTCTTCCTGAAGTAGTGTGTGTGGGAGAGAGAATATGGGTTACAGAGGTCAAAATATGATCTTAAAACATTTAAAAACAAATCATTCTATCTAATTGCATGTCGACTAAGTACAGCATATGTGGTGTGTTTTCTTTCTAGCTCTCAGTGGCTGTATGTATTGGCTTCCTTATGGCTTGGAGCACGTATGCCATTGTTGCCATGTGGGCTGCTTTCAGCACCAATGAGCAGATCCCACCCACCGCCTTTGCACTGGCAGCCATCCTGGCCAAATCTTCCACCATTTACAACCCTATGGTTTATCTTCTCTTCAGACCCAACTTTCGCAAATCACTAAGTAAGGATACTCAAACTATTCGCCACAGGATTTGTTTGAGCCACAGTAAAGCCAGTCCCACACCAGGAATAAAGGACCGGCAGGTGAAGAACTTTCAGCAGTGCAACAATAAGGATGCCAGCACCTCCACACCCTTTTCCAGTGGGCAGGCAGAGAGTTATGGGGCATGCCATGTCTATGCAGAAGCGGGGCCAAGTTTTCAGCAAATGAGTCCCCAGAGAACTGCACGTATTCTAGAGGGCACAGTTCAGAGTGAAATACCAGTGAGACAACTGACTGACAGAATGCAAAACGACCTCCTGTGAGAGATACTCAAGAAAGAAAGAATGCATAAAATGTAAGGAAGGAGGGGATGATGTAACGTGTAAAAATCGCAGATGTCCTTAGATGCCCAAACACAAGGACAAAGAAAACTGAAAAGGAAGAAAATCTCACTGTTGTCTCAGAATTCTTACTGATCCTCAGAACTTCCTGCAGATTTCAGGAATGTTTCCTGCAATGTTTACTCAACCAAATTCACTTCTTTTTAAGATGTAGAAAGCATATTTCCATAATGGCAGTTCACACAGAATGTCATGCTTTAAAATTGTTTCCAATGTCAACATGAATTACATTACATGTGTTAACAGCCTTCATTGTTTGAACAAGCCTCGAAAACAAAATATGATGTGATTTAAATAAATGATGTGTAAGTCCAGTGAGATGTCGATTAAAAAAAAATCAAGTTCAACTGCAGAGACTATGTGTCAGTTTCATACATGGTTTACAATGAGATAAGCAAGGTACAGTTCACTTAATGAACAAAGACTGACATCTGCTGGCTGAACAGGAGGAGTATCACAGCTGAAAAGGTTCAGAAAAAAACTTTCTAGGTGGGTTTTCATTGCCAAAGCATTGATAAAATTACATATAGCCAGTATTTATCAGTGTCACTGTAATAGTAACACAAACTAACAGTGTAATAGCAATGTCAACTACAAATTTTGTACAGTTTGATCCCAGCTGAACGGCGCCCACTCCTATCGCACATGGATTCATTAAAGGACAAAAGTACTTAATCTGAATGGAAATGGCAGTAAAATACCAGTGGTTGGTGAGGTTGATTGGATGCATATTTTAAAAAAATGGATGCATTTAAAAAAAAAAAAGAAAGTTCTGTACAGTGTAATGAGCAAATTCTACTTATATGGGTCACTACACCCTTAAAAACAAAGAGAGGCGGAAAAACGAGATCAGGAAATAGCTCAGTGAAATAGCCTTGAGGCACCCCATATTCAAAGAAAGCACACAGAAAGAGACAGACTTTTCCCTCAGATAAACAGGATCAAACAGGTCTCTTCATGGAAAGCAAAACAATCCAAATTCTGACTTAAACTACAGTTAGATATTTGACTAGGAGATGTGTTATGTAAAAAATAACTATTCATTTACCCAGGCTAAACTACACTCTTCAGTGGCATCTGTTAACTCTATTGTTCAATAAACTCTCTCCTCAGGCCTTGACTGAGAGATATACAGTTCAATAGATACAATCACACTATAGCGCTTTACAGCACTGCGCTGTGCTCAATCCAACACTCAGTGAACTTTTGCTTGAAGGGTTGTGAGAGTCGATATCTAAAATAGAGGCATTTAAAGCCAACCCGAGAGGGTTTTCAGGGCATTTCTTTTGTGTTTATGAGTTCTGGAAACTGTTTAAAATTATAAATATATATATATATATATATATATATATATATATATATATATAAAATATCCAAAATACTAATCATTGATTTATGTGTAATCCCTTTTAATGGTAAAAAATGCTAGATGCATGAATAAAATTATGCTGCATGTCCTGTTCATCTGCTTAGGCGTTGTCTTGTTTAGCTTGTTTACATTGTAGTTGTTGCTGACTTTCTGTGTGTTCATTCATCTGAGTTTCTGTCTTTCTGTAAATTAAGAAAGGTAAGGACGGACTCTGAAGGATCTATACAAATAATCCATTTCAAAATGATTTACAACATGACTGAATCTTCTAGCACAAATAAATTGACTTGGACAAACTAAATGTTTATTAAGGTACATCATGAGACCTAATCAGTTCTGCCTAATTATGTGTCACTGCATTTGTGTCCAAGGTTAAGATTCTCTTATACCCTTTACCTTCCCTGTCTATATATTTCAGTCAATTCATGGCTAATTTGAGAACAGACTCCTGGGTGGGACAACATACAGCTCTCTGAGCCAAATCAAAAGAAACTAGATTCAGATATACAGTGATCTCACCTTCCCTTGAATGTTTCTTGACTGCCCTCTCTTTCTCATTGCCTTACCTGACACTGAACAGATGCACTCATGGTCCACCCAGCATCTGTCCTTGACTTCCCTTACAAAAAAGAAGTTTATTCAAGTGTGCTATTAGTATACTTCTTTTAAACTAAAAATAGGAAAGTATACTTTTAGTCTACTTTTTATGTACTTCTCAGAAATTGGCTTTATGTACTTCTCAGAAATATACTTAAAATGACATTTAAGTATACTTGACTTATACTTAGAAAAAGTCTAAATATATTTTAGCTATAATTGTGCTCCTAGAATCCGTGTTTTCATTGTTATACTGTAGGGGGCGTATAACAATTAAAAATTCTAACACCCCTGGGCACAATGTCTTTTAAGGGCCCCCCACCCTTTTCTCTACTCTCCTCCTCTCCTCTAGTGAAATATTTAATTTTTTTAAATATTTCCTTCATTTTTGTTGAAAATAAATGTCATTTCTGATCTGATATGATGGGGGGAAAAAAGAGAAGAATGAGTTCAGCAAAAGGTGGATTTGAACTCCGGTCGATCGCGTCAAAACATTGAGCCATGCGCTTTACACCCTACGTGCATCTTTAGTAATGTTCTATGCCAACCAGACATTGGAGCTAGTGTAAATAGCCCCTCTGCCAACAAGGTTGGCTATTTGCATATAGTGTAATTTTTTCTTCCCCTCGCTTGGGCCGCAAGTGTGCATGGGCCCCTGGGCCCGTGTCCATAATGCTCATTGGATAATCCAGCCCTATCTATAACTGTAGATGCATTCTGTTGTTCGGGTGTTTTGAAACTCAGACAGCTGTCAGACCAGATCTGTTCATACCTGACTATTGTTTCTGAATGATACAGTGAGTTTCATTAGAGAGCTGCTTATTTTCTCACTTTACTGGCAGCAGCCTGAATCAATCGACTCACTGGGCTCGTGCTCATTAATAATTCATAAAACAGCTGATCCTCGTTGTACTGTACTCACAGATCTGTCAGTGTATTCTCCTTTGGGACTAGTACTGCCATTATCCTCTTTGTGTGTATGTGCATGTATGCGTTTAACTCCAGGCCTGAACTAATGCCATCCACCACAGACTTGACTGCCAGGAGTTTTATAGCCAAACATCACACTGTGTCATTAATAGATTTTACAACCCCAGCTGCACCAGCTAATTCATTTTTAGCCTAATGTCTTTTAAATCTCGTTAACCCACTGCTGTAAATGGTGCCTAAACCTTGAAGTTGTTTTATTATAGACTCCAAATCTGAATTTCCTATTGCCTTCTAAGTGGGTGTGTCTGTGCGTGCTAATAAGGGGAAAACAAAGACCTGGCAGGAGATGTTAAAGGAGAGAGCATGAGCTGGAGGCTTTGAAGGAGTTTGAATAGAAAGAGCAACAGAACTGTAAAATTGGCTTGAGTTGGACAGTCTGTCTCAAATGCTGGAGAGCACCCAAACTCACTGAAGCTCACGGACACAAACACGGCTTCTCTCTGACCACTCATAACCATGTAAGAGCACACTGAATCAGGCTTGGGTACTGCGATTGAGCCAAAGACATCAGGAGATGTCACATAATTTGCTACTTTAGTCTGTTATAATGTTATGATATTTCATAACAATGCAAATGCATGTCTTTATATAGCAAAATGTCACCATGAAAGTCACCGTGAAATCAAAACGGACAATTCAACTTTTTTTTTTTTAATGATGCACCATGAATTGCAGTCTGATACATTTCAGAATGCATAGAGAAGTTTTGTTTGTTGTATGATTCAGGCAATATATTTAAAATATGTATATTTTGGCCAAGAGATTTGACATAATCTGCTATTTTAGATAAACATAATATTATAATATTTTATAACAATATATATTTATGCTGGATAATTGCCTATTTCCCTTTTTATTCAAAGTCCCCCTTTCTTTTTCTGCATGGTTTCCTGTTTAATTTCTCACACAAAGAAAATAGACTGCTATGAGTTTGGGCGTCTATCCAAGGACCAGATTCAAACAGTTCACATAGACTAGCATGATGCTCATTTGCAGCTAGCTCATACATAGCTGAGGGCTGTGCAATCTGCCTAATACACACATAAACACACACACACACACACACACACACACACACTTACACAATTCCTCAGCAGCTTAGATATACTGTGATATCTTGTTTTTCTAGGTCATAGTTTAAAAAAGACGTCACTTTCTAATGAGGCAACACTTTAGAGTCTCAGAAACTACACAACAGGGTGACAGAACGAGATGGATGATGGAAAGAGACATGGGGAGATTCCTTTGTGTGTTTTTGTGTTACTCTCTCCAGCTTGCTTATTTTGTGTGACCCAGATATATCCCACAAAAGTACAGAAAGCAAGAATGATTACAGTTCAATATTTCCTTCAGGCAAAAGGCTGTCCCAGAGAGTAGTAAGAGGAGGCCCTGGTGAATTATGGCTCTCATAATTGTATCTGAATCTTCTCTGGGGGAAAACGTGTTTATAAAGCAGCCATCGCAACCATGAGTAGCCTACTAGCCCTTTTAATGCAGACTGGGTTTTCACCATGCACACAACACAAAGGAAATATTTTCAGTGTGTGGTGGTATTACGGCATGCCAGATCACATTAGCTCCTCAGAGAGGTGTGATGAACAAAACACTCCTTTCTCTCAGTGGTGAAATCCTACGTTTCTTTCTGTCTTTGTCCATATAAGGAGAGAACACAGGTAGTGAGTGCAGCCCCTCCTCTATCACTATAGAGGGGATGTCTCAGATAGAGACAGAGTATGTGTGTATACGTCCGTGTGTGTGTGTGTGTGTGTGTGTGTGTGTGGCTTCCTGTTTCATGAATCAGCCTTTAGTCATTTAGCTGATGGCTTCAGATCTTATGCTGATATCTCACATACTAACACCTACTAAACTGGCAGCACATAGGCCTATATACCCACATGAACACAATTTCACGCTTTTGTGAAATAAACAAAATGTTATGTTTATCTTGTATACATGAATGTGTTTCTCACATCACTGATACCCAAACAGAATGTGCTAGGGGTTTTTCAGCACTAATTTTAAGGAAAGATCTGATGAATTATGTGGAATAGATTTAAACATAGTAAAATGTGGTATACAGCTCAAGCTATAGTAGTAGGCCTACGCCTATTGAAAACATAGTCAGATTAGCAAAAATATGAATAATTTCATATAAAAAATAATAAAAGAAACAATATGTGTACATGCAAGAGGTGATGAATGAGTACAATTTAGTGAATGACAAGTGTTTTGTGGAAATTCAGTGGAAATCTCCAGAGCTTTATGCAGGCATAACTTCCTGCCTACAAGAAAATAAGAGAGGTAGATTTCAAGATAATTCCTATTAGATACATCATTAACTGTCAACATTTAGTCACAAGATATAGTAAGTGAGTTCAATTTAAAGTAGGCTACTTAAAGTAATTATTTTATAGGTATCGGTAATAAATAAATAAATAAGCAAGCATGCATGGCGAATTGCTTATAAAATTGATGACATGACTTGACAGCTCAGTATAGGCTATCTATGGAATTGGTCGACAAAAAAGTTGGTTCACTCGTGTGTACGGTCATGAATAAATGAATAACAAATAGCCTAAATGACGCCATTTCCCAAATAGCTGTATATTATAAACTAGATACAATACATACTTCTGCGGTGAGATTATATTGTGTGTAATAACAAAAGATGTCAAAGCTTAGGGTTTTGTATCATAAGTGGTCTTTTGTGTCCGGCGCGTCTCTTTAAAAGGCGTGGCGTAGTGAAGCGGTTTTGTGTCCATCACACGCACGAGCTTATTTCACCGTCAGCGATCACGGAGGCGTCGTTACACGCACGAGCGCTGTCCGTTTGAATCACTGGCTTTACAGCCGCGTATCACTTCACAACGCAATAAGTCGGATGATTTGCATTTTAAAACGTATTTAACCAAATACTTAACTGAATCTGGATTTAACGCACTGAACCTTTATATGGACTGCGCACTTTGCAGCATTCAGCGTGTTTCCCCACTGTATTTTCCCCGTAGATAGTAGTTCGATTTCAGAAGAAGGCGAAATGGCAACGGACGAGCTGTCATCGAAGCTGAACCGCAGGCTGCAGATAGAGGAGGGCGCGCACGAGCCGGTGGCCCTGGACGAGGCTCATGAGAACGGAGCGCACGAGAAAGCGGCCATGGCCAGCGCGGATTCAGAGCTGGGAGCCAAACTGCAACGGCGCGGGGAGCTGAACGAGGGCGTCGGTGAACACCAGCAGCCCAGCATGAAGGTGTTTAACCCCTACACCGAGTTCAAGGAGTTCTCGAGGAAGCAGATCAAAGACATGGAGAAGATGTTCAAACAGTAAGTAGCTCATACCAGCTGTCATCCTCCGCTGCTGCAGATGTGAGACGTGTGCATGACATCTCAACCCCCAGAGACAACCAGCATGTCCTCAAACAATTATCATGTGACTATCTATCGATCTATGTCTGTCTGTCTGTCTGTCCATCTTTAAAGTTCATTCTTCAACATTGTTTATTTAGTATGCTTTTATCAAGGTCTGTACTCATATTTCTGTCCTATTAAAATGGAGCTGAATGTTTAAACAGGAACAAGCTATCTAGTTCATAGTCTGCGACACTTAATTCACTCTGTTTACTTCGTTGTGCGGCACATTTTTGGCTGAAACTCCTTCATACATTTAAGAAAGAGCCATAAGCTCAGCCCCACCCAAGTCTGTATCATTTATTCCACATGCATTCACACACAGATATATGTAGGACTTTGAACCATGGGTTGAGAAAGTCCCTTTGGTCATGTTCAGGTTTCTGTGTCTCTAATCGAGAGGCATGTCGTGCAGTCTAGACTGCCCAGTATGACACGGTTCTGTTGCCACCTTGGCTGGATTCTTAGTGAGACTGCCCTCTTCCTTCACAGTTGATGCAATTTACACATTTTCCCCATGTTCGGTATCCAAAACTACTCTCAGAGCTTTTCTAAATGCTGTCTGCTGCATACAGGGTTGGCAGGGCCTTTTATGTCAGGCAAGTTTCACTGACAGAAACAAAAAACTTCTGAGCTGAAAAGGTACGGGGAGCCGAATCTTCGTGAGAGTCGCTACAGGAATGTGTCCCCTGTGCTCTCTGTGGTGGAGCGATCGGTCTGCGGCTGCGACTGCAGGGTCGGTTTCACACAGGCCTGAACCATGTGGGAAAGGGGGCTGGTTGAGAAACTAGCGCTCTGAGGAAGTAGTGGGTTCCTCTCCCCATTTCTGCTATCAAACAAAGCTACCATTGTTGTGAATTAGCCAAAACAGGCCGCCCAAATCTGTCTGAGATGCCCTTTGCATCTAGATGAGTTGGCCTGTGCATTTTTTGTAACTTCACAAATGAATTTCATTTATCAGAATGTTCTATCTTTCACAGATTCCTGTTCTTGTTATTTTAGTATTATTTAGAGTGAATACAGGTAAAGGACTTTTTTTCTGCCATTGAGATGAATGGGGAAAATGACCCAATCATCATGAATTAATCCTACATACATTTTAATTTTAGTGTATTTTTTTTAGTAATTTTGATGTGCTGTTATTGTTTTGTTTTTTTCCTATATCATTTCTAGCTTTAATGACTTACTTACTTCTATGAAACTCAAAGGAAGATATTTTGAAAAGTGTCTCAATATATTTTTGTGTCCATACAATGAAAGTCAATATTGTCCAAAACAAATATTGGACCCCGCTGACTTTCATTATATGAAAAAGAGTTGAAACATCCTTTAAAATATATTTTTCCATGTTTCACAGAATAAAGAAAGTCGTACAGGTTTGAAACAATGTGAGGGCGAGTAAATGGATGATTTAAATAATTAATTATTAATCATCTGCACTAGAGAACAATTAGTTCTGTCACTGTTCAACCTTTTAATCTCATTTGGCTGCAAAATAGATGTGATAACAGTCTACCACAATAATTTCGTTACCTCTAGATAACCACATGGGCGTTACAAAAGTAGATAATGGCTTGCTTGAATTTTTTCTTCTTCTAAATTATTGTGTGTAGACTATTGTTTCAGAGTATCACCTTTTCTATTATGTCTGTAAATTAGTCCCTTGTGCAGTTCATTCGAGGTGTCTGGAGTCACAAGACCTCGCCCAGGGTGAGATATAGCACTAGTTTCATTCAGTCTCTTTGATGGTGTTGCCCATGGCATTATATGGGCTGAATGAGACAGGTGAGGTGGTTTCATCCTCAGGAGAGTGTGAAGTGTGCATAGCTCCCTTTGTTATGGATAAAACAAAGCCTCTGTGGTTACTTTACAAGTTAAACATTAGCTAGAGTTTTTCATGGTCTTTTCCCAGTTAAGAATTTATAAGATAAGGGGTTTGTAAGTCAACATGCCGTTTAGTTACTTCTCCATGTTGTTTACCTCCATACAGGTTTTCAGCAACAGAGAACACTGCAGTTGATTTATTATTTTACAGCTCTATAATGGCTGTTTGTGCCTGAAGCCTGAAGCCCTGAATGTAGATAAGGAAACAAAGATGAGACATGGGCGTTGAGGAGGCAGATTAGGAACGCTCTTTATGCCTGTATGAAGCAATTATAAGAACTCCTTGATTGATTGTCTCATGACCTTCCAAACTAAAGATGATATTATTAGCTTTGCTTTACGTAGGCACATTCAGTACCCAATAAACACTCAAAAACTTCAGTTGCAGCAAATGTTGCAGTCTTAAATGCTTTTGTGCAGAGGGAGGCAGAAAACTGCGTAACGGCCACAGTCTGGCCAGAGTCCAGCTGATAAGAGGAATGCAGGCTTTGCCTTACCCTCAGGCCACTGTTCAGCGGGATTCAAAACTTTAGATTCAGGACCAGCATTCAAACCATAATTTCTGGGTGGTTTTGTAGGGAAGATTAATATGAAACTGTTAAAACTTTGCATAAGTCATTTAACTTTCATGGTGTGATTGTAATAACTAGTAATTTGAATATTTTCTGTTTTTATCCGATTAAAAGACCCTATCCCAGATGTTTTACATATTAGTTAATGGAAAAAAAATGCATATAAATGCATGTGTTCTTCACATAGCTAAGTACACTACACTATTTGTAGGAACAGTCCTGTGGGGGACACATGCTTTGTTTAAAGGTACAAATAATTGAACCTGAAACATTTGTGTCTGCTGCTCTTTTTGGTGGCCGGCACCTACAGAGTTCATAGAAGAGCATAACCCTGGGCTTAGCCTGCAAAGTGAGATTGATTTTGAGCAGATGCAGATTTAGCAATGAGGATTATTCATGAGGAATTCATTCGTGTCAGAGCATGTCTTTTGAACTTGCTGTGTATTTGCACCTTACCAAGAAAACTTTTTTCTTTCTTTTTTTTTTTTTAATCAGATACAGAAATGAAACTCACATCTAGCTAAAATAGCTATGTTTACTAAGAATGCACAGTATATCAGGACCATATTGGTTATTGGCTGATATTAGACATTTTTTAAATTTATTAGCATTAGTTGATATTAAAAAATACAGTATATAGGATACTATTGAATATTTAATTTAAAAACAAATAATTTAATAACACTGTACCATATTATTTATTTTTTTCCCGTTATCAGGCATTTTTATTTAAGATGGATAGCAAGTGATAACTCAAACATGCATAAAAGTCTTAAATTGGAGTTTCTGATATTAGACATCTTGGCTACCTAAGATCCTTCCAGCAGATTAACTCCAACCCCTCTTATCCCCCCTGCTCGTCTCTGGTAATGTGAATGGCAGCACGGCCTAATTGGCTGAGTGATTATGTGTACAGGTCCCATGCTGTGCCTACATATGAGCGAGGGGCTTTAGTCCTTTGAGGAGCATTCCTGCGGAGTCTCCTCCAGTAATGAGGGAAGCAGAAGATCAACTCTGCGCTCTTCCTCTTTCTGCCTGCCCTCTTTTTCCTTGTGCATTTTTCTCTGGGCCATATTTCTCAGAAAAGATAACATCGAACACATTAAGGAATGTTTGGACGTAAGCCATAACATATCTGCAGGCCACTGGATATGTTTCCACGGGAGTTTTTAGTGAGTTGTCAGTAGGCAAAATATTGCTTGTTTCTCATTGACGGTCATCATAAATTCACTGTGGTAATGTATAATATATTATAGCAGAATGTAATGAGCACTTCTCTCTCCAGCGCATATATTTGCCAAGTCTGTAAATGGTTATGCCTTTCTCCCTTCAGAAAACAGAATGACATGATTATTCTCTAAATCACCCATTTCCTCATCTCTGGAAATCCTGCATGTTTAAAGAGCCCCTTAGCGCAGTTCAGTTTGGCGAACAGGATGTTGTTGTGCTTCTAATATGATGTAGATGCATTGAAAGACAGCCAAGTATTTTATCCACAAAAGCTACTGCATTCTGCCAAATTTATCTGACACAGTGACCTAAGAGAATAAGACGAAGTTAAGAGAGAAAAGGAAGCCAATCAATACATGCTGTCTCAGCAAATAAGATATATGACACTTGCTCACTTAATATATTTAAAACTGATAGGCTGTCTTGCGTTAAATTAATTTAATTAGGTTCCCTATTGGTTTGCTGTTTAGCTTTGCTATCCTTTGAAAGAGAAATTTAATAGCGATTTGGAGTATAAAAGACTGATGCATATAGCACAAGGGGCGTCTTTTCTTCAGAAGCTGCCAAGGGTTGTGTAGGTGTGAATTTTATTTAGACGCACACCCTTATTTGGCATTCACACACAGTCATCACATGCTCATAATGACTCATTTAGGCAGTAGGAAGTGTATTGTTGTGTTTCCAGAAAGGCCAAATGTAACCTCAGCAGTACTTGAGGAAGTTCTCCTCTTTTAGTTCTCATTCCGCCAGGCCTTTACTCCCTGTTCTTTCTGTTTGTGGCATTTTATGTTCATGCTTTGAACTCTCCGCTCACTATAAATAACCTCTGGGATTGTGTGGCCGTTGGCTGATCCGTGAAGGATTCTGCTTAAGGACTAATGTTAAAGTCACCTGGTCTATAATCCCAGTAAATTGAGGTTAGTGCTGCCTGTGATCATCAGCTACAGCAGCGGAGAATGCAGTTCATTGCTGCATTATACGCACTGCATACAGTCCTGCATGAACTGCATCAGTGTTTACCTCAATAAATATTTATGAGCTTTGTACAGTCAAATAAACATTGTGCTTTTAGTTTCAGTATCTGAGGGAAATTGTTAAAAATGTCAAGCAGCAACAGTAAATGTTAACTGGAGTGATGAAGAAAAAACATGGAAATATGATTGTTAACCCAGGATAAAATGTGAAACATGACCCAAGATAACCTAGGATCACCTTCACCCAAGTGTGAAAAGTCTGTGCGCATTCATCTGTGACTCTCTTTATTTATCACAGAATATTTTCAAAATTTGTATAATGATTTATTGAATAAATGTGATTAATTAAATGTATTAACGTAACGTTATATATTAACATTTTGTTTATATTAAGATTTTATATATTAGCAGATTTCATTATTATGTTCTGTAATCCAGAACTGTATATTCTTCAGTAAAAACAATAGTTATAAAGGGGAAATAAAAAGAAACAATTTAAATATAAACATTGATTTATATCAGGGTTTACATCTTGATTTTATGTTCTTTTTAGCATTTTAATTTCGATTAGAATTAGATTTTAATGTATTGTTGTTCAGTGCGGCGTTGGACTCAAAAAGGACACAACATCTCACTTGATCATCAGTTTTTGTAACAGCAGTCATCCAGTCAAGTGATCTGTAGATAGGAACTTTAACTGTCTTGCATATAAAAGGAATATGAAAAACATTCAAAACCTTGTTCAGGTGGTTTACCATTTTCTGTGGATTGGCCTTTAGTAAGAAATGTTATCCAGTACTGCAGTGACTCATCTCTGAGAATGCTTAATCTTTTTGTTAATAGTCATCTATAAAGTGGGTGGATAATAATGGATCCATCTTAACAGTTATGTAAACCTTCATGCATTTAGCATGTAATCTTTATATGTGCAGCGAGCTGGATTGAATATCTGGATTGAGAAGCCTGGATCATCTTAAAATTGAACTTTACAGGCTCCGGTTCAAGTGGAGACACTGTAAAAGATCAGAAACATTTTCCTGTCGATATTCTTGACTGTTGGAGTTTCCAACCATTACAGCAAGAATTACAAGTGTGTGAAGAGCCCCCTGCCCCTGAATGCTATTGATCTCAGGTAATTCATGAGGAAAATGATTTACGTTGGTCGGAGGGAGGTGGGAACGTCATGTTCTGGAGAAATATGAACAGGAAGCTGTCAGATTTTTTAAAGCAAAAAACAAAGTGCCTTTGAAGGTGGAAACTGACCATTTATTCTCTGACAGTGATCTTTTTTTGAGTAATGTATTTAACTTAATTTTTTATAAATCATGAAAAGGGAAACATTTGGCATGGTTTCGACTATCCTTTGCCCAAAAGTCTCACACAAGAACATGAACTACCTGATCACTTTACAGAAAAGAGTTTGTAGATTCATAGGTTACAGTCTTTTAGAAATGGTTTGTTGTTTTGTGTAGGCTGTTGGTTTCAGATTTGTTTATCAAGTTTTGTGCCTGATAGTACGGAGAAGTTCTCCAATGATCTGTGAATGTTAATTGACCTTGATTTCATTCTTGTTTAGACTTGCTTTTTTGTCTCTCTCCGGACCATTCCCTCATCCTATCCCATCTCATGAAATCAAATCGAGCGTAAATGATGTCATCACACATAAGCTGCAAAGATGTCTAGTGGATGTGAAATGCATGAACACACAGTTTTGGTGTTTGGTCCTGATTAATCACTTCTGTTACGCCGGGCCTTCGTGAAGAATGTACTCGGAATTGATCATGTGTTTGTGAGGGTTTTTCTGTGACTTCTCCTGTCAGCTGTTGCTTGGCAACCTGGGATTAAGGAGATTGGCAGGAAGAGATAGGAAAGGGAGGGAGCGAGTGACAGGAGGAGGAAAAAGAGTTGGTTGGTCACTCCTCATGCGTCGGAGTGCAGTATGAAGTTTCTTGTTTATCAGCACATCATGGACAAAGTAATCATGAGAAAATGCTATGCTGACATGTTACTGTCCTTTAGATCACCTTGAGCTGCATCCTGGAATACTGCTATCTAATTTTTAGCTCCAAGGCATCATTCCACTTAAATTTAATCAGGCATTTTCATAATTAAAGCAGCAGTAGCTATAGGCATGCATTACAGGGTGACTGTTCAGACAGGCATGTGTATTTATTTAGGCTGGTATCAGGCAGCATTTCAGTAAATTCAGGCAATTGCTTAATCCCAAATCCTGTTACATGCCTCACATTCTGACAAACAGTTGCTTTCAAAGTCCACAATTCACAATCCATTTAGCTTCAGTGATTGGTTTAAGTAACAGTGTGCATGAATTTAAGTGGTGGTATTTTAGGCATCAGCATCGACAGTTTAACTAAAATGTTTTTCACTTCTAAACTCCCCATTTAAACTCAGCTGCATTCAGTTCTACCAGAAGCTTTTAGCGTTATAGGCCCGGTTTCACAAACGGGGCTTAGCTTAATCCAGGACTAGGCCTGAGATAAATTTAAGATATTTAAGCAACTTTTACAAATGCCTTAAAAGAAAACTTTACAGGTGTGCATCTTGACACGGAACAATGACACTGACATATTTTAAGAGATGTCAGAGCAAGATATTTTCAGTTGCGAGAGCTCAAATATGCTTTTTAGTCTGGGACTATCTTAAGCCTTGTCTGTGAAACCGGGGGATAGTGTACAGCATCATTACGCGCACACACACACGTTTTTACAGATGCCAAGATACATACTTATTGTTGATAAGTGACAATGAATGGGATAGTGTACAGCATCATTACGCGCACACACACACACGTTTTTACAGATGCCAAGATACATACTTATTGTTGATAAGTGACAATGAAACTCCTAAGATTTGCTGAAGAATTTCCTCTTTGCTCAGAGAGTTGCATTAAAAATGTTATTAACCAATCCCACTTTAGCAACTGTTGCAGTCTGTCATAGATCAGACAAGCTCTTGTCTTATGGAAGTCCTGTGGATACTTTTGGAATTTGACTGCGAAATAAAAATGTGGTAAAAACATGGTGTTTATGATAAGAATACAATTTATTTCCTCAATATTTTAAATACATTTTAGTTTATGCTGTGGATTAAACTGTCAAATTAACATTAGTACTGTTTGTTCACAAATAGATTCACGTCATTGCAGTTCACTGTACTAGTGAATGTGTTGTAGAAACATAAGGAACAATTCTGTACACTTATTACTGTAATAATTTATAATCGCTTTGAAATGAGGATTTTCTCTTTTCTATGGCTCAGATTTGCAGTCTCTACAAATTTTAGTCATGTTACTGGATAATTTAGAAATTTCTTTAAAGGAAAAAATGGCCGATAAAAAGCTTTTCAACATTACACTTTATTGCAAAATAATATCAATCCCATTTTTAACACTATATACTAGTAAGGGGCCGGTATGAGATTTTGATGGTATGATAACCTTAAGCAAAAATTTCACGGTATCACGGTATTGTCGTTACAGCTCTAAAATGTGTTATTTTTAAATGACTGGGTAAGACAAAAAAAAA
>NW_015650373.1:1092703-1167193 GCF_001515625.1 Sinocyclocheilus rhinocerous
AGCAACATATAGAATATTAGGAACAGTAGAATGTTTACTTTTTCTTTGATTTGTTTCCTAACAAGAAGACAAATAAAGACTGACATCTTTATTTAACCTAAATCTGTAATTACAGTTATTTAATTTGTTATATAATTCATATACATATCATTTATATAATTTCATATCATTTAGTTATATACTTTCATATACATAATTTGATTTAATAATAACCCAATTTGAAGCAAAAACAGAATGTTCTGACTAGCTTTGTGAAATTATACTACATGCCTGAACGAAATTCGCACCAACAGGAGGAGGAGGGTTGTGTTACTCTCTACACTGCACTGCACTGCACTCAACCTGAGGGATTCCTACACTTTCAGTCTTTGAGGAGACATGAAAAACAGCGCATACCGCAGGAACGGTATAACGGAAAATATCAGTGGTTTTGAAACCGTGAAATTTTAAAAACGCTGTATACCTTGAAACCGGTAATCGGCCCATGCCTACTATATACTAAAAAATCATTGTGTGTGTGGACGACTCAGCTCACTCCTGTGGCATGTTCTGTGAAGTGTTGAGTTATGTTAACCAAAGGGGGTGGTGCTTAGCAAAAAAATCACTGTCCCTTTGAAAAAGTCCCTTTAAAGGAAACTCATTGGCCATATTTGCAATGCCTCCAGGCAGCTGTTTCAGACATGCAAGATCATTCCAATAGTTCGTGCATCATGAACAGCGAGTGATCTGCCTGCTACAGTATTTTTCTCTGTGCATCTGTCTTCAGCGTCTCTGGCCTGTGTTAACGGGCGTTTACAGACTTCATATTTTCACATAAATTACATTTTGGAGTTTGTGCAAGTCCAGAAGAGAGACAAGCTGCAATAAGACAAAAAACGGCCGGTTGGCGATCGCGCAAGTTCCAGGGGCAGCTCCTTAGTTCGACCATCCTACACACACGTGACTGACCGCTCGCTCGCACCAACAGGAGGAGGAGGGTTGTGTTACTCTCTACACTGCACTGCACTGCACTGCACTGCACTCAACCTGAGGGATTCCTACACTTTCAGTCTTTGAGGAGACATGAAAAACAGCGCATACCGCAGGAACGGTATAACGGAAAATATCAGTGGTTTTGAAACCGTGAAATGTTAAAATCACTGTATACCTTGAAACCGGTAATCGGCCCATGTCTACTATATACTAAAAAATCATTGTGTGTGTGGAAGACTCAACTCACTTCTGTGGCATGTTCTGTGAAGTGTTGAGTTATGTTAACCAAAGGGGGTGTAGATTCAGAAACATGTGTGTCCGTCATCAGGAGTAGTCAGCATTGCAGCTAAATCCTCATTAGCTGAAGACCTCTGAGACTGCACAGGAAAAATGTTACACCTTTAAATAGCAAGAAAATAAAAACATTCCTTAACTTTCATTCAAGTTCAGACATGCATGGTAAAGTGTTTCATTGGGTGGCTCAACTTAAGTGTTCGTTTTGAACAAATCATTTGTAAATGAATTTCGAGAAGGATTTGCAGCTAGAGAGTTTTTCTGGGGGTCAGTCTCCTAAAAGTATGCAGCATACACTCTCAGAAATAAAGGTACAGCAGCTGTCACTGGGGTGGTACCTTTTCAAAAGGTACTTATTTGTACCTAAAGGGTCCATTTTGGTACCTTAAAGGTACATATTGGTACTTAAAGTGTACATATTAGAACCTAATAGTTACAAAAGTGTACCTTTTGAAAAGGTACTGCCCCAGTGACAGCTGTTGTACCTTTATTTCTGAGAGTGTACAGTAGATTCAGAAACATGTGTGTCCGTCATCAGGAGTAGTCAGCATCGCAGCTAAATCCTCATTAGCTGAAGACCTCTGAGACTGCACAGGAAAAATGTTACACCTTTAAATAGCAAGAAAATAAAAACATTCCTTAACTTTCATTCAAGTTCAGACATGCATGGTAAAGTGTTTCAAGAGTTCTTGAAAGTGGATAACTGGATATCAAGAGGACATTAAGTACAGAGCACAAACGTAGTTACAAACTAGCTTTCTTGTTCCTTATTTTGACTTTCTTTATAATTACTCAACAAACTTGATTTTGTTCCAACAACAGCAACTGAATTGACTGAGTTCAAATCCAGCTATCATTAAAGCCAATCAGATGAGTCAACCCTTTTTGCTAAGGCAGAAGGAAGTCTGTATCAGCTCAAGGCTTTGACTGTACCTCTCTTGGTTATTATAAGGAAGTGCCGATTGCATTTGCTTCCTTAATCATCTGTAGTGTGAAATGTTCAACTTAAAGACTTATTTGGGCAAAAAATGTGATCTTCCTCAAGTGCACATTGTGACAAAAAAGGGGGAAATTTCTTTATTTCGGCTTTTCGGACAGCAACTGCTTTGCGTTTCCATATAGACGCTTAAACATTATTATGTCAGCTGTATTTAAGAATAAGGCGGAAGTGTCCCCGATCGGTGCAACCAACTGAAGTGTTACTGGGTTTTTAGCACTTGAGAGCTTTTCGTAATCTGTGAAATATCTCAAACCCTACAGATAAGAGATCTATAGTCAGATAGTCAGAAACTGTCAATACTTTTTAACCACCTGATCTTGATTTTAATCTTGCCTTTACTGTGTTTTAATCAATCAAATGCATCCTTCCTTACTGAATAAAAGTATTAATTTCTTCTAAAAAAAATGAATACAAATCCTAAAACCCCAACTTTTGTATAGCTACCTTTGGAACCAAGGCCACTGGAAAATTATTAGTTGATGTGGTTTTGCAATGAGATTTTTGTTTATGCAGATTCCCCTTTACAAAGAGAATTTGTTGATAAACCAGGAGATCATAAATCATAATTCACCATGTTCAGGCTAAAAACCTCTGTTGAGCATGATTGAGAGGAAGTGACACCACTTGGCTCAGTGATTCAGCTTGACTGATGACAATTAAATGAAAAGAACAGTGAAAGTCTAAGCATGGCAGTAATCTTTCTCAAATTGTAAAGCACGAGGAGTCTTTCAGAAGTAAGCATATGTGATTTCAGGCGTTGAGGTTTGACTGCATAATTAAACATGGTGGATTTAAATTACAGCTGACCATTAATTGCACTGAGCATGCTTGACCTTTCTTTTGTTAAACAGACTAGCATATGCAGACGTAAATTATTGATTTGAAACCACTATGGACTCTGATTGCCGGGTTTCTCAAGTGATCTGATTTTGCCTTTCAAAAACAAACAGCCAACTCAATCTTGCTTGCCTTGAAATCACATTAGTATGATTAACCGCTGCTGTACTGTAATCCTCAACCAAACCCAGGATAGCAGCATCCACAGAGAAACATGACCCTTACAGCGGCTCAGATGCTCCACAACGGCAGTCCCTCATCAAACAGCATTTCAGAGCGCAGTGATCAAGGTTAGCCTGATAGGTCAGATGCCACAGCACGAAGAGTTCATTTGAGAGATTTTGTGACCCTGAACACGAACACGCTCTTTTGGCCTTTGAATTAGAGATGAGATGTCGTCAGTTAGACTTTGATAGAGGGTTAATGAGAAGAGATACAGCTTTGTGTGTGTGAGAGATCTGGCATCAGCAGGGTGTCTTGTGTCGGTAGACAGCATACATGTCTCTGAGGCAGATGGACACACACTCCATATTCATGAGCAGGGATTGCCTAGAAGGAGTTAATGACGGAGTTAAACTCATCGTCAGAATATTTATATAGATTTAGTCTTTAAATTAGTCTTAAAATATTTTACTTTAATATGTCGTATTTTACTTTAAATACCTCTTCATTGTTTTATTTCAATATTTTATTTTGAACTCTAATATCTCATTTCATTTAGTTTTATTTTAATATCTCTTTTTATTTTATTTTAATTTACTATCTTATTTTAATGTTATTATACTTAAATATCTCCTATTTCATTTTGTTTTATTTTAATATTTAATTTTTTTATTTCATTTTATTTAATAATTTTAATATCACTTAAGATGTCAAACACATGTGAAGTCTTCTTAGGGCATTATCAGGCAAATTGAACATATCTTTTAGGGAAGAAGTAAGAACAAAATGACCAGAAGGAAGTAAGAATCAAAGGAAGAAAGAAGATTATTCAACTGGTTGATAAGAGTCTCATCCAAACATTGGCCTCTGCCTTTAATTAAAAGATCCTGTTGCCATGGCAACATAAAACCTCATCTTTGGGCAATATGTTTTTGCTTGTGTACATATAGAGGAAGTGGTCTCATACATAATGATTGAGAGAAAAAGGAAGTGACTATTCCTCATTGGCCCACTGCTGCACAGTAACTCACCCACACAGTTCTCTGGCCTTTGCACCAGAAAATAACTCTATGCCCCCTGTCAATTTTTACAAAGCTCATCGGTCTGAAAAGCGAGGTGTGCTTGACTGAAATGCTTTTAACATTTATAAAACTTAAGTTTATGTTTAGTCTGTAGATTTTGTTTAAAGTTCACAAATTTTAATGCTCTCAGGTGTACACACAAGTGTCTTGGATTGCTATTAACTCAATAAATTTTAAATTAAGTTTATTAAAAATGCAGGAGAGATGAACATTAAGATGATCTCAACAGTGGATATAATAAATGGGTGACTGTTATTGAACACTTCAGCTCTGAATGATGATATTGATGCCAGCAGGTCTGCTTGAATTAATTCCTGTATGTTTCAGAGCATAATGTACATTAGTCAGGGTAGACGCCATGATTTATCATACACAAATGAACAAGATGGTTTGTAGATCAGTGGTTCTCAGCAAACTTACAGGGGTTTCTCAGTAAGTTTTAAAATGATTTAAATATAGTTATATTAACCATATTCATAATTATAAATAATAAAGATGTAAAACATTAAAATTATTATTATTATTTTTTTTTTAGTTTTAATTTTCTTACAACAAGTACCAGAAGTGCATATCAGCTAAGATTGAAGGCCTTCAAATATAGTCTTGGGTAAAGAGGTGAAAGGTGAAAAGGGTAAAAAGGTGGCAAAGAGTGGGTCAAAGAGTTTGAGTACCACTGGTGTAGATAATTCAGCCACCTCCAGTACACTGAAAATACGTCTTTGCAAAATATTTCCGGATGACAAAAATTCAGGAGTTTTCATTCAAATAAAATTAAATGTAGTGTCTTCCCAGATTAAAGTATTTTTAATGATTTAGACTAACAACCTGTTGAGAGTTTTCACTGGTCTGTGAACACACTTTTACGGGAATTTATTTATTTTCTTTAAGTTGAAATCAGCTGAAAATTTAAACAGTTGAACAGTTGGTATGTTAAGTGAAAGATGTTACAATAGTGTTGATAAGGTATCCCTGCTAGCGAGGGCCCAGTTACTCATCCGCACTGCCCTCTGTTGATCACAGGAGGCATTGCAGCAATATCGCCAGTGATGAGATGGGTAGAAATGTTTTCAGGGACATTTATTTCAAAACAAGTCCTGTTTTCCATGATATTTCTACTTAAATAATTTGGTTGCTTGTTTGTGTGTGTGTGTGTGTGTGTGTAGGTATGATTCAGAAAAAGATAACTTTATTGATCTGATGGAGCTGAAGCTGATGATGGAGAAACTCGGTGCACCTCAGACTCATCTGGGCCTGAAGAACATGATCAAAGAAGTAGATGAGGACTTGGATGGCAAACTCAGCTTTAGAGAGGTAAATACTTCAGTATGTCGAAAGAATTTGTTTGCAGATTTGGCTGTATTTCACAGCAATGAAGTACATAATGAAGAGCTGCACACTTTACAGGAAACTACCTCAATCACCTCAATTCCTTCCTCTTTCTTTCTCTAGTTTCTCCTTATCTTCAGAAAAGCAGCAGCAGGAGAGCTGGCGGAGGACAGCGGGCTTCATGTCTTGGCACGTTTGTCAGAGATTGACGTGTCTACTGAGGGAGTGAAGGGAGCCAAATCATTCTTTGAGGCAAAAGTAAAGAATCGTGACATTTAATACTTTTTTCCACCCCTAAGTGAAATAAATCCTCAGTTTTAACCATCAGCAGATTCATTCATAATTTTAAACCCCTTTTAGTCTATGACAGCTCTGTGTTTCAATAACGACTGTAATTTCCTGCCTAGATAGGTTGCATTGAATGCCACTGATAAGGAAATTCAATTTAGAATTACCTCAAAATGTATATTTTTCTCTGACAGGTGCAGGCCATTAATGAATCAAACCGGTTTGAGGCGGAAATCCGTCAGGAGCAGGAAGAGAAGAAGCGTGAGGCGGAGGAGAGGAAGACAAGACAAGCTGCTTTCAAAGAGCTAAAATCAGCCTTCAAATAGCCTCATCCACCTCGACAGCCTCGATTTACTCATCCACTTTTGTCCGTCTGTCTGTCATCCGAGTCCCCTGCAATCAGAGATACTATGCAAGGCTGTGAAATGCTCAGAGATCCATGCAGATTCATCTTCCTGAGAGAGGGACACCTATGTAGTTCGTGCTCATGAGCGGATGTCGGTGTTGAAATCATCTGTTTTATCGTTGCCTGTTTTTCTCACTCTCACTCTCAGGCTTATTTTAAATGTGAAGCCAGACACTGATCTCAATACACTGGATTGGATTTGTTCCGTTTCAGTCGCATGTGTATATATTTACTGTAGTTCATTCTCCCCATCGTGGCGTCAGCTTCGTTTTAGCTGGAACGGCATTTTGTCTTGTTCTCGTCGATGTGTCAGTAGATTAAAATCTAACATTTTAAAGGTTTTTTTTAATCAACTAGTACTCTCAGTGTGCCACATGCAGTCCATTGTATTCATATCAGTGGCAATTGCACTAATGCAAAACATCATTTCCTGTTTAACCAGGAAATGCTTTTCACTGTACCGTGACTAATTAAACTTTCATTGCTGACCATTTGAACATTACAGGACAAAGACCTCTGCTCTCGTTCACCGATACATTAAATAGTAAGAGCATAAAATAGCCTATATTTTTACTGAGCAGAGAGAGAGATGGAGAAGTGTTTTTGTAATAGTGTTTGCTCAGTGTTTATCAATATTCTCTTGATTGGCCACTGTGTCGTTTTTCCTACATGGTTCCCTTTAGTCTTTAAGGTGTCCAGTGTTAAATGTGGCACATACGAGCTTACAATTAGTCTTTAGAATCAAAATGATGACGTGAAATGGCTGTACAGTCATTACAACTCTATTTCTTCAGCTTGTGTGGTTCATGTCGATGGAGGTGTTGTCAGGACAAGGTCATCTGACCGTTTGACCTCTGAACCCCTGTCTTTTGTGCTTCCATGTGTGCTGAACACATGCTGTGACATGCTTATGGGGTTGCTCAGATACCACAGATGGCATGAAATCCACCTCCTCAGCTTTTATATAAAGCGATAGTTCCCCCAAAAATCATTTACTCACCCTGGTGTCTTTCCAAACCTGTATAGCTTTCTTCTTCTTTGGTGTTTCACAGAAGAGAGAAGTTCATACAGGTTTGGAACGTGTGGGTGAGTAAATTATTTGGGGTGAACTCTCCCTTAAAGAGTTAACCAACTAAATCAGGCTCTGGATTGCATAATATTAATCAAATTATTACAAGCCTTTGCACAGCAGCCCATGCTCAGTGAGATGAGGTGAAAGCAAATGTTTCATGTGTAGAAAAAGACATAATTTGCTTATGAAATATGCATGGCTTTTCTGTATAGCCAGTGCATGTATTCCAACATCGAAATGTCAAATGTGTCTGAATAGGATCTAACATTTAAGTATTTAGTTTAAAAAATAGAATAGGCTTCAAAGTTTACTCTTACATCTGAAAAATGAGGGAACATTTCTAATGAAATCATCCAAAAGCGTAATGAATACGCTTTATTGTCATGTGATATGCAGTACACTGTGGCAAAGGTAACTGAGATGCTATGAATAAAGACAAATCTATATTTTTGTGTGATGAAAATTAAACATAATTTTAGTTTTGTATGGAAAGGGGTCTTGTGAAAAGAAACTCTTATTTTCTCAATATGAATTTTGTTGCCTACAATCTTGTCTCCATTCGGCTCTCTGTATCCGATATACCTTAGGTTTTTCCATTACAATCTTATCAGTAAAGGCAAAATACCTTTAGTCTTTTCTATAATGGAGACAATACTGTTGGCAATTGTTATGCTTCATGTTGTTCCTTGTTTTTGTGTTCCGAGTCACTGGTAAATGTTCTTGTTTGCTCACTAGTTCAGGTGTATAATTATTTGTCTCCCAATCTTTCCAGCCATCCACATCGTCTTTTTTCTTTTGTTATCTACTGTTCAATTTAAAGGTATTTTAAATATTGGCTGTTAAGGGGTGAATGTAGTAGTGTTAATGTTATTGATTGGTGAATGAGGAGTCGACTGATGACACCTGTTGCGTTCTGTTAGAAGCCATAAACCATTCTGTCATTCCTTTTGAGAGAATTTAGCTGTTCTGTTGTTGTCGTGCCAAATAATTTCACACTTCTGTACTGTTAAGCTTATTTTAGTGCAACATTCCAGTGTAAAATTCCCTGAAGGATACTTCTGATCAACAGCCCCAGGAGAAATTTAAATTAATATGAGAACAGCTAATTAGAATTTAGACTGAACATCACTGATCCATAATGTTAAAACTTTTTAAAAAGTAATAACTCATTATTAATCGGTAAAAACCCATTTTACAGTTTTGGTTTTATTATTGTTTGCACATCTGAATAATTACATTAGAGCTTTGGCAGCATTAACTTCTGTGGAAAAAAAACTGCTTCTTCCAAGGCAGATAACACAAAAAGCACAACATTTTAAAAAAAAATTCTTCTTTTATTTGAACTTTTCTGTGAAAGGTGATGCCAGGAGGACGGAAAATGGCCGTGTAGTTCAACAATTTAATCTTATGGCATGTTTTATTGTTTCATTCATCATTCCAGTGATTTGACAATGGTTGGGAGGGCCTTGAATCATCCTATCTGTACCTTACTTTCGCTGTCTATGTCAGTTGAAACTCGTGGTTATGGTATCATACTCTTGTAGGCTTATGATATGTGGCTTCTATAATATGCACATTTATTTTTGATTTTCTTACTAAAATGTATAATTATTCTTGTGACAATAAAAATACTTTTAATTTGGAAACATTTAGTTTATTTGTGATTTATATGGTTATGTGTGCCATTCTCAAACTTATATAACATGAAAAAGATTTAGATTTAGGAAATAAGCAATTAAATATATATTAGAATATATAAATATACAGTGGAGATCAAAATTAGAGAACAATCTATAAATACTTGATTTTTTTTCTTTAGTATTGTTAATCTTCATCGCTCAAAATTTGAATGAATATTAGCTGTGAGTATACCACTGTTATACTAACAACAAGTTTGACAAAATAACCAAGGCATTTCAACAAAAACCTTTGTTTTGTGGAAAACAGTGATCAAAATTAGAGAACAATAACCACTGTAGCACAAAAGAAGATAACTAATATTTTGGAGGGTTACAGCTGTCAGAAATTAGTAGGAAGTGTAGAGGCCCTTGCTTTGAATGACTTCAGCACATCTGGGGTCACAGGATATCACTAGTTTCTCACACTGTGTTGGTGTGATCTTGGGTCCATTCTTCTTCCATAGCTCGGTAACTGTAGTGGGTTTCTTAGCCATAACTTTGTCGAAGATTTTCAGTTGGGTTTAGATCAGGACTCTGGGCCCGCCATTTCATTATTTCAATGTTCTTAGCTTCAAGGAACTGCTTTACCCATTTTGCAGTGTGAAGGGGTCATTGTCTTGCATGAAAACTGCAGGCTGATTGGGAGATGCTGCAGGGAAGGAACTGCATGTTGCTGAAGGAGGTTCTGATAAACATTTGCATTCAACTGTCATGTATCTGTATAAGAGGCCCGACTCCTGCTGCAGAAAACATCCTCCAAACCATGACACTTCCTCCTCCAGCTTTCACTGACTTCTTTACGCACTCGGGGTTCAGTCTTTCCCCAGTTTGAAGAAAATGTTTTCCATCGGACTCAAATAAATTAAACTTGCTCTCATCACTAAAGTGAACTTTGGACCAATTCTCTTCTCTCTCCACACAACATGCTCCTCAGCAAAGGTGAGTTCAGCTATTTGATGAGGCTTCATCACTGCAGAGTGCGCTTTCAGTCTGACTTCTCTTAAACAAGCCGAGACAGATCCGTACCCTGTTCAGCACCGAACTGGCAATTCCAGCTGCAGTGTTGAACCAATTCTCCATCGAGAGTCTCTGCATTATCCTGTCTTCTCATGTATTTGTCTTACGTGGACAGCCAGTCTTTTTGGGGAACTTGAATGAATTAGTGTCATTGTAAACCTACTATATTCTAGAAATCAAAGATTCGGAACAATCAGCTTCTCTTGCAATGGCTGAACGCATCATCCTTTTGGCCTTTGTCTGGACAACCTCCTGTCGCAGGGCTTCAGTCACCTTAGAGCGGTCTGCCTTGCAATCTCAGTGAAAATTAGAGGAATGCTGCCACTTAAATAGGGTTTATCATATAATTAAGGAAATTAGCACCAGGTGCCAGATTAACACCAATAACTTGGAGGTAATTTTGATCAGAGTTCTTTTTCAAATATCTCATTTAAGTTTTTTATATTGTGCTTCAGAATACAATTAATTTATGAAATATGCTTAAAAACTGTCCTTCTACTCCTGTTAGGATCACTTTAAATAGGACTAAGCAGTGACATTGAAATTTAGGAAATTGTAGGTTGTTCTCCAATTTTGATCTCCTCTGTAAGTAAATATAATTATATAAATATAATACAAAAATATATAAAATACATTAATGGAAAATTGTCACAGAGAAGGTGTGACAAGAACTAGAGGGTCATTTGAATACTAAAGTGCACATGAATAAAGCACTCCATTTACGAAATTAATGTTTTGTAAATTACCTTTACACCTTTGTAAATTATTATGAAATCAAGTAACCAAATAACATCACTAGGTGGAGCTGTTTGCAACACCTCATCTGTCGACGCATGAAATATGTTTTTCTCTATTTATCTCTAAATTACAAAATATAACTTGAACACTTATGTTTGCGCTTGATATTTTGCGCTTGAAAACACGCTTGGATAAATGTTCACGGAAACGCAATCTATCCCGGAACTATTGTTCACAATTCTGATGTGAATAGATATGTATCTATTCTCCGGACTGTCGTACTGGTTGCACACGGAAGTGTTAATCACGTGACACATCCTGCGTAAATATTTCTCTTAAAGCGAATGATCCCCGACTTCGCTGTTTTATCTGCATAAATGATTATCGACTTAACTTTTCCTTAGTTTAAACTGCGTAGATTTTGTCTAGTATCCCCAATTTATTGCAATATTCAAGCTAAGCAAGACAAAATGAACGTGGATCTTCCGCAAACCGGACAGACTGGAGCAGCAGCCGCATCCGGCAGCAGCAGCAACTGCGTCCCGAACAGCACCTCCACAAACGCCAGCAGCATCCCTGCGTTCGGCAGCAGTAATGGTGGGTGTTTTTTTGTTTGTTTGTTTTGACAGTTTGAACGCGCATAGAGTTGCTGTTGTCTTTTAGCCTTTAGCTCCATTAGTGTTGGTCTGTAAGTTTGTAAATATGGAGAGTAGTGTATTTGTAATCTTTATTATTCGTGCAGTTCTGAAGGTCTGTCCTGTCGTACTTCCCCCCCCACCTCACAGTTCCCACTTCGGCAGCCATGGCGACCCCATCATCCGACTCCAGCGTGTCAAACGGGGTGTATGTGCCCACAGGCATCGCTAATGGAGACGTGAAGCCCGTTATCTCAACCACACCGCTGGCCGATTTCCTGATGCAGCTGGAGGATTACACTCCTACAGTCAGTCTACATATGATTGCAGTACTCTATATTCTTTGCTTATTGATGGTATATTCTGAGTAGCACTGTTAACAGACTGTCTGTGTTTCAGATCCCAGACGCAGTCACAGGATACTACCTCAACCGAGCTGGTTTTGAAGCATCCGATCCAAGAATGTGAGTTGGAACAATGTTCTCTCAGAAAGCAATTATGCAGTGGTGCTAAACATTTTTTTACAGTGTTTAAAATTTAGGTTCTTTAAGCAATTATTATTATTATTTTTTTTTTTACAAAAGTAAGTTTTTCAAAGTATTTTAAAAATAAACTATAACTAAAACTATTAAAAATCATTTTGTTAATTGAAATAAGGCTGAAATAAAATATAAATATTAGATTAAAACTTAAAAATGAGAAATGTTGCATTGGTAACTAACTGAAATAATTATGTTTGAGTCGAAGTACTAAAATTACTTAATCTAAAACTGAAATAAAAATCAATTAAAGCTAAACAGAAAAAAAAAGTAAAATAATGAATAAACTAAAAATAAAAAAATGACAAAAGCATATAATAAAATTACTAAAACTTTAAAATAAAACATGAAAGTATAAAAAGGTGAATAAATACTATAATAATATATAATAAAGAGTTATTTATAAGTGTGCCCTACAGTTTTGTTGTCTGGCACTTTAAATGCTCTAAGTCTGATTAGCTTTTAAATGTTTTTACCATTCATCAGCTGGAAAAAAAATCACTTTAGAAAACATACCAATGATATCATTCCCATGTCCTTAATTAAATAGCGGTAGAATGATTTTTAAAACTATATAGCTATTGTCCTGTGAATGGGCTTAAATAACACATTTATGTCTCATGAAGAGTATTGCATTGTTGGTAATACATTAGGCCAATATTAAAACACTGAATTTCTTAATAAAAATATCTGGTGTATCATTTACTCATCAGGGTTTTAAAAAAATGCTTGAATCATGAATCTTCCTTGACGTCTTTATCCCCTTGTGTGTTGTCAGAATCCGTCTCATATCTTTGGCGTCTCAGAAGTTCATCTCAGATATTGCAAATGACGCACTACAGCACTGCAAAATGAAGGGCACGGCCTCGGGAAGCTCCCGAAACAAGACCAAGGTTTGTGTTCGCAAACTGTGATTAGTACAGTAACATATTATACAGTAAATCTATATAATGAATGTTTAATCTGCAGGCCAAATTAAAAATGTGTTGTAAATATCTCTCATTCACACTCTTCTCATCTCACCTCCCAGGACAAGAAGTACACGCTGACAATGGAAGATCTGACACCAGCCATGGCAGAGTATGGCGTAAATGTAAAGAAACCTCATTACTTCATTTGAGGGGAAGTGCTTCATTGAAATGGACTGCTGGAAATGTGCTGTTTGTCCCATCAGAGCTTTGAAGGCATTATCCTTCAGCGTGGGAACCATCAGCCCACTGGCCCACAGCTTTTAGGGATTTAGCAGCTTTTTTGTATTTTCTTTAAGCGTGCTTAAGTTGTTTGATTACACCACACCGTGTGACTTTAGTTGATGTAAGTAAAAATCCTGTATAAATAAATTCATTGTAATTAAGTTCTGTGTAATTGCACGTCTTCTGTTACTGAAGCCTGTCGAGTTCAGATATTTTAAAAATGAGTCTTAATTTAACCACTGCTTTTACATTTGTGACGTCAGTTCATACAGTGTCTGAACTTCTCATCTCTGCTGCTTTATGGATTCAGTTTCATGCCATAAGAGGCTTGAGCTGTAACGTGTTGCAGTATTAATAGTACCTGGAGCTGCTCTCAAGTTTCCCTCTCTACAGTGTAGTACAGCTGCACTGGCCATAGACCGCTCATCACACCATCTGTCTACAGCAAACATGATATTAATAATAATATTTAAGTACTAGCTTTTGCTTTGTGCTATTTGCAGTTGCACTTCATCTGTATGTGCCCACAGGCAAATTTAATCTAGATGTAAAGCTCAATAATAGAGTCACAGGACAGTTATATTAATATTAAAGCTATTCAGTAAAATTAAAATGTGATTATTACTGTGCTCTTATTTGAAAAACTGAATATCGTTTATTTTTTAAGTGTTAATATTAAATGTTTTTTATCAAATTATTTGCATATTTTCCAGATCATTTATATAACACAATATGAATCTAAATGGCTAGAGAGAATTTTCCCATATCCCAAGAAAAATGTGAACATCTCTTTCATGTTTATTAAATTGCACTTTAACTTCATTACATATTCATTTGCAAGACACACACACAGGCTGAGGTGGAAAGGGAAAACGTGTGTATCTAAACAACCCAAATCCATCAACAAAATTTTGTACTTTGCAATGAAATATAAAAATGTGCTGAACAGAAATGACAGATCAGACATTATACAAGAGAAAATACAGCTTTAAGACGTCTATCTGTGGCATCGGTCAACACATTCTTTTAAAGTTCAGCTATACTCTGAAAAGGTGCAACTTTGCAATATTCAGTGAAGTCACAAGCAAAATGATTTTATATGAGGACTTCTGCTGCTACATTGAGAAGATTAAAAAAACAGGTACATTGTTGCTCAGTGAAAAACTTCTAGAGCAACAGTTTTTAAAAAAAACATGTTTCAGTGTTATTTTAGTCAAGTATCTGCACTGTATTTTTGCTGTGCATGCTTTACATGTAAATGTCTACATCTAATGTCCCTAGAAAACTCCTCTAGCCCAAAAAATGTGTCAGTGGCTGTGGGTAGTGCACACACAAAAACTAGTCATTCTCATGGGGACACAATTTAAATCCAGCCTGCGTCACGCACTGATCCCATCCCCACTGTCCTATATCCATCTCAGCTGTACTATACAACAAATATACAAGCCGGTAAATGAAAAAAAAACAATCCTTTATCCTTTGCATACTCCAGAAAAAAGGGGAAGTTACTCCATGTATAAGCCAACGGCCGACATTTCATTTTCAATCCCATTATGAGCACTGAGGAAGATTCTTTTGAAGAATGTAAAGGCTCATGTGAAACATATGAATATGTACTTCAATTTGCAAATAAAAATCAATTCATTAAGCCTTTATCGGACATTATAAGCCCTTCCTGCCTCTTTTGTAAGTCACTTTGGATAAAAGCATTTACTAAGTGAGTAAATGTAAAAACACAAATTAAGTGTTTTGCATATTGTATTTGTCCTGTCAATCACAATCATGCAAACATTTTCCATTTAAATTAGATAAAAAATGAAATAAAATCGAATTTCTTTTTAGGACCAGTACGCTTTATGTATACAGTATGTTTTTTTTTTCTTCTAAATTTCTTCTTTAAAAACTGCCAAATATTTTCTTGTAAACAAGATGTCAGGATGATAATCCTTCCATTCAGTATTTTATAACTAAATACAAAAAGGTTTAAACCACAGGTACATGTGGCAGACAAACCAAAGAAAAGACTTGCCTTTGTGGCTCTATGTCCACAGATTACAACGTTTTTAGGCATTTGTCTGTGTTATGTAACTCACTCAAATGTAAATGTTCACAGAACAGTGTGTGAACAAATTTATTGAGGATGTTTGGTAAATTCCTAAATCAGAACAGCCATCAGAAATAAAAATCACCTGACTTCATATAAATAGCAGTAACGTTGTTCAGACAGGCGTCCTTTTTTTTATATGTTATTTCTCTTACCATCTTTGAAAAAAGTACCCTTCAAATCAACCAGTGCACTACTTGTTCATAAACTGAAGTAAGTGATTTTGGACAATGGCAGAAGACTTAGGCTGATGACGTCTTATGAATTTGCTGAATGTCTCTCAGTGTGTTACTACACCGCACTAGTGTTTTCCTTGGGTTTGGTTGACTTGGTGCCGGGTGGAATTGGGATGGGACGGCGTTTACGTTTTGTTACCTTGCCGCTCTGCCCGTTAACAATACTCTGAGCCATGCCCTCCATATCCTCCACACCAATATTAATGGCTTCTGCCAGCTCCTTCCTAGTCACAAATACAAACTGTGGGTCCTCAGCCAAGGAGTCTAGACCACCGTCTCTCAGTGCCTGAGGATTCATACAAAATACATAGTATTTATTATAGTATTTTATACAATAGTCTTTCCTGAGAAGGTACGGAATGAATGTTAAGTACATGAGATGTGGCCTGGGGCCTTTTACCTGCTGAATGAGTTTGTCTGTGGCTGGTGAAGCTTCTGTTGCTTCTCTCTGGTTCTTTGACGCTCCATATGAGGGGTTATAGGGGAACTGAGAGAGTCAGACACACACGGAGGAGTCAGAGAGGAATATCAAGTAGTCACTGGACCGTGTTTAGCTCAGGAAATGTGACACCTGTCCACACCTGTGTGATATCGGTCCTCACAGTGAAATCTGACAGCCGTCTGTCATCAGCGCTTGAGGCCCCGCCCACATACAAACTGGAGTCTCCTATTGGTTGCACAGGAAATAATGTCATTTATACAATAAAGTGTGTAGATTACTGTAATTATGATTATTATCAACTGGATTTTTTCATGGTGAAATGATTATAAATGGCTTGATAGATTATAATAGAAGTCTTTTATGCTCACAAAGGCTGCATTTATTTGATCAAAAATACAGTAAAAACAGCAATATTGTAGAATATTTTTACAAATGAAAATGTTTTCTATTTTAATTGATTTTAAAATGTAATTTTTTCCTGTGATGTGAAGCTGAATTTTCAGCAGTCATTATTCCAGTCTTCAGTGTCACATGATCCTTCAGAAATCATTCTAATATGCAAATTATTCTTAAACAGTTGTGCTGCTTTAATATTTTTACAGTACAGTACAGTACAGTAAAAACATGATTTTCAGGATTCTTTGATGAATACAAAGATCAAAAGAACAGCATTTATTTGAAATATAAATATTTTGTAACATTACAATGTCTTTACTGTCACTTTCGATCAATTTAATGCATCCTTGCTAAATAAAAGTATTAATTTCTTTAAAAAAAAATTATATTGACCCCAAACTTTTGAACAGTAATGTATATGGTGGCATTTGTTAGAGTGCCTTTAAATAAAAATGTATTTAAAATGAATAACATTTAATAAAAAAGTAAATCCGTTTTTTTCAATGTAATAATGTAAAATAAATGACTGAATTACAGTAAAGAGTTGAGTATATAATTTAATAAAATGCTTAATTGACCTGAAAACAATATCACAATTAAAAAGAAAAAAATCTTATGACTTCTAATAAAAGATAACCTTTTTCTAATGAAAAAAAAAAGATAATATAAATTTGTTTATTCTTTATTTCATTTTTTTCCTCGATCACCTACTCTTTTCACATATGTCCTCGTATGAATAGTTTCTGGTTGCAGCAGGTGACAGTGACTCGCTTTCAAATGTAAACCTGGATGACATACTAAAAACAGCATCAAATGAGCATTGTGACCTTTACAGATACACATTAAGTGCATTTTTCATTATAGTTATCCACTCACTCTTCACTGAAGTTGGCATTGTTATTGGTGTTGGTTGCTGGCATGTTATCAGGGAAGAACTCAGAGTTCGGGAGGAAGAAGGAGTCTGGAGGTGACTCTACATCCTCCAGACGAGTCTCCACAAACTGCAGGGGCCTCTGGCTGGTCACCTGTGTGGAGAGAGGGCTGCTGGGCTCAGAGGAGAAGGGGTCTCTGTTCAGTCCAAACAGACCTCCTGTCCGCTGCATAGATAGAGACACAGAGACTGTAAGTCTAAATGGACGTCTTAGTCTACATTTATCTATTTCGTTATGAAGATGCTTCAGTGCAGACCCTGTAGATGCCCTCCTCTCCGGCCTCCATGGCACGCTCCATCTCATCCTCAGCGATCAGGTCACCTGAGATGGCCCTGTGCAGCTCAGGTGCTGCTTCCTCCTCGATGCTGCGCAGACCTGCCTGCAAAGTCAGACGGAAGTCTTATTAGTATTTTGCTAGAAAAGTGTCCTTTTTATGATAGTTACTACAAACATTTATCATAAAGTGCACCTTAATCTCATCAGCGTTCTTCTTGGTGGGCCTGTAACCGTAGTATTCCTCCTGCCGCTTCATAAACTTGCGGAAGTGTTCCTGAATCAGGAAGGTTGCATAGAACTTTCCAACAGTGACTTCATCCTCTACAGCCAATGAAATGACATTACAGTCAGACATGGATTGTATTTAAAAAACTTGTTATTTAAACATAAATGACTATCATCGCAGCTATCTCACCTCCAATGGGCGGAATGACCTGGTCCAACAACTTCATACTGGTCCTCTTCCAGATTGACTTAATGATGGCTCTCAGCTCCTCATTGGCCTGCTCAAAGTTTCCTAACAGAAAAACGTAAATTAAACACTATGCTGCGAAATAAACTGCTAATTGAATTTGATCTTAATTACACACCTTCAGTTTTGATTTTCAAAGCTGTTCTGACCAATGCGAAGAGTGTGGCGTTGAAGGTCACTGTGCCGTCGCTGTTCAGCGGCATGTTCATGGAAATTAGGCGCTGAGGTAGAAGTTCACAAATACAGATTTAAAATATTCACTGAAATACACTACTGATCAAAAATTTTGGATCAGTACTTTTTTTAAATTAAGTCTTGGATGCACTGAATTGATCTAAATGAAAAATTTAAATTCCAATTTTTAATTGTATTGTTTACATTGTTGTTGATAACAATATGAAATGTTTCTTGAGCAGCAAATCAGCATATTAGAATGATTTCTGAAGGATCATGTGACACTGAAGACTGGAGTAATGGGGGCTCAAAATTCAGATTTGCCATCAGGAATAAATTACATTTTAAAATATATTCAAATACAAAACAGTTGTTTTAAATTGTAATAATATTTCACAATATTCCTGTTTTTACTGTATTTTTTATCAAATAAAACGCAACCTTGGTGAGCATAAAAAAAAAAACATCAAAATTTCTTACCAACCCCAAAACTTCTGAACACTAGTTTACTTTTAACAGAAACCAAAAAAAAACAAAACAAATAAATGCCAATTGTCTTACCTTACATGCTGAGCGGTGGGGACAAAATTTACCAAAACCCAGCGGTGGTTGAATCCTCCGCAGGAGAGTAACTACATCCAGATGTTTGATTCGTCCCCTTTTATAAGGACAGAAGGCAGTGTACTTTATTATGTCTTAGGGCAAATCATAAAATAAATATCCAAGAAGCACAGAGCTACAGGATAAGATGACACTGGCATTGGAGCCTTGTGTGCTTTAACTCACGTTGCTTCAGGGTCATACTCTGCCCAGATCTTCTTGAACTCATCCAGGTGATGTGGGCCAAGGATTGACCAATCGTGAGTGAGGTAATCAAAATTGTCCATAATGACAGCCACAAACAAATTGATAATCTACCAGGAAGATAATGATTTAGTTTCTAAAACAAACAGCAATGTCGGATCCTGTATTCTGATCTGATTTCCAAGTTTACCATGTGTAAGCTACAAGATCCTCATATTTGCTTACCAAAAATGCACACAGCATGTAAAAGCTGAGGAAGTAGAAGACAGCGATGCTGGAGCCGCAGGTGTACTCCTCTCCAGGGCCGTAGTCTGATTTGGGGTCACAGAGCTTCCCGTACATAGAGGCCAGCATGATTTTAGGCCACTGCTCTCCAGTGGCCACACTGTGAACCCACACATTCATCAATTACATGATTATTCGACTAAAAATAGAGTTGCACTATATGAGCTCTCAAGTTTGCAAAGAATGACTTTTATTAGAGAACAAACAAGCAAAACATTTTTTCTCTCAGTACATTGTTGACTCACCGGAACAATACCAATACAGCTTGAGGGAAAGTTTGGAAGTTGTTGTTGCGGTTAATCTCTGTACCATCGACCAGAGCAACTTTACCAAACATCTATAAAGAGAAGGAGAAAGAGAGAGGAAGAAAGAACTGGAGAATAAGATAACAAGAATGAGAGCAACTACAGGAAATTTAAACAAATGAAGGAAACAAGGTAAGTGAAGCTCACCTGCATCCCTATGACAGCATAGATGAAGAAGAGCATGACAATGAGAAGAGCCACATGAGGCAGTGCCTGAAGCAGGAAACACAACATCATATACTGTAAGATACATTTAGTTAAAGCTAAAGCACTTTTCATTAAAAAATTTAATTAATTAAAAAAATTAAATTAAATAAAAAAATTAAATTAAATTTAAAAATAAAATAAAATTAAATTAAATTAAACAAAACAAAACAAAACAAAACAAAACTAAACTAAACTAAACTAAATTAAATCTAATCTAATCTAATCTAATCTAAACTTAAATCAAAACAAAACTAAACTAAACTAAAATTAAATTAAAACAAAGCTAAACTTAAATTAAATTGAAACAAACAAAACAAAACAAAACTTAACATAACATAAAATAAAATAAAATTCTTGTCTTCACCACCTAGCTACTGTTGTAAAATTCAAAGAGATTCAATAAAAATTAAAAAATTAAAAAATAAATAAAATTAAAATTAAATTAAATTAAATTAAATTAAATTAATACATTCGTATGATCCTTATATATTCTTAACTAGCCATTATTAATCATTTCATTTTCTTTTGTCACGGAGATGTGATGTGTAATTATCTTGTCTGACCTGGAAGGACTTAATAAAGGTCCACAGAAGGTTCCTGATCCCCTCTGAACGATTGAGCAGTTTAATGAGACGCAGCACACGGAACAGCCGGAAGAACGTGATGGAAACTCTGACATTTTCTGCATCCTATAAATGAGTAAAATTATGAGATAAATATTTAGTTCCACCTATAAATATTTAAAGTTGCCCTTTTTCAAGTGTTTAAAAAGAAAACAAACCAGGATAATGTACTTACAGCTATTGCCTGCATTGGATTCACTTCCTGAAAAAAGAATAGACTCTTTTCACTCTTTTCCATCAGTCATGCAATATAATACAATGTAATAGCAGCATATAATATCATATAAAGCAAAATAGCAACACCATAATGTGGTATGATGCTTATTTGTGGACAATTAAGCTTCTAAAAAATGATAATGTGAGCAGAGTCTGTCCCATGCAGTGCAGAATGATATTTACAGCACAACCGTGTAGACACCACAGTCCTCCACTGGCCTCCAGCGCAGCCTGAGAACAGAGAGATGAGAAGTCAGGGTGATGGATGAGAGATGACAATCATAGAAACGGAAATGCATCTTGTGAATCAGAGACAAACATCAACATAACATCAAAATTATGGATCACACTTCCAAAACAAGTGGTTATTTATATAGACAATAAAAAGTGCATCAAATCACTCTTGGAGATGTGGAGCGGTGTGTATTAAGCAGCTGTGAGAGATGGAAAGAGGGTGGTTCATTAACATATGTGAAATGAATCATGAAAATGAGCCCATCAATGGCCACTGATGAGTGAAGTTGGTTGAATGAGAAGAATACTAAGCTGGAACTGATGAAATCGGTACCTCCTGTGCACTAATGCTGACATTGACTGCTTGCTGTGGTCTGTGCTTCATGTATCGCTAAATACGGGTTTAAAATACAAGCCATTGTTGGTCGCCATTTAAAATGCTTTCGCTTTTGTAGAGACATTGACACAACATATAAATCACTCTGACAATATTTTGACGTAAGTGTGGAGTCTCAAATTATTGTCATACTCACATCAACCTCACTGAGGACCACGTCAACAATACTACCGATCACGATGACGAAATCAAACACATTCCAAGGATCTCCAAAGTAACCCTGTGTCAAGACACACACAGAATACCAATAATGTCATAAAATAGAGCACATCTTCTTACACAGTTTTATATGGAGGAAGCAGGAGTACCTTTGCTTTGAATGCAATGAGTTTGACGATCATCTCGCCAGTGAACAGGACAGTGAAGATGAGGTTGAGGGTGTCAGAGAGTTTGGTTATGTGATCGGACTGGTTGCAGTGCTGTACCACAGAGAGAAGAGAGACAACAGATTAACAAAGCAGCCATTTTGAAATTGTTTTATAAACTATTATACAGACTGAACACTGTTCTGACTAACATACTGACTGAATGGGATTAAGCTTTACTTTATTGGCTTGAAAACAGTGGTAAATGTTAAGGTTTTTAATGGTCAAATTAAAGGCAATATAAATTTAATGAAAAATAATATTACATGCAGCAATAAAATTACATAGTATTTACTGAAATAATGGAAAATAATCAATACGGTATATATGCAAAATAAAAAATAAAAAAGACCCCCCACCCCCCAAAAAAAAGCCAAATATTGACTGAATTAGACTACCACTCAAAATCAGATTTTTTTTATGTTTAGAAGGAAGTTTCTTATGATCATCAAGGCTGCATTTATTTGATCAAAAATACAGCAATATTGTGAAATGTTATTACAATTTTTACAAATACAATTGTTTTCTATTTTAATATATTTTAAAATGTTTTGTAATATTATTAATGACTTTACCGCCTCTTTTGATCAATTTAATGCATCCTTGCCGAATAAAAGTATTAATTTCTTTAAATAAATCTCCCTGACCCCAAACTTTTGAACAGTAGTGATGAATATCATTAGCTGTAAATAACGGTAACTGCTATTTAACTGCTTACCTGCATTCCAAGACACAGCGTGTTGAGCATGATGAGAAAGAACATGAGATACTCAAAGTAACAGGAGGTCACAAAGTACCACACACGGTACTGGTGCGGGTTCTTCGGGATGTAGCATTTAAGGGGCCGTGCTTTCAGTGCATACTGTACACACTGACGCTGGTGAGGGGTGAGACGGCAAGAGAAGATGATTATAAAATGACAGCACAGTAAGCCCAGTTGCATTAGCATCATAAACCTGATAGATACTGTATATACAATAAAAGTGGAGTTAAACCAGGTATTTGAAATGTTGATATACAGTATACTGTAAAAAGGATATTTTGTTTAACTTTTATCGTTCAATATACACACAAATCGCATGTGAAGAACATCAAAGACCACACTGGTTACCTGGTTCTTGTCCAGCTCGCAGTTCTTGTATTCCTGCTCTCCTTGTTTTTGGAAAGTGACGATGACGAAGCCCACAAAGATGTTCATCATGAAGAAGGCGATGATGATGATGTAGATGATAAAGAATATGGAGATGCCCACCCGGTTATTGTACAAAGGGCCTGTGTCTACTGCATTTGAGTCTATAGCCCTATATAGGATCCTGTTGAAGGTGAGTGAAGGAAGGTTTTGTGTGAAACATGTTCTTGACTGATGAAACAATGTTAAAAGAAGATAAAAAAAAATAGGATGAGATTTTCACACACTTACTCTGGCCAGCCCTCAAATGTGGAGATGGTGAAGAGAGCCAGTATGCCGTTCAGCACATTGTCAAAGTTGAAATCGCTGTTGACCCACTTGCGCTGATGGACCTCCATGTCATGAAGAGAGTTTTGAACATACTTTAAAAATGTTCCCCTAAGAACAACCAAAAGCAATGTTTTAGATACATACCAGCAGCAACATTCAGAGGAAAAAGCACACCATTTAAGGAAATGTGGCTAAAAATACTCACTGACACTCCTCTGCTGTCGTTTGAAGGGGGTCCGTACAAGAGTACAATTTGCCCTAAATAAAGGTAATACATTTAGCATACAGTCACTTCCTCCATTTTAAAACGCAAGGTTTTAAAGCACATTACGGTGGTTGTCTCACCTTGAAGAGCTGCACTCCAATGCAGGAAAACATGAAGTCTAAGAGCATGGTGACCAGGACAATATTACCAATGGTCTTTATGGCCACAAACATACACTGGACCACATGCTGGAGATGAAAATTTGAGTATATTTAGTGCCTAATTTGTATCATGCTTTGAAGATTGGCCCAAAACCAACCATATAATAGTAGCATTCGAAAAGTCCTCAGTATACTTTATACTATATACTATACTATACTATATAAACTATAGTTTCAATGGCAGCTATCCATATTTAAATACACAGACAAATGCTACATAACAAATCAAAGCAGCTTTTTCATTAAGATGCTGAATGCATACCCACCTTTAACCCTTTGGCTCTGTTGATGGCCCTTAGAGGTCTTAGTACCCTCAACACCCTGAGAATCTTCACCACTGAGATGGTACTCGACCTGCAATCCAATAATGCAATTCAGTTAGTGGCCTTGACTGTATTTTAATTACAAAAATATTAACTTGTATGATTAATTTCATTTCTTTTTTTAGAAAGTACTACCAACAAATCTCACAATGTGTTTCTTTACATTGGACGCTCTATATGTTTTTAATTCACTGAACAGGCTCATAAGAATCATTCATTCTCAAATGGGAATACACAGGTCGAGCATTATGTTTTGGATTCACTAAAAAGAACTGACTAATAAGAGTCATTCAATCAAGAAAAGTTTGAACTGTATTGGTTGCACTATGTGTTTTTGATTCATTGAAAAGAACAGGCTCACAAGGGTCATTCATTCAGGAATCGGTTGGACTACACTCAATGAGCTGAATGGATCTGAGACTCACTTGGACTACTGTACATTAGTCGGGCTAAATATTTTTGATTCACTGTAAAGGACTGGCTCATAAGAGTCATTTATTCAAGAATCATCTGAACTACATTTGGTTGTGCTATGTGTTTTTAATTCACCGAAAAGAACTGGCTCTTAAGAGTCATTTGTTTGCTAATTAGACTATGCTGTTCACACATATGTTCACACACTGTTTGTACATATTGAATTACGTACAAAAATGCTGTAGGTGTTCATCAGTGGAATAATGCATGTGCGAGAACAGTTAACTGATATTTTTTATTTAATAGGTTGTCTTTGTAATTTATATATTCCTTGTGGAAGACAAAAATAATCTTGTCAAAGCATTAATATGATGGGTAATGTATACTAAAAAACTGAAACAACATAAAATATTATTGAACTTACTCCATGCCCATGGACAAGAGGGAAACACCCACAACAATGAGATCCAAAATGTTGAAGGAGTTTCGGCAGAAAGAGCCAGTATGCAGGAACGCTCCATAAACCGTCATCTAAAAATGCACAGGTCAGTGCTGAATTAAATGTCAGCCAAACCACAAATCTGAAAGTAACATCAAGTTGACGATCACATTACCTTCAGCACAATTTCAATGGTGAAGACAGTCGTAAAGACAATATCGGCATAGGCCAAGACCTGTGAAAGGAATTAGTGAATGTAAATTTTTAACGGATAACTAATAGTTCAGTTAAAAAAGCAATACAATAATCAAAGTTTTTGCCACCTTGTTTCGGAATGAATGGGGGTCGATGGGGTCTTCAGCAGCCAGGGAGATACTGCTGAGGAGGATGAAGAGGAGGATGATGTTGGTGAAGGTCGTGTGGTTGATGATCCTGTGGCAAAGCTTCCGGAACCTTTCGACAGACAGCATCAGTTATCAGACAGCAACAGTAAATCATTTTGCGGCCATTTGTTAGGCACAATTAAAGTCTAGTTCTAAATTTAATTTTAGTGGTCTGCATGGTATTATAAATCAGGGCATAAAGCCTCACTTGTTCTGTGGGCCAAAGATGAAGAAGGAGCTGGCCTCAGGCATGGGAACCACTGTCTCCTTGAGCTGCAGGTCGGCCATGGGTCTGGGTCTGGGGCTGATTGGGATCTCTGGTTCCTCTTCCTCATCATCACCTGAGCAGGAGAGAAGGATTACAGCTTGGTCAACTCAAAAATACTATGCTTTTATTTGTGATCTACTTGTGTGAAATAAGATGTATTTGGATTAGCATTGATCATGAAGCCGTTTATGCTGTGAAGCTAATTTAATTTTGCACAGCTCGAAAATCTAATGAAAATAGCCAGCCCTGTGGTTTAAAATGCGCTCCATAAATGAGCTTGGAAGCTGGAGCTAATAATACATTTTACTTATAACAGATCAGCTATCTTTGGACTTCTTCCTTTACATGTTTCGAGATGTACTGTGAGGTCTGAGCCAGCATTTTATGGAGTGCAGAGCCCTCAGTTGATATTTAAACTCTTCAGCCTTACCTGGAAAGTCTGCAGGAGGGAAGGGGTCTTTCACTTCATTAACATTTGATTCAAACTCATCTATCTTGAGCTGGAGATAAAAACATGATGAAACTGGTTTAGGCGTTTACATTTTGTTTATTTAGCAAACAATAAGCTAGCGCCAGAGCCTAAAATTTGATGTGATTGACTGAAGACCCGATGTGGTGGATCATCCTGATAGTGCTAGACACAAGGCCAACTAGTCAAAGTATTGCAGTAGGTTTATCTAAAATAAGCACAGTGAGCTCTTTCGTGTCGGCCATACCTTTGCTGTGGTGGGCATTCCCTCAGCTTTTGACCTGGACTCCATTAGTCTCTTAGCCATCAGGGCCTTCTCCTCCTCACTTTTCTCTGGCAATGTTCTTATTTGAATAAATAAGTTAAAATGTTGTTTAGTAATATATAGATATGCAAATACACTACCATTCAAAAGATTGGGGTCAGTAAGACTTTTTTAAATGTTTTTGAAAGAAGTCTCTTATGCTCACCAAGGCTGAATTTATTTGCTCAAACATAAAAAATGAAAAACAGTAAAATTGTCAAATATTATTACAATCTAAAATAACTGTTTCTGTTTTATATATATTTTAAAATGTAATTTATTTCTGTGATGACCAAGCTGAATTTTCTGCATCATTACGCCAGTCTTCAGTGTCACATAGTCCTTCAGAAATAATTCACTGTAAAAAATGACCATGAATTTAATGGTAAAAGACTGTAAAAATGCTACAGTAAAAACCTGTTAAATGGTTAACGGTAAATTCCCCTACTATATACGGTGAAAATCTGTATTGGACATTACATGTAATTTTACGGTAGTATACCGTTTTTGGAAGTGAAAAAGACCGTAGGCCTATAATTTACAGTGAATAACCGTAAATTGACATTCCCAGAATTCCCTGCGTTACATTTCAAATTTGATGTTTTTTTGTTGAAATAACTATGTTTCTTCTTAGTTTTTTCTTATCAGTTTTGTATATTAGGGTTGTGTGTTACACCTAATGTTGTTAAATGAATGTTTATTGCATTATTTCAGTGTCATGTGTGTTACCATGATGGTGTTTAGTGTTTGTGTGAATGACACTGTGCACCTTCTATATATGTTATTATTTAAAAGCTGCTTGTGATGGGCTTTGTTTCATCATGTGACTTTCTCATCATCACCTGCATTTGGTGGTTATCAGTGTATTACAAAGGTACAAAACAGATTTCAGTACTTCAATAGGTTGGTATATTAACATTATTTCACTTAATGAAATTACGGTATTTAACTGTAAATTTAAGTTAAAAAGGTAAAACCTTAAATGTTGCTACTGTATTTTTTTACGGTAAAATTCCGGCAACCACAGCTGCCGTTTTTTTACCGTAAATTTTAAGGATTTTTTTTTACAGAGTAATATGCTGATTTGATGCTCAGGAAACATTTCCTCTTATTATCAATGTACTGCTTAATTTTTTTGTGGAAACAACATTTTTTAGGACTCTATGATGAAAAGCTCAAAAGAACAGCATATATTTGAAATCTTTTGTTACATAATAAATATGACTTTTGATCAGATTAATGCACCCTTGCTGAGATAAAAGTATTAATTAGATGTTCTTTTACCTCATGAGTTTCCTTCGGGCTTTCTCCTCTGCTTTCTCTTTCAAATGAGATTTAAATAAATGAAAGTACCTTGTGATCTTGAATAAGCGTAGGAGACGTATACACCTCATCACAGAGATCCCCAGTGGTGTCATGATGTTTGACACAACCAGGATGATCTCCAGTATTCCGATCGTGACCACAAAGCAGTCAAATCGGTTGAAGATGGACATAAAGTAGGCTCTCAGACCAAACGCATACATTTTCATAACCATCTCAATCGTGAAACAGGCGAGCAGGATTATATTGGCAGTGTCTGCAAACAGGACCAAGACTCATCAAGATCTCACTTCATTTGCCAATATATATATAAAAATCAATAGAATTATGAATGATTCTGTTGAATCATTCTATTTTTAAAGATTCCTTAAAACAACCAAAAAAAAAAAACTAAATAGGAGTTGGGAATCTTGTATTGCTTAATGTATTGCAATGTATTGCTTAATGGAACGGACCTTGAAAACTTGTTAACCCCTCAGTCTGGTTATGATGCTCCGTCGCAATGACCAGAGTGTTGAGTAACACAACAAGGAGAACCCACCAGTTGAAGAATTTAGATTTGACCCAAACATGACACTTCCTTCGTAAAACAATGTTCCAGCGGCGTGCGAGACGGCTGCGGATTACACAATAAATGAAAAATCAGTCTTCGGTTAAATCATGATGAATATTTTTGTTCTTGATTGCACACTCACTAGAAATAGATCACCCTGTTGATCCCCTCCATCTTGTACAAACTGTCTGTCTCTGAATCAGTGTTCTTTCTAAGAAGAAGAAGTGCTGGAGAGTATCAAAGTAGTGAGAAACTTTAAAGATGCAGTTCCTGTGCTTTTTATCAAATATACATACATTGAAATTTTCATTCGAATGACATCAGATATAGAGGTAGACAGACAGACAGAGGACTGTAGTAGCACCATTACCCTCATAATCTCCATCCATAACTTCAGCATGAGTGATCCATTCCATGTAACCTTCCAGATCCTCATCCATTTGTTGTCGCTCTCGTAGCTTTTGGTACTCTCCTCGTGACCGTGACTTCTCCCTTTCCTTAGTAAACTCCCTGCATAAAGGAAAAACTCTTCTCAGTTAGGCCACTTAACCATGAAGTTGAGTTTGCTGAAATGGCTTCCTGGTCATGTGATATTCTTGTATTTCTATGTCTCTCAATAAGGTGAGTCATTTAAGTTGATTGAACAGATCTGTGTCCCATAAACCATTCAGTAGACTCATCCAGCCAGAGTGCATTTAGATGAAATAATAATAAAAAAACATGTACAATTGTGTTTTAGTTTATCTCACACTTCCAAACTTGTTGACCAAACTTTAAGTAGAGAATAAGCAGTTAGTATTAAAACTTTTTATTAAAAACGTAGCTCGAGCTAATACCCGCTCAGTACTCCAAGGACGAGGTTCAGGATGAAGAAGGAGCCCAGAAGCATCAGAGTCAAGAAGTAGATCCAGGGCCAGTCATTCCCCATGGCATCATGAATCTAAAAGATCAAATCATCACTAATATATTTGATTTTGACAAACATGAATTTTGAATTTGTTCCAAAAATCTTGCTCTATATAGACAAACTGTCACTCTGTGCATTATTGGTGGGGATTTTTCTCTTTCTGCAGTTTACATCTTTGCACTAGTAGGTGGCGAAAGTGGCTGTTTTTATGAATGAGTCATTAAACCAAATTAGTTCAAACACACTGACTCGTTCAGGAATGCAACACTACTTCTGTGTATTTCCTGGAGACGCGCAAGAGTTAAGGGGTCTTTCACACATGTTATTGCCTTAAAAAAAGAGATGCCATTTAAAACAAAATTTATTTCTTTTAACTTGAGCACAGATTTCTAGGACACTATGTCATGTGCGAGATGCTGCATAATATGCGAGGTCATATATGGTTGTCTATTGTTGGTTTTTGTCTATTGAACTGTGTAAAACTAATATCAGCCTTGTTATCGCGATAGCCAAGAACACATTCAAGAGAACGACTAATCAACAGCCTGCTGAGGAAAAGTCCAAACAGCCTCATCACAACAATACAACATGATTGGTTCTGAAATACTTCGCACTTAGAAGCAGAAACAATGGCAAATGTTTCTTTTAGATTAAGTGCTTTGCTATATTCTTTTAAACACACTTAATTCCCATTTATCATCTCTAATCAGTTCGGACAAATTAACAGGGACATGAAAATAATGACATATGCTTCAAAAGGATACAGTTTCCACAGATATACAGAATTATGAAGTAAATGCTGACAAGAATTCCTGGGGATTGAGGTCCACCATGAGCCATGATTCCATTGTACATAATCGAGTCCCACTCCTCGCCAGTTAGGACCTGATAATGAAGCCCAATGTCACATAAACAGCTTCCGTTGTCAGAGCACAATTTCACTAAAACTGCAAGTGGAGTACCTGAAACACACTGATGAGGGCCTGTGGGAAGTTGTCAAAGTTACTGCGCTGAATCACTCTGTCAGGGAAGTTGAATTTCCCACCAAACACCTGCATACCCAGGAGGGAGAAGATGACAATGAAGAGGAAGAGGAGCAGGAGTAGGGAGGCAATGGATTTCACTGAGTTGAGTAAGGATGCCACTAAGTTATTAAGTGATGTCCAGTACCTAAAGACCCATGAGAGGAAACAAGAGTGTTGGTGTAGGAAACATGAATTTTGTGTATGAGAGGTCATTTACTGTAAAAAAAATAAAAAAATAAAAAAATAAACAATAAAATAAAATAAAAATAAAATGAATGAATGAATAAATAAATAAATAAATAAAATTAATTATATAAATAAAAATTAACAACATTTAACCCCAAAAAAATACAAACCAATACATGTTTTTAAATATTTATTTAATAAATAAATATTTTAAAATCACAGAGCAAGTTCCTGTGCAAAAGCCGAAGATACATTCCTTAGACTAGTAAGTAGTAGTAAGATAGTAGTTGGACTAATAAGGCACTCTTCTCATTACTTCAGAGTAACAGTTCTTGTGATTTGTTGCAGGAAAATAAGGAAGTTGAAAAGTTAAGACAGACGGTAGTAAGATTTGGAAATGATGTATTAAAGGGGTCATATGATGCTTTTTTAAAGATCATTATTTTGTGTATTTGGTGTGTGGCTGTTTTTATGAATGAGTCATTAAACCAAATTAGTTCAAACACACTGACTCGTTCAGGAATGCAACACTACTTCTGTGTATTTCCTGGAGACGCGCAAGAGTTAAGGGGTCTTTCACACATGTTATTGCCTTAAAAAAAGAGATGCCATTTAAAACAAAATTTATTTCTTTTAACTTGAGCACAGATTTCTAGGACACTATGTCATGTGCGAGATGCTGCATAATATGCGAGGTCATATATGGTTGTCTATTGTTGGTTTTTGTCTATTGAACTGTGTAAAACTAATATCAGCCTTGTTATCCTGTTGGTCTGAATATCAGCATAATTTAATTGTATTATATATAGTCTATACTGATGGATACATTTATAGTAGTCTATCAGTAATGATTTAACTTTAGCATAGAGAAGTTTAATTATTGCCTGATAATATAAATGAATATTTGTCTTCTGGCCTCTCCACAAGATAGTAAAGAGGAGGATTGACATGCCCATAAGTAATTACCCAGTAGAGCACATCAGTCCAGCTCTCCATTGTGATACTCTGAAAGACTGTGAGCATGGCAAAGCCAAAGTTGTCAAAATGGGTGATGCCAAAATTGGGACCAGGCCAACCTGCCCGACATTCAGTGCCATTGATGGTGCAGCGGCGCCCGTGTCCAGCCTGAGCACATGGCGATGGCTTCTCATTCTCCCTGATGGCAATGATATCTGAAACAGAGGTTGAAAACATTGATCTTGATTACTGATTAATTTCTTTTACATATCTAAAACTTGTTTTCAGTTATGAGATTCACTTTATATGTTTGATGTCAGTCTCCAAATAAAAAGACTCACTAGTGCCCTGGTAGTAACATGTCTTGTGCATTTTACACTTGAACAGCTCCAAACCCATAATGGCATAAATGGTGACCATGAAGAAGACCAGCAATGCAATGTGGAAGAGGGGCAACATGGACTTCAGAATAGAGCTCATTACCACCTGGAGGCCTGGATGACAACAAATATACTTTTAACAAACCAGCTTTTTTTAACATTCGACAAAGACATGATTATATTGTAATCTTACAAGACAGTTAACAAAGCGTGTACATATATGTGACCCTGGACCACAAAACCAGTCTTAAGTCGCTGGGGTATATTTGTAGCAATAGCCAAAAATACATTGTATGGGTTATCAAATCAAAATGATTGATTTTTCTTTTATACCAAAAATCATTAGGATATTAAGTAAAGATCATGTTCCATGAAGATATTTTGTAAATTTCCTACTGTAAATATATTAAAATTTAATTTTAATTAGTAATATGCATCGCTAAAAACGTCATTTGGACAACTTTAAAAGCAATTTTCTCAATATTTAGATTTTTTTGCACCCTCAGATTCCAGATTTTCAAATAGTTGTATCTCAGCCAAATATTGTCCTATCCTAACAAACCATACATCAATGGAAAGCTTATTTATTCATCTTTCAGATGATGTATAAATCTCAATTTCGAATAATTGACCCTTATGACTGGTTTTGTGGTCCAGGGTCACATTTACATTTCTGTAAGCACCTATTTAATCTGTTTTCACTCAACACTGCCTCAGTTTGTTAGAAATATTATAGGAGTATACTTATAATAATTATATATTAAGGTATATTAAGGACCTAGCTTTAAAGTCCTATGTTGCCCTAATTGTGGTGCTTAAAAGTCTTACTGGGAACTCCCGATACGAGCCGCAGTGGTCGCAAGACTCGAAATGCTCTAAGAGCCTTCATATCAAACCCTCCTCCTTTCTCTTTGGGAACTCCTGCTATTGTGTTGATGGTGTCCACACCAAGTGTGAAGAGCCTGCGGAGGCAATTTAAAAGAGCTATTATTTAAGAAATGTGAAAATTCATTTTAAAAATGCCAGCTTTTATTGCATTATTAATACTGCACAAACTCTACAGAAAAAAAATCTATGGTTGAATTGAGTTCAGGACAGTTTTAGGAATCATTTCAGGGTGTTTTGTTTATGACTTCTGGACATTTTAAATGTCATCTTACCCCATGAACACAATGACAAAGTCTAACATGTTCCAACAATTTCGTAAATAGGCTCCCTCATGGAACAGGAGGCCATACGCTACAATCTTTAGGAAGCACTCAAGAGTGAAAATGAGCAGGAAGATGTACTCCAGACTCTCCTGCAAGGAAACAAACAATGTTATAAGAGGGATTAATGGGGTGTAAAACATGATACAGTCACGATTCTGACTTTTTTCCCCTCACAATTCTGAGAACTGCAAGATACAAATTCAGAGTTAAAAAACATTTATTTTGTTCTTTATTTATTTGAATTCAGACCCATATCTGCATATTAAGCTGGGTTGGGAGAAAGTATTTTAACATTAAGAATGTATAACCTACAAGACATTTTCTTCAACTTTCTTGTTCTTCATGTTTTGTAGTTTCCATATCCTAAAATGACTATATATCTTAGAGGGGGTTTTAGCAGCTTCAACACACTGTCAACTGTATCGCATAGATCATTTGTTAAAAAAACATGCGCAAGGTGCCACTGAAAACTGTGCAGTGAGGATCTAATCAGTATGTTTACACAGCACACAGCCTCTCATTCTACACTAACAGGCCATATCAACCTCATTCTGACCATGTCTACTGAGACCCACTCTCAGCTCCTGTTTCATGACTTAGTATCTGAGGAATGGATGGCCCACCGGCGTAAGTCACTAAACCCAGGGGAGTAAATAAGTGAGTGGGTCTCAGATTTGTGCCCTCTGAAATGTAATAACACTCTATGTTCTGAGAGAGGAGAATATGACTGCACATGCTAGTGGAAAGAGTGTGTGACCTACATACCGTCAAAGCTTGAGTCATGAAATAAGAGGATTTATCATGTTTAATTCAAGTGTTTATATAGCTGAAACAAAAAAAAGGTTACACATATAAAAAGAGCAGAACAGCAAAGTTCTGTGTCCACTGCAATTGTGCAGTGGACCCTCAACGTGGGACAGAACAGTCATGTCAATAGAATCTATATTAATTTCTCATTAGATGCGTCATGAAAATCCCCTTCTGAGATTTGAGTGTATTTATAAACACCACACTTGCAGCTTTGGACATGCACATCTCAAATCAAAGACTAAATATAAAACCCATGACACAAAACAGCACCTGCTGCATGGTATATTTTTAGTTTGTAAAACATGATCTAAATTGCATTCATTGTATATAACCCATAATTCTATTTAACTTAAACTCATAAGAGCTTATTTATGCAAATCACAAATTTGTCCTGTGCAAACGCCAACTGGGCGAAAATTTTAGCGCACACATATCAGTTTCAAAACAAATACGTCCCTCTCACAACCCAAGGGCCAAAAGCCTGAGTAGGCAACAATCTGAACACTTTATCTTGGACATGTTTAAGTATCTCAGATTCTCTGGCAACACACCATGAGGTGTGTCTAAAACATAACTATCCCTTTAATCCAGTTCATCCTTGCAATTGCAGTACCATAATGTTTTTGTAGCTACCTGCAGTAGCATTTGTTTTCAAAATTAGTTGATGTATTAATGCAAATGAACTGTAATTAGAGATTATTCCTTTAACATGTATGTTCTCCAATGGTAAGTGTAGTTTAAGAACATCTCACCAATGTTAAGTTGGTGTTGTTGATGTCCTCTTCGGGCATGGGAAGAAACACAGCCAGAGCTATACAGTTAGCGAAGATAGTTAGCAGGATAATGATTTCAAAGGGTCTGAGGGAGTCTGCTCAGGAAAACAATGGGTAGACATGGCAGAAACAACCATTGGAAAATGATTTGCATAAATCAGATTTTAACAAAAATCAACAGTCGCCCAGTGCCAAATACAAGTAAAAGTGGCTTTGGTGACTAAAGAAACGAGAGAGATTTTGGGTAGTTATCTGGTCAGTAACTAAATTAGAATCAATGACACACAAGCCATCTAGTAAAGATGGTTTTACCTCAGTGTAAACATTTACTAGGACAGAATATATAATATATAATACATATATGATTTCATGTCCAGTAAAAAATATTATAATAATAAATTATTGCTGTTTCAGTTTAAACTACATGACTGGCAGTCTCCAACTAACTGTAATTATTAGTGAATTTCTGCCACTAGAGGGTGGAATCAGAATTTCCCTGCCAGCTCAGCATCATGTCCACTAGTGATCCCACACAACAGCTGTACACAGACAGAATATCATTAAACTGTATAAATACATCTATGCAAAAAAAGAGCTCCAAAATTACATTTCCTATTCACCTCTGTACAAAAGCCAAAACACTTTTACATGATAATCTCCAATTCAGATTTACATTTATATTCATCTTACTTAATGAACTAATCAGGAAATGAAAGTTTCACTTCATAAAGCAAATGTTTGCTGTATATGTCAGTTTTGCCTCCAAGCGTGGTCTCAAAGCGGAAGTTAAGAAGCCGCTTCCAACTTTTTCTGAATTGCAGCACAGTTGATTTTTGTTCTTGTTGTGAATTTAGGAACTTGTAGTTATTAAAGATTCTTACAGCATTCAAATGTCTTCAAAAGTGCATTTAATCATATTTACATATACAAAATTGTCAATCTAATAGCTAAAAACCCTATGAAGCCAAAACAATAAAAACTGTAAATTGAGTCAATTAACATTAGCTTGAAGTCTTATTTATAGTATATTTGCTGACTGTAAATAGACTGGGGTTCATCCTTATCATCTTCAGTGTAAAGACCTGATCCAACTGCTTCCAACTGACCGTGGTGAGTCTGACACATAACAAAAGCTTAACACCTTCAGTTCACAACTGAGACAGATTTCCACACCTTAAGACACACTAAACCTGGGGATTATGAAAAACAACTGTGTCTGTTTTTATTTTCTCCACCTCACAAATGGAGCAAATATCTCAGTCTGGTTTTGTTGAACATAAGACGCTGAGTAAAACAGATCTGAGTTATGGTTGCGTGCTTTTTCTGGCATGCATGCTAAACCAGCTCTCTGGGGGATGGATGCCTTTCTAAATCATGCCCATCTCAATTATGATTAAAAACTAAACAAACATCAAACCACAGTCTAAAACTATGGAAACAAATTGGATGTAAGTTTGAAGGATACTTCCATTCCACAATGTTGATGCAGGTCTTCCGGAAAGGGTTTTTGAGCGTGAAGAAGAACAAGGAACGTGGAGGTCGAGGGTTTCCTCCTGTGGCCTGCAGTTTCTTGAGTTTCTCCCTTTGCTTTCTCTTGAGTTCTTCTTCATTCATGATGAACGAGGCCAAAGCTGCCACCCCACCACCACCGCCACCTCCTGACTCCATTTTGGATCTCCTAAATGTGAAATCTTCTCAATTCCCACAAAAAAAAGAGCCAAAACCTGAAATGATTCCTAGTTTAGCAAATCCTTGGTCTTCTTAAGTCCAGGTCAGATCTTTAGTATGGTCCTAAGCTTCATCCACCATCTCGCCCTCTCTGAGAAGGCACAGTGTACCTTCTTGGCCCTGGCCCCTGCTGCAAACCTACACCAGACAAGGAGGCATTGGAGGGGTAGGGAGCATTTAGGCGCAGATGGCCCATTCTGAGGGATATATATAGACGGGCAGTCAGTGTCCATTCTTGGGGGTGTGGAGGCAGGTGGAGGAGGGGATAGGAAGCCTTGGGGTGCAGCAGATGAAGAAAGAGAATGATTAAGGTTCTGTAAGAGAAATTCAGCTGCTTATACAACACCACAAATGAAATAAAACATTGAAAATTTTAAAATATGAACAATAGGATACATAAGTGGTGTTAAAATATGCCTGCCTTTTCCCCTTGGTGATTTACCGTACAAAACAGCAGATGGGAATGTTTACAGGATCCAGTTTAGGCAGTTTCTAACTAAATATATAACATAACCATTGTATTTTAATGTCAAACTTTGAGTAACACTCACAGGAAGTGAGTGTTACTCAGTGAATTTTACCTAGAAAAAAGAAAAAGTTACAAAGAAAATTGACAATATTCTTTATATATTTAATACATCAGTGCATTTTCACATAAGCAAGAATATTTCAGCTGTAAAACAGCTGCAAGTTGTTTGGCTACATACTGGAAAAATCATTATAGCAGCAAATATAATAAAGCAAATTCCTTCACATTTTGAGGTGCACAATCAATATTTTGGGATGTCTGTAAATCAGAAAATCCAACAAAAGTGTAAATCACATTAGAGGAAGCTTATGATATACTATTCAACAGTGCTGATCACTTAAAGCCCCTTCACTATTGTAAATATACACATTTTTAAATATTTCATTATTATATGACATTTAAGACATATGCTTGTGACAAGTGCCATCCTAAATGTTATTATCAACTGGCAAACATACAAACAAGCAATAAATAAATAAATACATACCTACATGAATGGAAATCATACAATACATTTTCTTGGTAATTCAAAATGAAACTACAACAGTGCAATGACACTACACATTCATAAGTGCATCTATATTATATAGAGGTCCACATCAATACTCCCAGATTACACTGCTTTCCATGTAATCCCATCCTTTGCAATGCTATTTCAAAGCAAAGTAGTGACAGCACCGATATATTCAAGTTATTGGGTGAAAAATGTAGGTGTGAGACCAAATGGAGCTGGCTGATTCTCTTAATTTATGTTAACAGCAAGCAAACTAAACAAGTTGCTTTATGTTGTCACAGCTTCAGTTTGAAAGCTAGAATCAAGTCAGTCTTGGTAAGATTATAATACTAATGATAATGCAGGCCCACTGATAAAACATATTGTCATAAAAGCTGAAACTATAAGACCACCATGCAAGTTGTCTCAGTCAGTGGTGCCCATTAGCCTTTTTTCGCAGCTAGAGTCTGTCTGAGGGCTTAGCTGAGCAGCTTGTGGCGGTCAAACACAGTCTTGCGCTGCTCCTGGACCTGTTTCTTCCAGCGCTGCTGAGCTCCCTCTACCCTCTCCAGCACAGTGTTCCCACGACCGTGTAAACCATCCACACGCGGCCTCACATCCTGTAGGAGGAGACAAAGGACACAATTAATACCTAAACCCAAGAAAAAATATTTATGAACTCAAGCACAGTATCTACAAAAGTGATAAAAAATTATATGACTCTTTGTCTAACTCTTGTCACAAGTCTATAAAAAATTCTACCCTTTCGGTAATATAAGACAATGATAAGAAATGTTTCTTGAGCAGCAAATCAGAATGTTATGATTTCTGAAGGATCATGTGACAGTGAAGACTGGTAAAATAAAATAGCAAGTTTACAAGTTGTCGAATGAACGACCATTTAACTAAAAAATAAAAAAAACGTACTTTTTTTGTTATGTATATTTGCATTCAATAGAAAATGTGTCTTCATGTTTGTGACAGAGGGTGTGTGAAAGACGTATTAGACCCAAAATCTCTCATTTAAATCCAAGTCAAGTCAATTTATAGTCTATGAAGAGTGAAGTCTCTAGTTTACATCTCTGCAAAAAAAAAGTACAAATGTGCACAAACCTCAGAATCCTCCTCGTTCTGCAGTGGCATGGTGTACGGATCATGTTTGCGGATCAGAGGATCAACTAGAAGCAGAAACAGCATGTACAGCAGAAGAGCTCCAACCACTGACAAGTAGATTATAATGGTCACCTGGGAAATACATAAAAATATTAATACTCCTCAATTCAGCTTAAAGTGGATAACTAGATTATAAAGGCATAAAATCAGACTCTAATAAACATCTTTAATTCAAAGTAGGATTTATTGATTACTGGAAGTCGCTCAATACCTTAATGGTGTTGCTGCTTCGTTCTTCATACTTGCACTCACAGAGCAGACAGTAGGCCTCCACATCATGGCCAGGCACTGGCATGGGCTCCACCACATGTAGACAGTTACTACAAACAATACATTAACAATAAATTCCCAGCTAGATGAAAATAGTGTAAGACAATTCATTTAATTATACACAATATCCTTTACAGACAATGCAGATTCTTTGTCAAATTGTCCCTAGTACAGTAGCCTGTCTCACCAGTCTTTCTGGGACACGTTCTTTTTGTAGATATGTCCACTGATATTTCTGTAGGGTGGACAGATACACTTGCAACGCACATCTTCAAAACTCTGTGTGAGCAACATGTTAAGAAAGTGACATGTTTAGGAAATATTTTACATACGTGGGACACATTTGGGAAAATATTGAAAACATAGATGTAATGGATATGTGTCAGGGATAAACTTACTTTATCTGCATATGCGAATGAAACCACGTCTATGAGAACAAGAAACACCAGAAGGACAGCTGCTATCCAGAGATTTTGAGCAGTGCTGGATGACATGGTGCCTGCACATAAACATCATTTAATTCAACATTTATTGTTTAAGGGAAGGCTGAATTGAAACGGGTCAACCGGTACTTTTTGATTTAAAAAAATAAATAATCAAATTTAAGCAAACAAGACTACTCATCTAATAAAATGCTTATTCGTGAAGGGCCTAAACAATATGCTCATAATCATTTTGTGTATTCAGTGGCTTATGCAGCAGTTATATGAAGCTGACAAGACACCGGTCTCAGTTCTACAGTTCAGTCCTTTTCCCCTCTCTGTTGTGTATTTTGAGAGAGCGAGGGAGGAAATTAAGTCTGAAAAGTAAAATGTTTAAGCTAAATGCATATACGCACCTGTAATATTTATAAACGACCATCAAACAGACTTTCTCCGGAAATTCAAGGAGCATTTTCTGTGTCACGTGATGATGGATGAACTCTACGCCCCGCCTTCACAAACAGTGAAAGGCAAATTAAAAGACTTCACATAATAGACATAAAGAACATGATGTGATGTGAAATAGCGTTATTTATTTGTTCCATAGAACAACACAATTTATAAACTGTAATGCCCCACGAATCGTATTATAAAAATTGTAACATAAAAAATAATAACATATGTTCCGACTACATAAAAGGTCTCTTCAGATTTTGTAAACCATCACAAAGGATATAAATGAGCAGATGAGAAGCTAAAATAACTGAGACAGCTCAAACTTGCATGTACCATATGTTAAGTCCACGTATAAAGACACGAATCTGATTTCATACACGAACCCCACTTGGTCCAAACTTCCCATAAACAGTTCGTCGAGTTTTATTTTTCTATTGGTTGCCCAAACCGTCACTCAGACTGCGCTGCGTCCAATCATCGAGCGGCCCTTCCATCCTATAATTTTGGCGGCGGTCGGAAGATGGCGGAAAATTTGAAAGGTAAGAATATATCGTATTAAACGTTCAGAAACAAAGGTTTACCTGTTACATGTCTTATGTACTACACGAGTTGTTAGTTAAGTGGTACCTTTTCAAAGAACCCCCGGAAACAAACACTCCGTTTTGGAAGAATCTTTGCTGCAAGTTGTTGATACAAATTCACATTAGGTCGATGTTAAGGCTGCCGCGCGATCATGCAACACATTCAACAAGCTCATTGTGAATGCCGTAACTAATCTGTTTCTCTTGCATCTTCTTCTTTGTAAAGTTGTACAACGTAGCATAAGGTGCAAAAATGTGCATGCTCAATAGTTAGCGTAATCTTCAGTGTTTAGCTAACTTTTACGTCCTCTTGAGGAATATGATTTCACGTTACTCAACATGCTTGATAACTGGACACTTTATCAAAAAGCACATTCTTAAAATTCTCCCGCACCGTGTTAATCTAATACGTACGTCGTTGTTTAAATACTTTGTATAAGTTAGGTTCACTGAATCTCTTGTTCGTTTTGCTTATGACGATTAGTCTTCAGGCAGTTTATTAAATGGCCCATAGGTCAGTGATGATGCATGTGAGTTTTTGTTTTTATCTCACTCTGTCAAAATGGTCAAGTTATCCGTACAATATGTTAATGATTTTGTGTGTGTTATTCTGTGTTGCGTCGTTTTTATGGCCAAATACCCCCAACTATGATAATTTCCTTGTCAGGGAGCCCCTTTCTATAATATAAAAGCAGTTATATATATTTTTTCATGTCATATTTTCATATACATTTTCATTTACACTTTGATCAGAAAATTGTTTGATAAAATAACATCAACTAATTGTTAATTTCCTAAATTAAATTATTGGCTTTTGTTTGCCATTGTAATCTTAGGTCATAAAAAATATTTTAAAAATAGTATCTGGAAAATATTTGCAAGTTGGCAACACATATTTTTTAGCCTATATTAGAGTATAGGATTGTCGCTTTAATTTACAGTTATTTGAATAGCACTTTCCATAGTAAATATAATTCCAAAACAGCTTTTAACAGAAGTTAAACCATACAGCCAGTTAGAATAAGCAGCGAGTGGTGAGTTCCTAGACAGAGACAATGCAAATTTAAAATAATCTTGAATGTAATAAAGTTTGAGTTCTGTAATTGTTTTTTATTTTTATGTTTTTGGAATTTATTTTGCTCACCAAGGCTGCATTTATTTGATCAAAAATACAGCAAAACCAGTAATACTGTGAAATATTAATACAATTTAAAATAAGTATTTTTGTATATTTTAAAATGTAATTTAGTCCCGATGGAAAAGCTGAATTATTAGTTTTATTCCCTGAGTTAAAAAGCTTAAGAAGAATAATTGCTCTCAAATTCTCTGCAAACCTCGGGTTTACAGGCATGAAGACATCAACTATTTGCTCAAGTGCTGTGTAGTTCTTCATCTAAAGTTGCACACATGTCTGTCATCCCACATTTTATCTGTGTTTTTCCTGCAATGAACACCTAATTGTATTTTGTAGCTCGGGTTTGTAGGGTAGCATGCATCGCTACTGAAGGCCAGCTGGAGGTGATCTGTCGAGAGCAGGGAGTGAAGTGTGATGAGCTGGGCATCAACAAGCACAACCTGTGCGATTATGAGGTGGAATATCTCTGTGACTACAAAAAGAAAGTTATCACCGATGGGAAGAAACAAACAATACAGGTGGGCTTAAAAGTCTGGCTCATAAATGTACTCATGTCAAAGTAAATTCTACTACATGATGGGTAAGATGAGTTTTATCAAAGCAAAAATGAATCCAGGTGGCCAGTTGCGTAAACTGCTTAGACTAGTCTTACAAGTTAGTTTTCATCTAGTTGTTTTCTTCAAAAGGAATCTTTCATCCAAAAATGAAAATTTGCTGACAATTTACAATTCACTCACCCTCAGATGTGGAGAAATGCAGCATTATGTCACTTGCTCACCAATGGATCCTCTGCAGTGAATGGGTGCCGTCATAATGAGTTTAAACAGCTGGTAAAACACCACAATAATCCACAACAAGACTCCAGTCCATCAATTAACGCCTTGTGGAGGGAAAAGTTGTGTGTTTGCAATTAACAAATTCATCATTAAGACACTTTTTTACTAAAACTGTTACATTTTACTAAAATTCTAGTCCTCTATCCAAAATATTGCTTACTTTAGCGAAAAAGTAATCTTGTCTGAATCAGGAGAAATGTACATAAAAATTTACTTAAAGGGGTCATATGATGCTTTTTTAAAGATCATTATTTTGTGTATTTGGTGTAACAGAATATGTTGACATGCTTTAATGTTCAAAAAACACATTATTTTTCAAATACTGTACATTATTGTAGGTCCTCTATGCCCTGCCTCTCTCAAACGCTTCGAGATTGATCTAATTTGAACCCAAAAAATTAGACTGATTGACCCTTTGACGAACCGTTACTTGGTCAGACTAGCTCTTAAGACAGTCTTAACATAGTGGCTGTGTCTATGCCACTGGCCGCAGGTGTAAATGTGTTTAAGCTCACTACCATCCAGTGTTAATTTTGACAGCAAATTTTGATTTAGTTTTAGCCATAGTCTTTTGACTAAAATGCCATTTAGTTTTAGTCATATTTTAGTCATCTGAATTGTTTTTAGTTTTAGTCTAGTTTTAGTCGACTAAATCTACAGTAAATTTAGTCGGCTAAAATCTAATGGGTAAACCGGATGCAATGTACTGATACACGTTCTCCCTGCTGTTTACGTTTACTTCAGACGTAATTAACTGTTTACGTGAATACTCGTCAAAACGGACAATTGGACATCATTGTGGCTGCATCCGAAATCTTAGGCAGCTGACTTGCTGCCTCGCTGTCATATGAGGCAATGACTTTGCAGGCAGCGTTTTTGCACGTAGACACCTCATGAAACTGATTTCGGACAGGCTTCTGAGGCAGCATAACGGTTTAATGATCTACAACAAAATAGAATGAGTTTTTGTGATAACTAAACAAATATTTAATTACTATAATACTGATTTCTCGCTAGAAATAGCATCAAACCTACATAAATGACTATAAAGTCGGTGATGGGATCATGCTGAATGAGGTATCCGTGGGCTGCGAATGTACAGACTGCCTGGGCAACCCTGTGGAGGGATGCTGTGCCGGAGCGTCTCAGCACAAGTTTGCTTACAATGAGTTAGGCCAGGTCCGCATCCGGCCTGGGTTGCCCATTTACGAATGCAACAAGCGGTGCCATTGCGGGATCGACTGCCCCAACAGAGTGGTGCAGAGGGGAATTCAGTATTCCCTCTGCATTTTTAGGACAGACAATGGAAGGGGATGGGGGGTAAAGACCATGGAGCGCATTCGGAAGAACACTTTCGTTATGGAGTACGTCGGGGAGGTGAGAAGCACAGGAGGGCTTGCTCTATATATTTACTTCCTGCACGGATTAGATGGTTTTGTTTTTGCAATATGTATTGGTGGCACTGTTTTTTTCACCTTCTGTTGAATATTGCCATTCTGTCGGTTTAAGGTTTTTGTGTTATCATGGAAACATGTTTTGCTTCACTTGTAGATAATGGCATTATCAATCAACGTTTCAGTTTCCTTGTGACGGCTGATGAGCTGTTTTTCTGTCTTTCCCAGAAGTGAGTCTGGCTTCATGATTGTTAAACCCTCTTTTTATCTGTTTTTGCTTTAGATCATTACAACAGAAGAAGCAGATTGCAGAGGTCACATATACGATAAAGAAGGCGCCACCTATCTTTTTGACCTGGATTATGTTGACGACGAGTACACCGTGGATGCTGCTCACTATGGAAACATCTCTCACTTTGTCAATCACAGTGTGAGTGGATTGGACTTGAGCTTGCATTGTCTTGTAAACAACTGACTTGATAGCAGTTAAACTAGCTTTTTATCTGAGGGCAGTAAATTGAATATCACAAATGTTTTCTTTTGTCTCCTCAGTGTGACCCCAACCTCCAGGTATATAATGTGTTTATTGATAACCTGGATGAGCGGCTGCCGCGGATAGCGTTCTTTGCCACATGTGGGATAAAGGCAGGAGAGGAGCTCACATTTGACTACAAAATGAAAAGTAAGTGTGGGACTGTATAGAAAAAGAGTGTCTAGTTATTTGGGATCATTAACTTGGTGACACTGCTTTTACCATTTAATTATTTAGATCGATTGATTCATATACTACCATTCATATGCATTAAATTGATCAAAAGCGACAGAAAAGACAGTTTGTACAGGGTTCCCACGCTTCTTGAAAGTACTTGAATTTCAGACATGGATTCAAGGTCTGGAAAGTACTTGAAAACAAACATGGGTCCTTGAAAGTGCTTGAAATAAATTTTATGGTTTATAGTTTATGGTGCTATTTAAAAAATTGTCCTATATGTGCTGTCAAAGACGAAAACAGCTCTAATGATTGGGGTGGAGATGGGGTAGCGTGGAAAAAAAAAAAACCTAGCGTGTGTGTTGATGTGCAGCCTAGAGCCCTGCACGGGACTGTTTTCTTAAGTCCGCTTCCACTGAATTTCTGACCATTACTGCCCGCTCCTGCAAACATTCTAATATTGTATATAATTTTCGCACATCAGGGAGCCACTATCAATATGCGGGGTATTGAAATCGCATTTGAATGAACGCTCGCTGTTCACTTTCGATTTCGCGATCAATCGCTCTCTGTGTAAAGGGAGCACATCTTACAAGATCAGATATTTGTTGTGGAAAAAAAAAAAACCTAGCGTGTGTGTTGATGTGCAGCCTAGAGCCCTGCACGGGACTGTTTTCTTAAGCCCGCTTCCACTGAATTTCTGACCATTACTGCCCGCTCCTGCAAACATTCTAATATTGTAATATATGAATACATCAATATTTGATTCCATCAATTCCAAGGTTGTCCAGTTGCCAGATATTGTATGAAACCAACCCTCTACATTGCGAGTAAATCACTCGTGTATATGCGACTAAATCTTCACTCTGGCGACTAAATTATGTCTAATATTAGCCAATTGCTAATAAATTCTCAGATTTTACTCGCCAGTGTGTGAGTTGGAGGCTAAGTATAAGTTTAGCTCAGCTATAAACCCATTTATGACCTCAACCTGGCAACCTACAACTCAGTTGCGCTGTTGATATCTGTGCATATAGACTGGGGAAGCTGAATGAAGCATCACTGGTAGAAATGGCATTAGAAAGCTCAGGTGGTGCTACGGCGAAAAAAACAAAACAAAATATAGCTGCAAATTCAACAACAGCTGGACGGATCATTGCGAAGCAGCATAGACAATTCCCACGCTTTTTGCAAAGTGTGTCGCACTGATTTTAGTATCGGACACGGTGGGAAAAATTTTGTGATGGAGGGCCACTGGTAGGAAGCCTCTGAGCCGGGTTTTTTTTTAATCAGTGTACATAACAGTGAACTTAAAATATGTATTTTAGGTATGGAAATGACATTTTGAGTTTTGATATTTGGGATATGGTCATTGCGCTGTTTTGGGCTGTTTTCAACTGGCATGGTTTAGTTTTGTCACGCAGACCTGGCAACTCTGGTGCAGAGCAGACGCTTTCAGTTTAGTGTAGCGTACGTTTTCCAGCTAAACTAAATTATTTCAATTTCTATAAAAAAAGCAAAACGACAGTAGGGGCGCTGGGCAAGTAATGTAATCTGTGTACAACCAAACACGGCGTAAACACATGCATCTCCATCATTCTTATATGGGCCAGACTGCGGGACCTGCGCTACATTTTTTTTGACCGCCCATTCCCACCCGCAGTAAAGGTAAAACCGCCGTAAAAAAAAGATTTGCGTCCCGCGGGATCCCAATCTCAATGCAGCCCTCTAGCACAGCCCTTCATGAACCTATGGAGAAGCAGTGTTAATTAACAGGCCCAATGCCAGGAAAGTAAAAATTTAATGATTCTTGGCTCAGTTTCAACAGATGTACAATTTAGCAAGATGTTGACTGCATGGAGAGTGACATGCAGGCTCTTGTTGAATCAGCTCTGAGACATGGAGCTAAGGAGAAAAAAGTAGAACTTGAAAAATTGGAAAAACAGCTTAGTTAAAAGCGTTTACAGTTTAAAAGTAAATAGAAAGTCCTATTTTGTATTTATTTTATTTTTATTTTTTGCAGATTTGCGCATGTACAAGGTTTAAAATGTTCATGAAATACTGTCAAAAAATATTGAAGTTTTGAGCAGCTGCATTCCTCTAGGTAAAAGATGAAAAGGGATTTTCAATAAAAAGTGATTTACAAAATAATTTTGACTTGAGTTTATTTATTAATGAGTCATTTCATTCAGTCTATTTAGTGAATGTACACATTTTTAACGTTAACAGGTTTTACCGTGTTATTACAACATTTAACCACTTTTTATTAATTAAAAATTGAGAAATTCTTTCAAATTTAAATCTTGTACAAGAACTACAGCAAAAACCAGTTTGATGCAAGAAAATATATTTTTATCAATATTTGAGAAATTGTATTTGAATATTACCAGTATTGACTTCAATGGATTTCATTAAATTCCTTTGAACAAGACTCAAAACGGTCTAAATTTATGAAACCTACACATTCAAAACATCATTATTACTCTGACATTTTTTATGTAAATGTTAAGTGTAAGTGAAATGTTAAGTTCTGTAAAAGGTCTTTCATGACGGTACATATGCTGGGGTGTGGATTTGATAGGTGCTTGATATAAAAAAAAAATGAGGGCCTTTCGCACCGCTTTAGTTCCAGAACTAAATGTACAGTACTAAAGTACTGGGTTTGTAATGTAACAAAATATTTTTATTTCAAAGAACTCCTGTTCTTTTGAACTTTCTATTCATATTCTTCTGTTACTTGAGCACCAAATCAGCATATTAGAATGATTTCTGCAGGATCATGTGACACTGAAGACTGGAGCAGTGACTTGAAATTCAGCTTTGCCATCTAAGAAACAAATTACATTTTAAAATGTATTAAAATAGAAGAGTTTAAATTGTAATAAAGTTTTACAATATTACTGTTTTTACATTTCTTGTTGTATTTATTCTTTAATGTTCTATTGAACAGTAGTGTGTCATTCACTAAATTTACATGTACTTTTAAATGGGGAAATACAGTATATATAAATACAGTATTTTTCATTTTTTTCCATAGTTGATCCAGTTGATGCCGAGAGCACGAAGATGGATTCTAATTTCAGTCTGACGGGACTCCCAGGCTCCCCTAAGAAGCGCATGCACGTAGAGTGCAAATGCGAGGTACCAACATGTCGAAAGTACCTCTTTTAGAGGAAGTTGATGCAAAATAGGGACTGAAAGAAGATCATGTGTTCCAGTGAATGTTGAAAGTATCTGCGGTTTAGAAACTGCTTTGGGAGGGGTTTTGAAATACTTCATTGAATTTTAAATATATATTTAAGAATTTTTTTTATTTCCCCAAGATCAACCTCAACTTTTTCCTTAGTATTGTTGTTTTCCGTGCTTAAATAGTGTATAAAATGTGGCATTAATTTGTTCAATTTGTGCATTAGCAATGATGTTTGTAAAGTAAAAAAAAAAAAAGATTGTCAGTCGTTATAAACCCATATTTTAATTAATATCAAAAGCTTTGACACCATGGAATCCTTAAAGAAAAATTATTGTAATTTTTTTTAAACATTGAAATGTTCATATGCTTTATTTGTTTGAATAGGAATATCTTTTTACTTTTTCCAACAAACTTTTGTAGTTTTTCTCGCCCTGTTTTTAGCAAATATCTTTAGGCCAGTGCAAAATATGAAAAATCTACATGTCCTTCCTTCTATTTTTTTTTCTTGACTTGAACTTTCCACCAGGGGGCAAAATTGTACTATTAATGCACAGGGAAGTTTGTTAAGACTGAAGGAAGTGGACCTACATGAAATGTTGCTTTTTACGCATGCAAAATGTTATCATTCTGTGTTTTATGTGTACATAGTCTAAATCTAGATATATTCATACTGTCAAAGTGGTCTTTCAGTGACTGTATTTGAGCACTGGACTTAACAGATCAATAAATGAGTGCAAGTGCTTATGATTTCACAGATCTGACTACTATTCAGGGCTGTTTCCCCCAAACTATTTATTTATTCACTTAAATAAGTGAATAAATAAATAGTTACTACCTATAAATAAAATAAATAAAACTACATATAATGCCAAGTGCATTATAAAGTGCAGGAAAGTGATTTGTGTTAGCATGAAGTTTGTGCCAGTTCCTTCTGACTCTTTTCCCAGAAGCCTGTGCCAATGAGGGGAGATAGAAAGATAATTCTAAATGTGATGTGACAAAATCTTGTGACAAAATTTCACAAGAATTAAAAACAACGATGAGAAAAGTGATGCTGAAAATGTTAGGGGAATGCTGTTTAACTATGAATTTTGTCTGTTTAAAGTTGTGCAGGGAAAATCTCAGGGTAAACATGCTATGATACTGACAATATTTACATAGAACATACACAGAAATACAATTTCTACTGTTTATTTTTAACTGTTTTTTTTATACAACTTTGACAGTTTTGTGAGTATACTTCAGTTATACAGGTTTTTTTCCCCTCCCAATATCTCCTTGCCAAAACAGTCTATAGGAAAATAGCCTAAGGATCCCAATAAAACAGCCCAACATCTTGTTAAAAATTCACAGCAGTTTTTGTCTCAAGTTGGAAATATCAGGAACTGCCAACATAAAATAAGACTAAACTAAACTGAACTAACTAAACTAGCATTTTATGCTTTTATAAACATAATATATAGTATAAACTAAGCTTATTGTTTTCTTAAAACTAATGAGCATGAACACAAATAGCTTCTGCATGGTTGATCTACATATCATAATATTATGGGTCATGATACAGGATGCATGTTACATGCAACACGGTGAATTGGTGAAATGAACAAGTTAGCGATAAGTTAGCAAGTCACATGCACATTACCTAAGTTGATGCTGAAGCTTCAATGAGCTGTTCAGGTAGACAGATGAAAAGAATAACAATATCAACAAATACACATCTTGTTTTTAATATTATATGTAATGAAGCATAGTTTAAATCATTGTTGGTTATTGAATACAGTGTTTTATTTGACACATTTACATTGTTTGGATAATTTACAAAAAGATGTGACATGCTGTCAGCATGATAACTAATTAAAAAAAACCATCTTTAAATATATTTTAAAATCATATTTTTATATAGTTTATAAAAGGCTTAACAGTTCACAATTAAAGGAATGGTTCACCCAAAAATGAAAATACTGTCTTCATTTACTCACCTTCATGTCGGTCCAAACTTGTACGACTTTCTTTCTGTCTCAAAATGTTTTTATCCATTGAATTGAATTCAGTGGTATTGCTTGTTTACCAAACCGTTTGGTTACCAGCATTCTTCAGAATATCTTCTTCTGTGTTCCACAAAAGAAAGAAAGTCATACAGGCTTGGATCAACATCAAATGATAACAGAATTTTCATTTTTGTGTGGTCTATCCCTCTAAAGCCTCTGGTAAAGAAATAATAATGTGTCTTATCAATTTATTGTAAAGGGTTGACCACATACTGAGATGGTGATGCTATTGTTGTAAATACCAGGTTCAGTTACTTTAAACAGCTGCAAATCGACACACTGCAAATAGCCACAAGCAAGTGGTTATCTGGACAGTGAGATGTTGGTGGAAATTTTAACAAGCGAATTGTGTATTGTAATGTATTGTGTGAGTGCAGGTATGATGAAAATCCACATTATAAGATTTTTTTTAGCTAGTATTAAATAGACAATAGGCAATCAATGAGTTAAAAGTTTAATTTTATATTCTTGAGTTATCTGGGTATAGCCTGGGTTGCTCTGAAAAACACTACAGCTCTGCATTTGTTGCAATAGTGACAGACAGGAATCCTGGGTATAAGAATAAACTGAAACAAATGGAATCACTGATTAAAGAGAGCAATCAGAAGACATCATGATCGATAAATAACTGTATACTGACACAGACAGTAACAACATACAAAGATTCACTGTTAGAGTGTCTAGACAGAGTGTCTGACACGCAAAAAACGGAGAAAAAAAAGTTGCTGTTATACCACACATGAAAACCGTCATGGAAATCTGGTAAAGGTTAGAGTAAGGAGGGGAAAACAAACTTTTGTTTAAACTTTTTTATTGTATGTTCATGATACGCTGTATCTTTTTCCACCTGTTATCCCAGCTGCACTTAGAAATGGTGATTACAAAGCAAACCTCACCTCGATGTTGATCTCTGGCTGGACTATAACTGGCTGTGCAAAAGACGCTTGATTCTCTGCTGCTTCACACTTAGCGCTGCTCAGATCTGCTGAAAAAAAATCACAGAGAAATCTGAAACATAAAACTACTAACCTGGCAAATGTTTGTTATATTTAACCTGAGATAAATAAGCTGTACATTATTATGCTTAACACATACCATCTCCTTTGTCATTAAAGTCATCAAAACCATTGTCAGCTCTAAAAAGAAGACACACACATACACACCAAAACAATCATTCTTCAGCAGCACACATCAATAAAGAGCATTAATAAATTAAAAGTATAGATATAATCCATATAACTAATTATCATTAATGCAAGACTTTTAGTTGCTCATGACAGAATTTTATATATAAAAGGGATAGTTCACCAAGAATGTTCACCCTCATGTCATTCCAAACCTGAATGACTTTCTTTGGTGGAACACAAAAGATTTTAAGAAATGCAACTTCCATACAATGGAAGTAAATCAAAACTGTTTGGTTATCAACATTCTTCAATATATCTTCTTTTTTGTTCTGGAGAAAAAAAAAAGTCAAAGGTTTGGAGCGATATGAAGGTGAGAAAATAATGACAGAATTTTCATTTTTGGGTGAACCATTCCTTTAAAAGTACAAGACAAGTATAGTCCATCGGCCAGATGTAGACACGACTGATTCACTAAATGGAAAATAACTGTGACCTCTGTGACATTTGTTACTATGGTAATATCTGACAGCCTCCAGAGCTTGAGATGTTTTTTTCAGAGTGTGGGTGAAGACTGTCTTAGTCGAGCGGCAACCTTCCAGTCGCTCTCGTGAAACCAACACGGAAGTGACTTAAACTGTAATTCGTCAACTGGCCACTAGAGGCTGGCTGCAAAAGGGAGTCAATCCCATAGACTCCCCATGTTAAAATGCCCAACTTTACAGCAGAAAAAAGATTATCCGGGAATGACGCGCGGTGACGTGCTGCCAAGATGGCGACGGCCGGATCTGCCCACTTTGAGCTTCAAAAACGCTCTTTAGAAACCTACGGGTGACGTCACGGACACTACGTCCATGTTTTTTTTTACAGTCTATGGTCTTAGCCCACACTCACCCTTAAACCGCATGATAAATCCTATGATGGAATAAGGACCTGTCCAAATATTACACATGCGTTCTTGCGTACTGTATGTGTGGGTCAAAGACGTTAAGATGTCCGAATCAAAAGAATTTTACAAAAGTGATTATATGTCCATAGAAAGCACATTAAATGTAAGTAAAGTGTCTATTTTTAAGGTTTCAAATAAGATTTTGGAGAATAAAATGTTAAAATTTGGTTGAAATAATGTTACATTGTCATTCAGTGTAACACAATATTTATGTAAAAATTCAAACAACATGCTTATTCTGACTTGTACATATTAAAATATATAAAAGAATAAGGGAGCATATTACATTTTATTGTGTTTTAAATGAGTAAAAATTCTTACTGACAAATGGGCAAAACCTAGGATAATGGCAATTTAAAAAAAAAGTAAAATTACAACTAATTAGTATTTGGGGTGAAAGTAATTAGTCTTTTAATGTCATAAATTGATTTTTGTTGTAAATATGCCTGACAAGAATGTTACACTGAATGACAATTTAGTGGGTGTCTTCTGTAAATCAGGGAAAAATGTATGATATTTATTTTGTGCTCAGAAAAACAAAAACAAAATTGCAATTAAATTAAACAAAACTTTTTACAATTTTTGGGGAAAAACAACAACAATTTAAAGCAGTATTACACTTATTGTTTTTATGCTTAAACCCTTTTTGACCCATGTACATCACGAAAGGTTCTGATGAGCATTATGGACATATGCTCTGGTCATGTGACTCTTTGTACAACCTTTTCCATTTCATTAAGTCGCTACATATTCAGAGTATTTTGTGTGCGAAGCAGTTCGATTGACATCCTGTTCTATGACCTTCTTTTCATAGCATGTTTGAGCACTGTAATAGAAACAACACTTGACATTTGAGGAAAGGTTGCAAGCAAGACTTGCGAGTCTAAACTGTAGGTCGAAACCAGTCTTCTGATTTTTATCTCCTGATAATACAGGAGTTCCATTACAATGTTTGTACATAAAAAAAACATTTTCATCTCTACGCCACTCATTCGTTGTTGTTGTTGTTTTTTTTCTCAAACTTTCATTGTCGTTGGTGATAAAGTGGAAATAATGGGTAAAAGAATGTCTCCAGGTGTACAGACGGAATCGGCGTAGGTTTGTGTCTGCTTTTGTTGGTCTGTTGTGTCTCTTACTGTGCAACCCCTATAGAAAAGGTCAGAGTTAAGGTCTCGGTCGATACACCAGAGCTGAAAGTGATACCTGCCTTGTCCTATTTTCATCCTCCTCACACACCCTTGAATGGCTGCCATTCTCAAAAGGGAGTGAGGGGGTGGGGAGACCGTGCAACCCCAAAACTCACACAATACAGATGCTGTATAACAGGCCCTGTAGAATTCAATACAGCTTTGTTATTCCACGGTTCTTCTTCTTTAGCAGCAGGAAATTTAAACATGTGACAATTGGTATTTTATGAATTCCTACACTGCAAAGGCTGCATCTAAATATAACATGAAAAAGGTGCATTGCACAGAAGCTGCATAAAATCAGCTTTCAATTTCAGTCACAAATGTTACTAATTTTTGTTTTAAATATAAAACAATTAATGTAGAAGCATTAAATTATCATCGGAAATCTAGAAATATAAATTCATCTGGCTTTAATATTTTATATAGTAATATAATAATTATATATAAATTAAATGTAATTCTGGGTGGCACATTTGATTAAAACTTTCTTTTTTTCTTCTTTTTTTTTTTGTTATGGCCTCTACATAGTCTCTATATTATTTTATAATTACAAATGATACAGCTGAACTGTCAAATCTATGCAAAAATGAAATTGCACAAAACTGGAACTGGCTACTGGAAATAAACTTACAATGAAAAATACTCATTAAGGGGCATAAGACACATTTTAATCTTAATATAGGAACTCAATATTTGTTGTACAAAGGAACTCCGCAATGTAATAAATCGTATGTTTGACAGCAACATACTGTTCAGGGCTGTACAGTGCGACATATATGTCGCACGTGCTACGAAAAAACGGGTCTGTGCGATGAATAAATTTACCACTGTAGCACGCGTGCGATACAGTTTTGCATGTTCATAACACAGCTGCTTAATAGTGTGAAGTGATTTCGTTGTGCTTGTTTGTGTGTGTGAGATTGATTATACTTGGTAGTTAGTGGTGTGAGATATGACGAAGCGGAATTCTAGCGCAGTGTTCACAGAACGCTGTTTGTCGGCCTCTCCGCTTCCAATCATATATGGTATTCCAGACCAGCTTTTAGTCTGTACGTTGCTTGGCGACATCCAAAGCTAAAATCTTGAATTATATTTCCGTTCGCGGGCAAAAGCCTAACTGAATTAACTCGACATTTTTGTTTGAACGGTAAATTACCCGAAAGTTTACAGAGAATAAAAGCAAACAAGAAATATCACACACGGCAGATTTAATCCTGTTTATATTTTTTTTTAAACTAACGTTTTAGTACGACATTGCTTAATTAACCCGTGCTAAACGGCTAAATCAGACTGCTGGCTAAACAGATTTAAGAACAGAGTTTGACTCGTGTTATAAGTTCACTGACGCCCACTTACCGGTATCTGGGAGGTTTTAGGATTCCTCTCAGCTCTGTTGTGTCCGCTGTGGTGGTCTGGACTGTGTCGTCCTCATATGTCTGTAAGAGATTTACCGAGTAATTCCTGCCAGAGTTGTTTGCCCAAAACTCTCCATCTGGCGTCTCATAGCGCACAACAAAATCAATCCGCGCTCCGTTGAACAGGTACGGTGAAGCTTAGGCCAGTTTCACGGAGAAGTTGTCCGTTTCGCCTTCGTTGGAGCCCTGGACGTACTCGGCTGGGTAATCAAAGTGATTGATCCAACCATCCATCGTGGACCGGGCATAGACTGATTTGTGAAAAGAAATGTTGAGCACACGAATAAGCACCTCGAATGACAGAGGCTCGTCTGGCACAGATGTCACGCTCTCCACTTCCAGCTTGTTGACGTGGACAGCGAGCAGGAGCTCCGTTCCGGTGAGCGGCTGGAACTCCGGCCACACGCGGTAAGTGGGCTCACGGTAGGCTTTTCGGTACCGCGCCTCCTCTTCCACCCATCTTGAATCGTCCTCGTCATCTGACTCAAACGGGACAAACATTATGACATCGACCAGCTCGGCTCCCGTACTGTCTGCAAACGACACTCTTCTGTTCGGTAACTCCAGGCGAATTCGCATGTACTCGGCGGTTTCATCCGCAATCGAAGAGCCTCGCTTTCTGGGAACAGGAGAAGACCTCGGTATTAGCCTGACATCTTCCTCCGTTTCTTCCTCATCTTCATCATTACTGTTGTTTTCGAAACGCTCGTCCCTCACCGTCTTGAAAAGCTCCTCTTGTGAGGGGATAGTTAAGAAATTACTATTATTCCCCTGCGCCATTACGTCTGTTTCTGAGTCTCGTAAACATGAAAGGTGCCGTACTGAGATGGTGCGCGTCAGTCAGATCGAGCTGCCTCTCATAGTGCCAACGGAGACCCGCGAGGGTCTGTCACCTCGTTTCGACCGAACTAGGCCTAAACTATTGACATCAACGAGAACTGCAGTTTGGAGCGCATAGTGCACAGACACGAATAAGTGTCTAAATTTAGAAGGAAGCGGCACGGCCATCGTTTTCCAGAGGTCAGGAGGAAGATGGGCTCTGTTGGTATATCCCTCCCCCTGATCTCTTGTTGGCCGCTCCGAAGCGCACACGCCCCCCACTGCTATTTTAAAGTTTAAAGACACGCTTATTTGTTTGGTCGCCGTTTGTTGTGAGAAAAAAAAATCACTTAATACTAATTGCAAAGGAAATAAAAAAGACAATATTTCAACAACAAAAAAGGCAAGCAAATATTGCTACTATAATAGAACTGGTCAATCTATTGGTTATTATAATAAGTAGGCTATAATAATATATAATAATAATAATAATAATATATATGTATGTATGTGTGTGTGTGTGTATTGTTTAATATAATAATAAAAATTATTAGTAGTAGTAGCCTAATAATAAATCATTCATAATAATGAAGATGAGATTATTATAATCTGAACCCTATTGTGAACATTCTATTCTTTTCAGGTCATTTAAAGACATTTTCAGTCAAGAATACAGCAAATGCTTTGTCACTGTCAAGAATATGTAAACTAACAAAATAACAGAAAGGTTCAGTTTTCTTTAATACAATTTCTTTATTTAAAAAAACTGTTCACAGTTCACTCATATTTAAACAACCGGTTATGGCCGTTCAGTATGTTATGCAGCTTTAAATAGTTTCGGAAGATTCAGCCCCTCACACATACTCTCCTCCATGATAGGGTGAAATGGGCCTAAGGCCACCTGGGGTAACAGACCCCTGTAACTTTCTTAAAGGGGTCATATGATGCGATTTCAAGTTTTCCTTTCTCTTTGGAGTGTTACAAGCTGATTGTGCATAGATAAGATCCCTGAAGTTGCAAAGACTAAAGTCTCAAAACCAAAGAGATATTCTTTATCAAAGTTAAGACTCTGCCACGCCCCCCTAAAACGGCTCATTCTAACACGCCCCCACATATCTACCCCACTATGTGGAAATATTTGCATAATCCCGCCGCAAATGTGCACGCAAAGAAAGAATTGAAAAATAATGTGTTTTTTGAACATTAAAGCATGTCAACATATTCTGTTACACCAAATACACAAAATAATGATCTTTAAAAAAGCATCATATGACCCCTTTTAAACAAAGTTTGATTGGAGCTCTAAGGTGCACACCATTTACTAACAGCAGAATCAGTACAGTTTTTTGTTATGATATGTGAAGAATTATGAAATAACAAAAGTGAACCAAGAAAAGCAATTATGAGGCCTAATTCTTTCATTCATAAATAAATAAAACACAAAAATCCCTATACGAACAGCTTGCCTACCTGACACTGATTGCACAGATTATGCAGACAAAATGTGTGTTAAATTAATTTCTGTTAGCATAATCCAGTCAGTGGTGCAAAATGCAGCTGTTTCGAATTAACATTATGTATAGCAGAATGATCATGAAGCTAATGAGATCCAGTAGTGAGAAGCATATTCAATTGTGGACCATTAATATTGATTGGTAAGCTATTTTAACCCCTAGATGGAGCAGTCAGTCTTGCTTAATATAGTGAAATCAATATGTGCAACAGGTGCAGCATCAGTGGTCTGGCTTGCTATAGAGGGAGACCGGGAATGATAGTAACCATTTTTCTTTAACCATGAATACCATGAGAGTTTTGGTTCTTGACCGCTCATATTTTAACACAAGATATCTATATCTGTCTGCTACAAATGTTAGTCACGATTATGATGATTATAAAACAGATTAAAAGAGCTGATTTTGAATACAAAGAGATCCATTGTTGCAACCTACTCTAATATCAAAGTAAGTTGTTAAACTAGTTGGGGTCATTTGTAACAATATGTCAGAAAAGAATAACAGTAAAAATTGAACCAACATTATACAGTTTGCCTCGTTAACAGCTGAAATGTTTTACAAGGTGTTACCTATATCTAATACATTTGAAAATAAATCCATGGTACAGGTCTGCTGCCTGCATAAAATAGTCAAGACAACTCTTACCTCTGAAACATCTCAGTCTTTTTCCTTACTGTCTAGGCATGCTGAAAAATCAAGAAAATATAAAAAGTCATCAATGGGGATTGGTTTTCTTACAACTCTCCACACTCCTGACAGGTATTGTTGTTGAATGAGGATATGAAATAATTATGATTTGAATACATCCCCATATTTCCCAGCAAATACAAGGCCTATGATTGAAATGGAAAAATCATTGTGCAGACTTGGTTCAAAAATTACTTGCAGGAACAAAGTGGAATATGATATTGTACAAAACACTATGATGTTATGAACTATGTATAGAGACAAATAATAAAACAAAACGTTCAACCTGGAAGTGGTTAATTTTTTTTGTCTCTAAATGTCTTATCACATGGTGTTTAATTTTATTTGTACATATTGGGATCATACTTAATAAATATGACCCCAAACATCATTTGGTTTTTAACATTGAAGAATCTTTTTTTTATTTTTTTTATTGATCTGCCTGTTGTTAAGATACATGTTCAAATCTACTCTGTTTTCATATTCAGAAATGTTTTTAAGTTGTTTATAGTCACGTACATGTATCAGAAAAGACTGAAAAAGTATTGCAAGTCTACATACAGTATATATGCTTGGGAGTGTCATTATTGAAGAACAGTTTGTTCAAAAACACTCAAATAACCTTTTTCAACCACAGGATGAGGATGTTTTTTCCTGCGTTAAACTAATCGACACACATGCTATGTACCCTGTACGTATGTTCAGTCTCCCCCCAGAACCTGAATACAACGTCACAAACCCTGTAAACGGAGTTTCCGAACACGTAATAGGTTATTTTCTTTGCAATCTCATTTTCCGGTCTTCCGGAATGGACTTCACCAGATTTTGATTTGAAAGTTATACATTTATTTATTTAAGGCAGAATTATTATTTTTTCCATTTAATCTCAGTCATGAAATCTGACATGAAATATCTAATTGATGAAAATAAGTTTTATCTCTTACGATAAGTAAGATGTTTTGAAATGAAACAGAATGAATGAGGTAAAATAGAAATATCTGTCAAAGAAAATGTGCAGAATCTCAATGCTGTCTCGTGGTAAAACAGAACAAGAAATATTTAAGATGAATTTGGCTCCTCTACACCAGAGAAATAATTTATTTAGGAAACACATAATAGGAAACACAAAATATTGTTTGGCAAATTCAGTCAGCAATACACATACAGTATGAGACCCCTAGTAATAGAAAAGCCAAATATCTATAAAATATTTATGTGTAGAAGAAACCCTTAATCACTCAGGAAAAAATTGTATTTTGCTGCAAAGTACAGTTCCTATAGGAAACAGAAACAACAAAATGCCACATAATTTCTGAAGAAGATGTGGAGACAGTCTAGCAGTTACTACACACTGGTAAATGTACACATGAATACACACACACACGCACACACACCAACACCCAGTGGGGAAACCGTCTGTCTTGCTGAATTTCCACTAAATGTCATGCTAAACATTATAAAAGGGGTGACCCGAACATTTTCCAGAGCATTCGACCTAATAATTGGTCTTTCACTTGCATCAATCTGACACTTGCACAACAGGTGAGTTTTTTTACTTTCCCTCTTTAAACCTGGTTGTATAAATTAGGTATTTGTTTTCAGAAATAAATATGCATTTTTTAAAAGAAAAAGCTTACCCTTTAAATGAACAAAAAATATAATTTTTTTTATTTTATTTATTTTGTATTTTTTGCCAGTGTGACAGCCGTATGTGTAAATAAGACAATTAAGTTTTTATACATTTTTAGATTATGAACAGCACTGCATCATCAAATGTACGTAATTTTTGGTCAATTTTTGATACTCTAAATATTCTTTAGTTTCGACAGACAAGAGTTTTAATCATTGGATGTTTCAAGGCTAGATTGGTTAAAACGATCACATTTCTCAAATCAACCACTGAATTAATTGTGATTCATTTAACACGTAAAATGGCACTGGAATTCCAGATGATGTGGAAATTTACATACTATTTACTCACAGCACTTCTTTACTTTGTAGGTTGTTTTTTTTAACCTCACAAACTAACACAGCTCAGCATAGGAAAATGACAAGCAACCAAACATTGTGCTTTCCTAAAGTGCAGACGCAAACGAGGTCTGTGTGTCTTATAGACAACTCAGTCTTTGATTTTTCTTTCCTGTGCAGAGGCACTTACAAAGGCCTTTGCTGAGGAGAAGGATTAAGCTAAAGCACACATAGAGTTACGGTGTGGGAGGTAAAGCAACCTTCATCTTCTACAGAGATCCTGCAGTTATGATAGCAATTTCATCATGTGTTAGTTAAACTAATATCTATGAAATCAATTTTCCAACCTAAAAAAGGATCACCCAGACACCAGATGTAAAGGGTAAATTATAAAACTCTAAAAATACACTTCTTGTGTATATGAGAGCTGTACATGGGGAGAAAATGAGTAGGTGCAAAAATTTCAAAAATAACTTGGTTGACACAAAATGAGTTTTTGATGTCTTTTAAAAGGTCACCTCTTTATTCAGATATTTTAACCAAGAAATTACGTTTTTGTGACAGTCACACTTAAAAGTAACAGTTCTTCAGTGGTTCTTTGTGGCATGTTAGTTTCAGCAAACAATCCACTTTTTAACAAGAACCAATTTTGGCAGCGGTGGATTCTTGAAGTTAGGTATATAGTTCTTTGAAGCCTGAAATTAGAGATTAGTTCTTAGAGGAAATTGAAAAAGTTCTACTTTGAAATCTTTCTTGGTTTGAACCGTTATTTTTTAAGAATGACAGCATTAGTTATTTAGTTATGAGTTGGCATGATAAGTTTATGTTGGACAGTTTGATCAAAAATGTAAAAGAAAAACTAGATAAAATTCTAGATGCATTGATATTACTATTCTGAATGATACAATAGGCCAGCATAATTATTTTCATGTTATGTTTGATAACCAATAAATGGCAGATACTTATTCTTTTTGTCTAAGTAAATAATAATAACAATAAAAAAAGATAAATCGCTATATATGCATTCACAGGATGCTGGCTAGTCATTTTCACAAGCATGGAAATCTTTTAGGCACTTACCTTGGTACTTACTGTACAATACCAGAGAATACCCAAGAATAACACTTTTTAATGTAATTTTTGTTTGAACTTGCATATCTTCAGCAATTCCCACAGATAATGCAGTAGATGCCATGTTAGTTAATTAATCCTGACCTCCAACAATAAAAAGCCACGATGGTGGAACTGGGTGGAGCAGAGTGTCCAACTTATAAACACTATCATTTAACTCTTCAGTTTACAGTACAGTACAGTACATGTCTCAGATATCCTGGTCTTTGATTCATATCATATTGTGTGTTAACACAAATGAGTGGGTACAATGGAAAAAAGTGAGTCAGAATGAAATGTTCTATGTTTGTGGGAGAGAATTTAGGCCAGAATTGTCTTTCTGTTCCATATCTGTATTTTTAAAAAAAAATTAATTACAGGTTTCAGGTTTAATTCCGCATTAGTGCAAATTGAAAATATTTGATGGGCGTTCGCTGCATTTAGTTGTCTCACAGCTTATATCTAATGATTATCATTGTGACTATGAATTCCACAGAACACGGAAACTAAAACTGATTTTACTGAATGCTGTAGTGTCATCATTGCAAAATGAAACTGGCTGTCAGTCCAGACTATTCTCATATTTTGAGGGATTTTTCTCAGTGATTGGAACTGAGAGAAGACTGTATTCAGACTGAGAGATGAATAATGAGTTTCATTGCCTTAAATTAACCCAGTCTTATAAATATCATCCTCAGGTTGAACTCTAAGAGGAACAAATTAAAATTCTCACTAGGCATTAGGGCAACAACAACAATGAAAATGAATCCTGCAAATTACTGGAAAGTTACACTCTTGCATATTGCAGATCTAAACCTCTGATAAATAGTCTCAATGATTAATGATACAGAGAAGTGTATAAAGTGCAGAAAAAGGTCATTAAATGACTTGCTCACGCTACTTTTAAAAACGTACTGCAAACATGTGCATTTTATAGTTTTCAAGAAAAAAAAATGCTTATAGCATATTTGAAAACCTTAGTTACAATTCAGCAGCTGCAAAATAAGGCTCTTCTCCTTCTCATCATGCTAAGTTGCTTGTTTGAAAACCCCCCCAGGTGAAAAATGTTGACATTTATCATACACTGGATGTGGTTAATGTCAAATGTCAGAGAAATAAGCAACACATGACTTCTTAAAGAAGTTCAGAGAACCGCAATGACAATGGGGCTCTAAAATCCAAAGATGAAGTTTTTTTTTTCCTGTCTCAGAAGTTGTATGTGCAAGATCTTTGCTTTAAGTCCATCTTCGGTTTTAAGAATCAGAATACACTGATGATTCCACATTTTTACACTATTAAACATCAAACAGAAGTTATTGCTTTATATCTAAACCTGTCAAAGTACTATAGAGTGGAGGAAATATGAAAATATAAAAATATACTATGGAGTGTCCTTTCAGATTTAATAGCAATCATGTAATTATTTAATCGCTATAAATATTTGAGCATGTACTTCACCTGTAGCAATTGACTTGATCTGAGTTTCTAAGATGGACTGAGCAATTCTTTTTACAGAGGAAAAATATGATTATTAATAAGATTAATGTCCACACATTTCAGGTTGATGAATTTATAAGATAAAAATGTGTGAGAGTTACACCAATTCAACTCATTCAGTACTATTTTGTATCTACAATGAACAAATTACTTCAACTCTTTTTTAGTAGATTTGTCCATCTTATTGTTTTTTTGTTTATATTGTAACACTCTCATCTCCAATTTCACAAACACACATTTTTTTTCATGTAAATATTTTGTGGTGAAGTCATATTGTAAAATATGTAATGTCAAATGCATTAATAAAGAGTAAAAATAAAGATTATTTGTTTTAGTTGAAAAAATTGTTTGCTTCACAGAATGGGTAAAAAATGAAATTTAGTTTTTTTTTTCTTAATATGAAGGGCTCACTTTTCCTGACCTCTTGGTCCCTGCTCAAGGTGGAGAATGGTTTGTGTTCAGAAAATACCCGTGCAGTGAAACGAGATGGAAAAAAAACTTCAATTACATTTACCAGTTTTATTCAAATATGTATAGTTACACTATATTTGGAAACTAAGCAAAGGGTGAGTGTATTTACACAGGAAATAGTTTGCGCTAGGGCTGATTCATTTCACTCTCAGTACGCAGTAGTATGTTAAGGTTAATGAACTGTAAGCTCTTTTATGACTTCATATTTCTATATAGGAATGTTTCAAAATGGTGCTGGAACAGACAGAGGTGGAGATAACCGGAGTAGTCACCAAAATCAGTACCAAGAGGAAGACAGCTCTACCTTTTACAGTGTACAGATGAAGGCCAGAGGAATCAGTTCATCTCTGATCTCAGCTAAACCCATAGCTAGCAAGGTAACAGACTAGAAACTGCCATTTCTGTATTACTGCACAAAACAATATACATTAAATGAACATTAATAATGTTCATTTGAGTTATTCCTAAAATCACCTAAAAAAAACAAAGACTTTAGCAATTCACAGCTCAAGTAGCACATTATACTGAAAGAAAGAGTGCTGTAACACAAACAAACCTTAAAATGTATTTTCTTTTGCAATTGTGATTTCAAAGGTATCTGTTGACTTGGACAGTGATTTCAGAGGTTCTGGCTCATCTCACATTCAAAATTCCACTCTAAAACAGCAGGTACAGTTTAATTAGAAAAGGTTTCACTTCCATAGCAACACCTTGCTTAAAAAAACAAAGGGTTAAAAAGATTAGAATAAACTTGCATGATCACTTTGAGTTGTCTGTTGTCTATATCCAGAGTGCCAGTGAAAATACAAGCAAATATTTTCGACAGGACAGACCATCAGTACTACGCAAAGGCAACCAGCCATTCCCACAAGGTACTGGTACTGTAGAATTTATCAAAACAAATGAAATATTTTATATCTGAAACGAAACTTTTCATAATGCTCCACAGCATTTGGTGTTCATGACTGGGTTGTGGACACTGTGTGTAAGACAGAACCTGGCAGTGACCTGTCAGACCCTGTGCCACTTTACAACAGCCAGTCTGAAAGCAGACTCAGTGCCTCTATGTCAAGCCCTCAACCTGGCAGCACAGAGCATACTGGGAAGTGAGTATCTGGTTTGAGAAAATAAACACACAAACAAATAAATAATGCCCATATGGTCTCAGTTTTTGTGCTAAATGAAGCATTTATTATCATCTCTAGACATGCATATAGTGTTCCAGGTGGCTTTCTGTGTGTTAAAGGACAATGCAGATGGCCTGGGTGCTCAAAGAGCAGAGAAGTGTTCAAAGAATATGGACATTTCTTAAAGCGAGACAGTTATGGAATTAACAATATAATTTACTAAATAATTTTAACAATACCTGACATATGTATGTATCTAGACACCTTTCTACTGACCATGCTCCTGGGGACAGAAGTATAGCCCAGCTGAGGATGCAGAAAGACAAAGTACAATACATGGAGAATCAGGTATGTAACCCCAGTGCTCAAAAACAATGCTTTGCTCTACAGTTATATATTAGGCCAGCTTATGTGGGAAATATAGAACCAATTTATCATGTATCACAGGAGCTAATGATACATAAATGCAGAGTGGCAGTCAGGAGGTTTTAATGAGAACTGGATTATAAATGGATGCCTGTTTATGACCTTGCATTATATTTACTGTGTGAATGTTACTGTTAGTTGACTGCAGAGAGACAGAAACTGCAGGCTATGCAGCTACACCTGTTTGATGTCAAATCTACCTCTGAGGTAAAATCTGTTTGCAGTGCAAAGCACAGTGTGTGTGTGTGTGTGTGCGTTTTTGTGACAAATGAGGACATACATTTGTATAATGATATAATATAGTACATATAAATTATATGATCGATTTATTTGATAAATAATTATTATTAGAAAATATTGAAATATTATATTTAAATGTAATAAATAATGCAATTAAAATTCATTAATATTTAGTTAAATACAAAATTCAGGCCAGATGACTAAAGCGGTCTAAAATATGCTTAAGAATGTAATTAGCAGCCAGGTGCTGGCAATCACAGAGCTCATAAATGTGATTGTGGCCGTCCATAAGTCTGGGGAGAGTTACAGGGCAATTGCTATTTTAAGATGTGTAGTAAGGGCTATCATGTATAAGTGTAAAACTTTCAATACAATTGCAAATCTTCCGAGCAAGGTCACTTATTAAGGTAAGAATATGTAATGTTCAGGAAAAAAAGCTACATCAGTTGATCTGCACAATTAAACAAACAAATATAATGCTATTGAAAAGGAGTTAGGAAAAAATGGTAGGTTTTGAAAGTATGCACCAAATGTTGTCTCCACAAACATCTCCAACAACCAACCATCAACCATACTGATGAAGGGACTATAATCTTGATTTGTAATTGGTTTATGGCTTTGTCTTCACACCAGTTTATTCTCGAGACAAATGCAAGACCATCTGTCTGCCAGCTAAAGCTGACCTGAAATTAGGTCACGTCAGACAACGATGATCTTCAGTCAGTGTACAACAGTGAAAAAGGGAGCATTAGAAAAGCCAAGACAAAACCCTGTGTGAATTAATCGAATTGTTCCATAATGACAGTGGGATCTGTTTATGTTCTGTTTGTCACTTGAGGTTAAATTTTACCTACTTCAAGGGCTTGATGAAGGCCAGATGATGTTTTATTCCCAAAGTTATACATTGATGTAATTTTCTCCTTCTGACCTTAGGATGGTAATGGGGTGGAGAACCCGGGACATCTGTCAGGACTCCTGCAGCCTGCAGCATTTCAGAACGCAAATGGTGTTTATGACAGTGAGAGAGCAGCAGCTGAAGCGTTAACACAAGGATTCTGGCAGATCTCTACCTCACAAGTTATACCAGGTAATCTAGCACAAAAACATTTGTTACTATTAAACTTATACTATACAAAAACACTGATTCTAAAACTGAACATATGTATGTTAAAGGGGTCATATGATGCGATTTCAATTTTTCCTTTCTCTTTGGAGTGTTACAAGCTCTTGGTGCATAAAGAAGATCTGTAAAGCTGCAAAGACTAAAGTCTCAAATCCAAAGAGATATTCTTTATAAAAGTTAAGAGTCAACCACGCCTACCTAAAACGGCTGGTTCTAACACGCCCCCACATGTCTACGTCACGATGTGGGAAGATTTGCATAACGCCGCCCAAATGTTCACGCAAAGAAAGAAGGCATAACTTTTATTCTCGCTGTAGTATTGTTGTTGCTGCCGCCATGTCGTGAAGGCGCTGTGTGTTTCGTTGTGAAAGCGAAACTACTTTGTTTGGCCTTCAAAAAGAGGACGATATCTGCTTCGTCATGCCTGGAGCTGATCCGTGCTGGTTGCTGAGGAAATACATCAACTTCGCGCTGTCGATCGCCGGACCCAGCCCAGGGTCGTCACATGTGGTTGCCGCAAGCCCGCCAGAAGCTCCTACGCCGAATCCGCCAGCCGCGCCGTTCTTAAGCCCACAGGCCGTCGCTCACTCAAGCCGGCCTCTGCTCACTCTAGCCCGCCCTGTGTGACGCTGTGTTTCGTTGTGAAAGCAAAACACGACTAGAAATCAGTGGTTAAGTTGTATTTACAACACTGTTTAATGTTTTTGTCTTGTCGCTCCGGCCGGACAGGGCATCACAGTATGTTAAGGGGCGTAAAATTTCCGTCACACGCTTGAGGTATTCTGCCAATCATTACGCACAGGATAGCTGGTCAATCAAAGCACACCTCGCTTTTCAGTACGATGAGCTTTCTAAAAATCGATGCGTTTCAGAAAGGCGGGGCATAGAGGAGAAACCATACTGTACATATGTACAGTATGTGGAAAATAATGTGTTTTTTGAACCTTAAACCGCATAAACACATTTCATTACACCAAATACACAAAATAATGTTCTTTTTAGCAGCATCATATGACCCCTTTAAATGTAAGATTACCAGTCATTCATATTTCATCTCCACATACAACACAACGGTATATGATGTAATTATTTTCTTCATTTTTTTTTCTGGCGATAGGGATTATCCCCAGTTTTGAGTATTATAAGTTCACAAACATTAGGCCACCTTTCACCTATGCCTCCATGATACGATGGGTAAGTACTGCTGAATTAAACATCCTGTATATTACCTTTTAATTTCCTGTCAGTCACACAAAAGCGGTCTTTTATGTTAGGCGATCCTGGAGTCCCCTGAGAAGCAGCTTACTCTGAATGAAATCTATCATTGGTTTACCCGCATGTTTTTCTACTTTCGTCACAACACTGCCACATGGAAGGTATAAGATGCCGTATTTGTACTGTAAACCTATTATATTTGTCATTCCATGACTCACTGCACACAAGCCAATCCTGAAAGCCACAGCCTCCGGTTTATATACCAGAAAACTTTCACAACTTGTATGTTAATGATAGAAAGTGATGACCTGGCTGTGAAATTACAGTGGTTTTATGTTAGGGAAGACTACGTGAATCTTATTCCTAATAGGTACAACCTATTAGATGTAACATGATTTAACAAGTAACTAACGTATCTTTGCCTGTGCGTAGAATGCTGTTCGGCATAACCTCAGTCTTCATAAGTGCTTTGTGCGCGTTGAAGGCAGGAAAGGTTCTGTTTGGACTGTGGATGAAGAGGAATTTCTAAGAAGAAAAGGACAAAAGTTTCACAGGTAAACAGTCTTTGCTTCTTCATAGGGGTGACAGTAACACTGTACTTTACTACTGCATGTCACACTGCTGGTTGATAGTTGGTTATATGTACAAGTATGTACAAATACAAGAAGTTAAAGTTGATTTTAAGATGGTTGAGTAGTGAAGATAAAAAAAAAACTACTTGGGATGGATCTAATAAAGTGTATTGTTGGAAGTGGGAGAATCATAAGACATTGATTTATTGCAGTTGCACCACTGTTTCCTCCAGGGACCAGGATATGGGCTGGATGACACCTTTTCACCTGTTTCCTGTGACTCCACAAAGTGAAACTTATCAGAAGTAAGGCTCAAATGGACTCTCATTAAGAGATTGCAACAACATTTCAACCACTAACATTAAAAACTTTTTTGTAAGAATGATAAATATGATTGTTTAAAAGGGTTGTTTTTACATGTATAGCTAGCAGTCTGGTTTAGACCTAATTATGGTTTTCATTAAAAATAATAATAAAATAAAAAAAAAAGCATAAGGAATCAATATGAAGTTTACATAATCCAAAGATAAAGTTAAGAACTGGGTGTTCAGCAAACTTTTCATTATCCTTCTTACATTTAAATGTACCGATTAAAACGTACAAGTACATCAATATTTATAATGCCTACAAATGTACATCAATAATAATGATGATATTAATGGCATCCTATGTAAATACATTTAATATGGTGCTTAATTTAATATTGATAAATATGCTGTTAAACAATAACTGTACATTAATGTCTTAAAATATCATATATCCAAATAAATGTCCAAATTGCAATGCAATCCAGCACTGTAAGACTGTTCTTCTGGTACAATATACACTACGCAACGTCAAGTTCTGCTTCTTATAATCTAAAATATAATACAAAACAGTCCCAGTCAGAAATATTTCACGGTGCGTAAATGCAGCGCAATGGTGATGTACTCCGTGAAATGGCTCGTCATCAACTGCAGTACAACGTCTACGATTGGCCGAGAGATTTTTGCGCGGTGCATTTCAGCCAATCAGAGCTTTGTTTTCGCGCTCGTATGTAAAGCCTCTGATAAATGGCGAACGGAAGGGCAAACTGTAAACAAATACAAAAGAACGGGAAATTTTTAGGCGAATTGTGACTTTTAAGGGAAAAGTAACTCAATATTACGAATACTGTGTCTAAATACAAACGGAAATATTCGATATGCGACCGTGAGCGAGAATTTAAACTAGCCTCACTGAGCGTTAGGAAGCTAACGTTACCTAGGCCTGCTGACATTTGCGCAGACTTGAAATTTGGCAGTGCTGTAATGCGAACGCGGGATCTGGAAAGAGACCCGCACAGTTAACACCATTATAATTTAAAACCCGTTTTAAGATAATCATATACGTCAAAGTTACAACCAGTCGGTATCATGAGTACAAACTCGGACAACAGTCAGCCGTCCGAAACTAACCAGACGAAAAGAAGTGCAAGTCCAAGTGGAGAATCTGAGTCCACGCTGCCCAAGCAGGCGAAAGTAAGTGATGAGGAACCAAGGAATGACTCTCATGAAGATGCAGGACCTGAGAAAGTTGGCAATGATGAGCCAAAACATGGATCTGCCGCGCAGGAGAGCACAGGACAGGCTGGTGGAGATGAGAGCGGGCGCCAGCCGTCAGATTCCGCTGCTATCGCCGCAGCAGAAGCGCTTGCCAGTCTGACCCGTGGAGACGTGGACGAAGACTGTAAAGAAATGGCCTGTTCGTCCAAAAAAGCGAGTCGAGAGAAATCTAGGGATAAGTCTAATCGTCCCGGTTGCTCTCAGAGCGAGAGAAGGACGGAGGCAGCCGCTGCTGACAGCTCCTCATCCCTGCTGCTCTGCGAGGACAGAGAAGATCCAGAGCAGGCATCGTTTGTGGATGATGATGAGGAGGAGGAGGAGGATGACGACTCCCTTCCTGGCTCTTCCTCCACGGCTAGCTCGTCTGTCGCCTCTGATAATGAGGATAACGAGGACGGTGAGTGTGCCATAGTGTCGGTGAAGATGGCCCCGGAGGTGCGGCAGTCCGTGGCGCTGCTAGCACAGGTGCAGATGCGGCTGGATGCGCTGGAGAAAAAAGGCGCACGTCTGCATCAACGCCTGGAGTTGAGACTGAGCCGCCAGCGACGCCCTCACCTGGACCAGCGCAGCGCCATCACTCAAGCCATCCCAGGCTTCTGGGTCACTGCTGTATCCTTTAAAACTGTGTGCATGACGTTCAGGTGGACAACTTAAGTATCAAGGCCTTTGAAGTTGAGTTTTTATATATATATATAAAACACACACCAATTTAAATTTAATTGGTCAAAAGGTGTGGGCATCCAATTAGATTTTTAGGTGGATGTTATGAGATGCATTCTTTACAATGCCTGAAGATATTAACTGTCACCTTGAGGGTGTCACAACCGGGGGAAAAGGGGGACAGAGTGCATAGGGCCCAGAGGCTGAGAGGGGCCCACAACGATGTCCTTTGGAATTTTGAGGGGGCCCTATAGCAATTCTGTGCAATGGGCCCAGAATCCCTAGCAACTTAACTGATCATGCTTGAAACTTCTATGTTCATTTTGTATTTCCATTTGCGTCAAATGTCTTGTGGATTCCAGATCTTTGTCTTCATTTACGTTATGTGCTTAACTTAAAGCCAATCAGCTTCTGAATCACCCACTTCTATCAGCGCAAATCGACGAGACTGATGAAGATGCTCTAAGCTACATGACTAATTTAGAGGTAATAAATTTTTTCAGTTTTTTTCTTTTTCCTGTTTTCAAATCCTGCAAATTATCTATATTTGTTTAATATGCTCATAATTCAACAGATTGAGTCTTTCAAGAACAACAAACTTGGATACCGCATTTGCTTCCATTTCCGGCGAAATCCCTTTTTTCAAAACAAAATGATAGTGAAAGAACTTCATCTTGGTATGGGAGGTGAGCTGACCACTATCACAGTCACCTTCTTTTCAGGAATGTGAAACGGATTACTCTGAGACACATTTATTTTTTCTGAGTTTTTTTATTTTTTGAAAAGGGTAATCATGCTTTATCTGCATGTGCTTTCCTTTTTGCGCAGGCTCTCCGGTGTCGTTCTCAAACCCAGTTTTGTGGCACAGAGGGCAGAATCTGGTCGGTAGTGGAGAACCACGTCGAACATCACAGGGAGTCTACCAGAGCTTCTTCCATTGGTTCAGTGACCACAGCAATCCAGGAAGGGATGACATCGCACAGGTACATCTCTCATGATGTTAGGTGCAGGAGAAAGAGCTGTATGAACAGGCCAAATCAAAATCCTTAAACACCGGAAAGGATGATGTTAAAAAAAATTTACTCTCATTCCTTTGGCTCTAGATCCTGAAGGATGACCTGTACAGAAATCCTTTGAGGTACTACCTGACTCCACTCTGGGAGCCACGAGAGAATGGCAGGTAATCCCTAGCCAGAAACATCCAGATTTTTCAAAGTGTATGTTTTGCTTTTTTTATTTATTTTTTTGACAAATTTCCATTGTCCAGCAACGCTCCCAAACGTCAGGGCAGCAATAATGGAGACGAGTGTGTGATCATCTCCGATTCAGATGAAGATGAGGAGAAGAGCCAAAACTTGGGGCAGGAGGATGAAGATGATGACCAAGTTGGAGGTGAGGTTTTCCTTTTCACAATTATGGCAGTGTTTAATATATAGTGTTTTACAATAAGTCTGTCAAAGCTATTAAAAACACAGTGGATTTTATTACTAAATCCTCATGACTGATCATTTTTCTCTTAGGCTCAGAAGAGAATGACAGAGATGAGGGGGAATCCTCCTACGAGGAGAGAGAGGAAGAGGAAGTGGATGTTGAAGAAGTAGAAGAGTCACGTGACTCCGGTAGCTGTGAGGTCCGAGTGCAAGGACAGGAAGAGGAAGATACTGATATAGATGAAGAGAAGAGTTAGGACATGGGGTTGTCGCCGTTTCTTTTTATGCAGAATAGTATCATTCGATTTTTCTATGATCTATTTCAATGATATTGTTTTCTGCATAAATTAAGAGTCCGTTTCAAATAACAAGTGGTTAATGATGCTTATTGATCAGGGTTTAACTATGTATTCATTGTAGATGGTACTTTCTATACATCAAAGATTATGAATATTCAAATTCAGTGTGTGCACTCCAAAAACATCTGGTTTCCTTAAGGTGTCATCCCGTTTTACACTTCTAACTTTGCGTTAACAGATTTCAGAGGGCTACTGATACCCGTAAGACACCTCTTTTATCTCACAATGGACTGTTTAAAGCTTGGGATTATAGACTGCACTTAGTTTAGTTTAGTTTTGTTCTTTGGCCAGTTTAGAGGGCTTTTTTATGTATGACAGTATACAGTAGCATTGTCCATCACTCACAATCATGACCATTTATAAACCATACTTTACGGGCCTAATCATGTTTTTCAGTCATTGCTGTAATATATTTGGGTAATTGTTTTTTGTGTTACTTTTTCATCCTCATCTACAGAATTCTGACATCATGAAGCAATTGGTTTTCTTGCCTTGTTATTGTTCATTAACTTTACCACCACATTTTGGTTATAAGGAAAAAGGTCAAACATTCTGAAATGCACTTCATTCTGAACCAAAACTGGATAACTCAGGGATGTTTACTCTTTTATCCTCCTTATACTGTAGATGGGTTTCCCATCATCAGCTTCATTTATTCAGTTCTGTGTCATTTAATACATAACATCTTTTGTTTACTGATGAACATTGAAATAATTGTAGTTTATTTCTCTTTGTTTACATAAGCAGATAAAATCCTGACACTTGGTAGCTCTTGCTATGATGATCATGTGATCCTTAAAACTACTTTTGTCATGTCTAAGAATCGAGTTGGATATCTACACACTGTCAACACATGCACATTACCATTTATTCACTGCAATGATTAACAATTGTAATGTTATGTAAATTAGCAAAATAGTGGCAAGGCCATCTTGTGTGTTTTTTTTTTTTGTTTGTTTGTTTGTTTGCTTTTGACAGCATGATGTGTGCACTCAATACTCAGATTTTTGTGTCCAGTTAAATGCTTTGATAATATTGTAAAAATAGCGAATATGTACACATTTATTCATGACATCTTTCATATTCATATTGCTTTTGCTTTTCATTTATTTCTAATAGTGCTTCTTTCGCTCCTTTTCAATAATATATTTTCTTTAACTTTGGTCAGTCAGTTATTAGAGTGAAACCAATCTAAATGTTATCATAGTAATCTGTAATTAGGAAATTGTGTTAAAACATTTTGAGTTCATTGATTTTGAGTTTTGACCTGTAAAAGTTTGGTTTAAAAAGCGAAAAGCTGTATACTGGATTGAACTTGTTTTACCTGCAAGGCCAGTGGTTTGTACATAATCCTTTCCCTTAAAAGGGGTTTATCATTTGTTATTGAATCATTAGGGTAGATTTGACCTACAGTATCAAAGAAAAGCTATATTTTGTGTGCTAAATTTTATAGAGAACTACAATTTTTAAATATGTGTTTTGTTTTTGTTTTTCATGTCGAATAAAGTTTTTGTCTTTTCATTCAGAATGTTTAATGTGGCTTTTGTCTCTGTTTCTCCAGGAAATGAATGAAATGAACAGCTTTATTCTTTCCTGTTGACACACGCATTTAGTGTTCATCTCTTAACACTAATTCATCTGAGCTGGGGACTATGATAAGATATTACATCAAATAAATATGCACCTAATTGTATTTACAAGTTTCACAATTCACCTTTCAAGACTTCTTTGTTTCTCATGTCTACCCACAAGAGGGCAGCATAGCAAAGAAAAGAATTGATAAGAAGTTCTAAGCTGCCTTTCCAATAAAAGTCTTTTTATGGGTTTCTTGTTTTTTTGTTTTGTTTTGTGAAACAACAGCTCTGGTGCATAATATTGGGATTCCAGCTTTTTTCCATAGAGAGTTTGTTTTGACTTTTGTATTTGAAGCGCCTCCAGACAACACAAGCTCTTGGTTATGGGGGTCTGTGGGACAGCGAAGGCGATGAGATAAGCCTCCTGGTGCAGCGTAGAGTGATGTCATTGTCAAATGCTCTTATCTCCATTCACATGTCTCCAGGAAATGAATGAAATGAACAGCTTTATTCTTTCCTGTTGACACACGCATTTAGTGTTCATCTCTTAACACTAATTAATCTGAGCTGGGGACTATGATAAGATATTACATCAAATAAATATGCACCTAATTGTATTTACAAGTTTCACAATTCACATTTCAAGACTTCTTTGTTTCTCATGTCTACCCACAAGAGGGCAGCATAGCAAAGAAAAGAATTGATAAGAAGTTCTAAGCTGCCTTTCCAATAAAAGTCTTTTTATGGGTTTCTTGTTTTTTTGTTTTGTTTTGTGAAACAACAGCTCTGGTGCATAATATTGGGATTCCAGCTTTTTTCCATAGAGAGTTTGTTTTGACTTTTGTATTTGAAGCGCCTCCAGACAACACAAGCTCTTGGTTATGGGGGTCTGTGGGACAGCGAAGGCGATGAGATAAGCCTCCTGGTGCAGCGTAGAGTGATGTCATTGTCAAATGCTCTTATCTCCATTCACATGCCTGTGCTTAGACAGCTGTGTTGTGCTTGATCACGTGAACTGATGCATTCCATGTTTTCATGATCAATTCAACAGTCCTTACAGGTTGGCAGCAGCATTATCTGAGATTTGACCTTCAGAGATCAAACACATCTCTTAGGAAATGCATGGATCAAACTGAACACATATTTCCTTTAAAATATGGAAATACATATTTTACTTTGCCCTCGTCACCTCTGGCTGCATGTTAACCAGTAGCTGGGATCTTGACATAAGAGAGGTCAATGTGTAATGAAGCTTGGATACGCATTGAAACAGCTCAGCTCTGCAAACAGCCAAAGGGCAGGCATTTTTGGGCAGGCCTCAACAGAGGAGTGCCGATGTTGCAATGGTACACTTAAAACCTTTGATTTCATGCTTAATGCAATGCTATAAATATTCCACTAGCAAAAGCCTGCCCTGTTTTTAAATGCAAAGCAGCCAAGCAGGCAGTGGGAGTAGAGCCATACTACTGTTATAGGCAATGTAGATACCACCACATGCTTTATCAAGATTGAAGGAAATACGTGATCTCATGGGATCTCAAGTGGTTTGAATCGGAAGAATATTGTATAATCAGTATTCAAATAAATAGGTTTAAATTACATTTAAAATACATCGATTACATTTTTTTACATGAAAATATTATATAACATTTAAAAACAATATTGTAATTATTTTTTTTTTTTTTGGCACATTTTTGGCTGTGTTCTTATATTTTAATGAATATTGTCCACATTTTCTAATCTTCTTATGTGTTTAATGTTGGTGCAGTAAATCTCAAAACTTTTACATTCAATTCCTGATTTAGTTTTTATTTAATTTTTTATTTATTTATTTTTACATTTTTGTTTAACAACAATTTTTATATTTTATTTAATTATTTTATTGTTACATTTAAAAATGTCAAATACAATTTAAAATATCACTGAATTTTTAAAAAATATGATTTTTAAGTTAAATAAGCACATTTTGTTTCAACTGTATTGTTATATTTTACTTAATATCACCCACATTTATACTCTTCTTGTGTATTTAATGTTAGTGCAGTGAATCTCAAAACCTTTAACATGAAATTCATGATTATGTTTTTATTTAATTATTTTGTTTAATTATTTTTTTTAAATATATATATATATATATATATATATTTATTTTTTA